>NC_043004.1:106316324-106628824 GCF_006345805.1 Octopus sinensis | reverse complement strand
AGGGATTTTGACCTTTAAATTTTGGGAAAAAAATGCGGATTATACTCGAGGATTTACGGTACATTCAATATATTTAAAATTCTTTACGTTCTGAGTTCAAATTCCGCCGAGGTCGACTTTGCCTTTCATCCTTTCGGGGTCGATAAATTAAGTACCAGTTGTGTACTGGGTCGATCTAATCGACTACCAGCCCCTCCCTCAAAATTTCGGGCCTGGTGCCTAGAATAGAAAAGATTATTTTAAGCAGAAAAGTTAGCACGCCGGGCGAAATACATTGCAGTATTTCGTCTGTCGTTACGTTGTGAGTTCAAATTCCGCCGAGGTCGACTTTGCCTTTCATCCTTTCGGGGTCGATTAAATAAGTACCAGTTACGCACTGGGGTCGATGTAATCGACTTAATCCGTTTGTCTGTCCTTGTTTGTCCTCTCTGTGTTTAGCCCCTTGTGGGTAGTAAACAAATAAGTATTTCGTCTGCAGTTACGTTCTGAGTCCAAATTCCACCGAGTTTGACTTTTCCTTTCATCCTTTCAGGGTCGATAAATTAAGTACCAGTTGCGTACAGGAGTCAATCTAATCGACTGGCCCCCGCCTCCAAAATTTCGGGCCTTGTGCCTAGAGTAGAAAAGAATATATTTAAAATTCAACTTCATTCGCTGCGACAGTTTTTGCATGAGCTTTTAAAAATTTCTCATTAACGTACTGAGCAGAAGGCGGCGAACATGGCTCATAATGTTCTGAGTTCAAATCCTGCAGATATTAACTATGCATTTCATCTTTCCGGGGGTCAATAATATAAAGTACTAGTCAGTTATTGGTACCGATGATATCGATTATTCCCTCCTCCTCAAAATTTCTGGTGGATAGTCAAATGATAATTTGATTTTGGGGCAAAAAAATGAATGAACATGACAAAGAAATGATCAATTTGAGCTTAGCTGCAGTCCAGCAGGCAACAGAAGATTGTCACTAATGACTTGTAGGGACACGGCATTTTGTTATGCAACCATAATATACAACAAAATATATCAAACGATTTTGTAAGTCAATAGCGTGTACTATTGTGTTAGCAGTGCGTTTAAGTCCATAGAAATTATAGCCAGCCTCTGATATTGTTACCACGTTTCGTATCTGAGACGGCAGATGTAAACGATGAGATCCAAGATTTAAACAATGGGTGATTGGTGTATATACTATATTTCGGGAGTTTTTGCTATTTCATCAACACCAGGGCTGGCGAAATTTTTTTTCCACGAGAGTTCCGGACCCCAGTTATGAACTCTTTTGCATACAGCCAATCAGAGCTCAACTATCAAACTGATTTATGAGCGCATAACATGTGAGGGACGATAAGGTAAGGTCACTTGGGTAAGGAATGACCATGTTTCATTTCTCTTTTAATAATGCTCGTTGTTCTTCTTCTTGTTTCAACCATGGCTGCCTCTGCGTAGTTATTTGTATTGTTGTTTACTTTGTAAAACAGTAAGGGAAGAGGGTTGCTAGCACATCACCCTCTACCCACATTTTTCCCATCCGCATCTTTATCGTATGGGGCCCTAACAAAATCCGATAATAGGTATAGATGCAAATCTATCCAATTACTTGTCTCCTTCCAAAATCAGGCAGAACCGTGACAGTTGCAGGAAATTTTATAAGCATAACACTTGGAACATCAGAAGGGTCTGCACATAAATATCTGTCATTTCTTCTGTTAACTTTTTGATATTGGTCGAAGTTTTTCTCGTTTGAGAAAAACCAAATCATCAAATCTTCTGCTGGATTTTTTCAGTTTGTTTAAGAGCCTTTTAGATCTGATATAGTGATTTTCTTTTGCTTTTTGAGACAAATTGACCCTTCCTCATTATATAAGACTTATACCTGATGTCTTCATGGACAACATTTCCTACTGTTCCTTCCGACACATAGAGATCTTTTGCAAGTTACCTCATGGAATTTCTGGGATTGTAATCAATGGTCTGTTGAGCTAGCTGGATAAATTCAGGTGTTCTGATGGTTTCAGAGCGTTTAGAATGCTTTTTATGCTTTGATATTGGTGATATGTTTCCATCTTCAGTCTCTCGCTCCTTACAAACTTTGTAGACGAAAAATCTGGCAACTTTTAAAACTCGAAGTATTTCCAAATCACTAATCTCAGCCTTTATAACCACAATAACAGCATACCTCTTCATTTCTTGGGTAAGCTGAGGTTCTGCCATTATTATTTTCTGGAGCAAAGATTATACAGAATTAGCAAAAAATGCAGCAACAACCCCAAAATATCTTACGCATCCTGTATATAAATGTACGATCCAAGGATCTGGTGTAGGAAGAAACTTAGCTTCAAGCAATCCGTAGTAAATATTTTTTTAAAAATGACTTTCAGGAACGAAAGTGGTTTATTGAGTCGGAGGGTGAATGTTTTCATATCGAAGTCTGATAACCTGCAATTGTTTTTTTTTATATTTCACGGTAGGCAACCAGGGTTGCCGGGAATACAAATAAGAATACAGGAGTTGAGGAATGGAATAGATAACATCCGGGCAACATATGTTTCATAGTAAATGGAACCTCAGACGGGGTAATTATCGAAGCGAGGTGTACACCAGAGGCTACTCGTCAGGCCAAGGGTATCTGGATTAATTGATGATTACATTGTCGCAAGGATGTACATGTTAACATACAGAAGAGTAGCCTGCGGTATACACAGCCCGCCTGGATATTCATCACTTCCGAGGTTCCGCTCGCTATGAAACATATATAGCCCGGATCTTATCTACTACATTCTTAACTCCTGTATGTATATATATATATTCAATATAAGGAAGTAGCTCGCTTACGAACCACATGATTCCGGGTTCAGTCCCACTGCGTGGCACCTTGGGCAAGTGTCTTCTACTATAGCCTCGGGCCGACCAAAGCCTTGTGAGTGGATTTGGTAGACGGAAACTAAAAGAAGCCCGTCATATATATGTATGTAAGTATGTATATATATATGTATATAATATATATATATATATATATATATATATATATATATATATTATATATATATATATATATATAATATATATATATATACATATATATATGTCTGTGTTTCTCCCCACCAACATCGCTTGACAACCGATGCTGGTGTGTTTACGTCCCCGTAACTTAGCGGTTCGGCAAAAAGAGACCGATAGAATAAGTACTAGGCTTACAAAGAATAAGTCCTCAGGTCGATTTGATCGACTAAAGGCGGTGCTCCAGCATGACCACAGTCAAATGACTGAAACAAGTAAAAGAGTAAAAGAGTAGAAGAGATGAAAAGACGTCCTACAAAACATATCACACCTGTATTAGTTACAAAGGTAAACTATGTTGTTATATTCTGAATCGACATTCTAATCAAGTGGAACATTTACAAAAAGAGAACCCCGAGTCAAGTTTACAAAAAAGAAAAAAAAACACAGCTCTTGACATACTGATTCACTCTCTATAGCAATACTCGAGTATCAAAGTTGTCAGGCATGTATACACTTGCATAAATGATATTCTACAATAAGTTACGTCCTGGCATTTTTCCTAAATTTCTCTTGGCTCTCGGGGTTATCGAACAACTTTCCCTCGTAGACCTAAATGTCTGTTTATAAGACATTTCTGATATATTCGCAACCGATTTGAAATATTACCAATAAGGCGCAAGCATAGCTGAGTGGTTGAGAAACTCGTTTTAGAACTACGTACGTGGTTCCAAATTCAGTTGGCATATTGGGAAAAATGTCTTCCAGCTTCAGCTCCGGGTCAGCGAAATTTTTTTCCCACGAGAGTTCCGGACCCCAGTTATGAACTCATTTGCATACAGCCGATCAGAGCTAAACTATCAAGCTGATTTATGAGCGCATAACATGTGAGGGACGATAAGGTAAGGTCACTTGGGTCAGGAATGACCATATTTCATTTCTCTTTTAATAATGCTCGTTGTTCTTGTTCTTGTTCCAACCATGGCTGCCTCTGCGTAGTTATCTGTGTTGTTGTTTACTTTGTAAAACAGTAAGGGAAGAGGGGTTGCCAGGATATCACCCTCTACCCACATTTTCTTCATCCGCATCTTTACCGTATGGGGCCCTAACAAAATCCGGTATAGATTCAAATCTGTCTAATTACTTGTCTCCTTCTAAAATCAGGCATAACTTGGCGATCGGTCGACTTACAACACCGTTCTTCGTCCTGAGTTTACTAGTAGAGTGTGTTTGTTAACTTGACAAGGTCAAGGTGAGCTCTGCTTGGTTGCATGCAAATGAGTTCATTACTGGGGTCTGCAACTCACGTGGGAAAAAAAAATTTCGCCTCTGGGCCCGACCAATGCCCTGTGAGTAAATTTGGTAGATGGAAACTGTGCGGATGCTTATCGTGTGTGTGTGTGTGTGTGTGTGTGTGTGTGTGTGTGTGTGTGTGTGTGTGTGTGTGTGTGTGTGTGTGTGTGTGTGTGTGTGTGCGTGTGTGTTGGAAAACTAGAAGGAAGAAGAAACCGGAAAGACAGCTGGAAAACATTTGATGGTCGGTTTTATCAGTTTGTCTTCAGAACTTTGCAAATTCGTGGGTGGGACAGAAGATCGGGGAGATCCACCACTGCCAACGCCTGAAGGCGTGGCACATGAAAATCACTTTATTAGTTAATGCATGAAAATAAATAACAGATGGGACGGTCACTGCTAGAATGCTTTTTATGCAGTGGTGTAGTTAGAGTGTGACACTCGGGGCAGCCCTTCAGTTTGCGCCTTTACTCCCACCTCCAGTCCCCAGTTTATACACAGCAGATCCACAAATATCACCAAAGATGGAGCTCCCTCTTACCTCACCCTCGTCCCCTCTTATTTACGCTAGTATTTTGATCATAAGTTGTTTTTTTTTTCGATATAAACCGACCCGGGACTAAACAATAATGAAACCAACAAGTAAAGTTCTCCTTAGTCGCTCCACCTGCTAGAAATAGCAACTAAAAACCTCCCATGTAGCACCCTAGCTCTCCAAGAAAGAAAAAAAAGAGCATACATTCAGATTGTATGATGGAGTCCTATACTTACAGTAAGACGGTGGTCAGAGTGAATAGAAAATCCTTGATCATCGTTCTGTCTGCTCGACCATGGGTCAATCTAGGTTTAAAGAATACCTGGGTGGATTTGGCTACTGAGAATACAGGTGTTGGGGCTCTCAATTCAAATAGACTTCCTTCTATTTTATGTACCCAAGTCGAAAAATCAGTAGAAACTCCCACTTCGACTATCAGTCCCTCATCCGCTTGTCACATTGTGGCTCCCCCACCCCTATTCAGATCAATATTTACGTATTGGTTCTGATGACTAAAGACCAAAGATTAATCTCTCACGACTCACTGACACTTGGCTACCCCAACTCTGTAATCCGGGTGCAATCTGCAAACTTCTACACGCGCGCACGCACACACATACACACACACACAGATTCAAGAGAATTTTTCTGAAGACTAAAAAGGTGGGAGGGGAGTAGCATTACCGAAAAGGTGTGGCATCCGTAATATTAAAGGTGTGTTCATAGCGATATTAAGGACGTGATTGGCTGGTTGCTTGCTTACTTTCTTATAACATAGAGGCGTGGCTAGTGAAACTCAGACACTCCCTAACTTACTGAAGTGATCACTTATTAAGATAGATTAAGGAGGTGGGTGTGGTGGTGGACAGTCCCCACCCTCTTCCTATTGTCATCCCGTATGGCAATGAGGCTAATACCCTAACAGGTAATTCAGAATAGCATAAGATAATGCTATCTTTTCGTAACTTATTTATTTGGAGTTTTGCCTTTTAGCCGTTCATGTCTGCCGGTCATTTGTTGTACACTCGAAGTAGAATTCGATAAACAAGGGATCTGGAGAGAACCGTTAGGACACTTGTAAGGGAAACAGCTTTTGTCTTACCTACACACAAACATAGTTATACTTATAGATACACACGGACACTCATATACATACATGTGTGTGTGTGTATGTGTATGTATGTGTGTGTATGTGTGTGTGTATGTGTGTGTGTGTATATTTCTTTCTCTCTCTCTCTCTCTCTGAATGTGTATGTGTGTGTGTGTGTGTGCATCGATACATAAATACAAACACATACACACAAACACACACACACATACACACACACATACACACAAACACACACACGCGCGCAAATACATACATACATGCGTATATACCTACAAACATACATGCTCAGATATGTACCTACATTCATACGTGAATAAGTACAAACGTATACACAATACATACAAATACACGTGTACGCAAGCAAGCACACACACACACACACACACACACGCGCAGAGAGAGAGAGAGAGAGGGATAGAGAGAGAGAGAGAGAGGCTGTGATCCAGCACAGACCCTTAGCCACGCTGGTTGAAATCCACTAAGGACCCCAAGAACCCAGTAATCTGTGACTCAACGCAATGCAAAACGAAGGAGAAGAACGGACGGACGGAGACCCACAGCCGTGAGAAGGTGAGTAGGATGGAATTTATTTATTGTCTCTATTTTACCAAAATATGACCGTGTGGGTCTTGTCCGTCGCTAATGGGGTGCACCGGACGACACTGACCCCTCTCTCTTCAATGGTGCACCCTCAGTTTTACAATGACACCCTATTTCGAAACTCCATTATTACAAATTAGTGCCCAACCAGAATATTCTGCAGCAATCCCAGGCACCAGAGTCTGGTGACGGGCCTGCGTGTGGTTATGAAGCTCACATTACAAGCATGTGGTTTCGGGTTCAGTTCCACTGGGTGGCATCGTTCGGCAAGTGTTTTTTTTTTGTTTTTTTACTATACCTCTGGCCCGACCAATGCTTTGTGAATGAATTTGGTAGACGGAATCTGTGGGGAAGCTCATCGTGTATGTGTGTGTGTGTGTGTGTGTTGGAAGTGCGCGTGTGTTTGTACTCCCACTGTTTGACAACCGTTGTTGGTTCGTTTACGTTCCCATAACTTAACGATTCGGTAAAAGAAATCGATAGAATAAGAAGTAACCAAATCTTCCTCTAATAATATCACAACCACCTTTGCCTGAGTGGCGTTCGTTACGTAGGTTCTGATCCCTCTTCCTACATGCACACACGCACGCACGCACGCGCACACACACACACACACACACACGCACGCACATGCAAATTCTCTCTTTCTTTTTCTCTCTCTCCCTCTTCCTTGCTCTCTCTCTCTCTCTCTCTCTCTCACACAGTTTTCTTTTATTAAAACTGAAACTGAGAGTTTGTGTCGCGACTCAGGTTTCACATCCTGTTAGAATATCTATTGAGCACTCCTTTCTCATTCGCTCGACATTAACCTACATACGTGTGTGTGTGTGTGTGTGTGTGTGTGTGTGTATCTGTAGTATATATTTCTTTACTACCCACAAGGGGCTAAACATAGAAGGGACAAACAAGGAGAGACCAAGGGATTAAGTCGATTACATCGACCCAGTGCGTAACTGGTACTTTATTTATCGAATCCGAAAGGATGAAAGGCAAAGTCAACCTCGGCGGTATTTGAACTCAGAACGTAACGGCAGACGAAATACCTATTTCTTTACTACCCACAAGGGGCTAAACACAGAGAGAACAAACAAGGACAGACAAACGGATTAAGTCGATTATATTACGACCCCGGTGCGTAACTGGTACTTTATTTATCGAATCCGAAAGGATGAAAGGCAAAGTCAACATCTGCGGAATTTGAACTCAGAACGTAACGGCAGACGAAATACCGCTAAGCATTTCGCCCGGCGCTCTAACGTTTCTGCCAGCGCTACTAATAATAATCTACTCTAGGCCGAGGTCGATAAAATAAGCAGGGTTTGAGCACTAGAGACGATGTAATACTCTGGGACACTTCTCCAAATTCCAAGAACTGTAATTAAAATAAATTGTCCTATTTAGAGCGACGTTTGGGTGTTTATGTCAGAAATCCTTATAAACTATTGCGTAAGGTGATAGCCGCTGGGCGATATGGCTATTTAGTTTCGCCCCAGAGATAACTTCTACAACAGTTTCGGTTTGACTGATACCGTTTGAGTGGAACATGTTAACCCAGTACAGCCTGTTGCACGGTCGAACTGAAGGTGACTAAACCAGCAGGATCACCAAGCTTACTGGGTGAGTAGCATTGTTTTTGGACACCCCGTGGGATGAGAACAAAACAAAATCTTTCAAAGGTTGGATGAACTCAGGAGAATCAAAGGACATCCAATTATGTAATATATATATATATATATATATATATATATTATATATATATATATATATATATATATATATATATAATATATATATATATATATATTATATATATATATATATATATATTATATATATATAGTTAATCCAAAGAAGAAAACACAAAAAAAACACAACGCGAGGACGTGGAACAAATATAGTGTTATTGGATGCTCAGGAAAGAAAGAAAGAAGGAGGGTTTAACGTTTCGAGCGGAGCTCTTCGTCGGAAACATAGGAGAAGGAAAGATCCAGAGAAGGGAAAAAAAATCGCCAACGGTACACACGAGGTCATATATATATATATATATATATATATATATATATAATTCTTTTATTCTTTTACTTGTTTCAGTCATTTGACTGCAGCCATGCTGGAGCACCGCCTTTACTCAAACAAATCAACCCCAGGACTTATTCTTTGTAAGCCTAGTTCTTATTCTATCGGTCTCTTTTACCGAACCGCTAAGTTATGGGGTGGTAAACACATCAACATCTGTTGTCAAGTGATGGTGTGAGGACAAACACAGACACAAATATATATATATATTATATATATATATATATATATATATATATATATATATATATATAATATACATACATACATACACACACACACACACACACACCACACACACACACACACACACACACACACACACATATATATATATATATATACGCACACGCATACGACAGGCTTCTTTCAGTTTCCGTCTACCAAATCCACTCACAAGTCTTTGGTCGGCCCGAAGCTACAGTAGAACACGCTTGCTCAGAGTGCCACGCAGTGGGATTGAACCCAAAACCATGTGGTTAAGAAGCAAGCTTCTTACCACTCATACACGCCTGTCCTGTCATAGAGTCTCGTCAGCCTCTCAAACCTAAAGACATGCGTGAAGTTAAGGCCTTTGTGGATGTGAAACCATTGGTCACTCTACAACCGGACATAAACGTAATTACTTTTAATACATTACTTCTCTACGCTTTTTCGGATACATGATACATTGACGATATATATATATATTATATATATATATATATATATATATATATATATAATATATATATATATATATATATATATATATACATATTACGGAGATGTACTTGCATAGCAAGTGACCTGATCTGTGATCGTGTGCTGAAACAAAAGACTATTGCAGCGTGGAAGGTGTTTATAACCCATTTAAAAACATTCACGAAAACAGTTAGATTCACTTCAACATTTAAATTTAATTTGCCAAAATATTTTCGTCGCTTTGAGACTGCGACCTGTTCCCTGACAAAATTATGTGCAGCACAAAATTTTGTCAGTGAACAGCTCGCAGTCTCAAAACGACGAAAATATTTTGGCAAATCAAATTCAAATGTTGAAGTGAATCTAACGCTTTTTGTGTGTTTCTTAAATGGCTTATAAACACCTTCCATGCTGCAACTGTGTGTGTGTATATATATATATATATATATATATATATGTATGTATCTGTATATGTATATGTATATGCATGTGTGTGTGTGTCTGTGTGTGTGTGCGCGTACACGCGCTAGAGAACTACAGTAAGAGTACACATGTCTGTAGAATGCTCACCCATTTACACATTAATTCAGGAGATAATTCATTTAAGCGAACAACAGAATCATCATCGTCGAACGACGGAGAACCACACGCGCGCGTGACACTTAAAGACGCATGGCCTAGTCATTAGGTTGTTTCCTTGGCGATCGGCAGATTGTAGGGTCGATTCCCGTACCGGGCAGCGTGTTGTGTTCTTAAGTAATGCACTTCATTTTACTTTGCTCTAGTGCTGTATAGGGACCAGCGCATGCAAGAATAGGCTCGACGTATACCTCTGTCTGTTATAAAAGGTGACGAAAAGAGGTTGGAGCAGGACTTGCACTCCGATCTCAAAAAATCCTCATTAGCAACGTCTACCCAAACAGACCCATGGGTTGAAAGGTTATCACCTAAGTGGTGCAGGGGCCTCACCCGCCAGGTGACTAGTAGGTAACTACTAAGTGGCGGATGCAGCGACGCACTGTCACAACGCAGGAGCCATGTTGCTGCTGCTACTACTACTACTACTACTACTACTACTACTACTACTACTACTACTACTACTCGACACAGCTGTGATCAAGCAGATTTATGATCAAAGGAATTCCATTCGCGACCATTCTGTTATATAACAGTATCTATGACTACATTATATAATATAGCCTTTCCTCAATTCAGATGGTAAAGTGTGATTTAAAGGTGATTAAGTTGCTATTTCTAGCACGCCAAACGATCAAGTGGACGCTATCAGCGTTGACTCGTAATGACGATTAATTATATGAACAGGTAAAATCGGTAGAGCTTCAGGAAAATATTGGGCAGCAATTTAGTTAAGACCTTTGAGATATTCTGAGTTCAAATTAAACCAAAGTCAACTCTACTTTTTCTCTCCTCCCTGGGTCGATAAAATAAAGTACAACTCAAGTGACAGAGGTGGAGAAATAGACTAAGTCTACAATGACCACCCGTCCACACGCACGTGCACACACATACACACAAACACACACGCACGCA
This sequence comes from Octopus sinensis, assembly GCF_006345805.1. Taxonomy (NCBI): domain Eukaryota; kingdom Metazoa; phylum Mollusca; class Cephalopoda; order Octopoda; family Octopodidae; genus Octopus; species Octopus sinensis. The sequence goes on along the minus strand of NC_043004.1, from coordinate 106,617,974 downwards.
CGCACGCACGCACACACGCACGCACGCACGCACACACGCACGCACGCACGCACACACGCACGCACGCACGCAGACACTTTCTGGTTGCATGGCGTTGTTACTAGATTAAAAATGATCAAACGCTTGTCCTTTGCCCGGTTGCTTATAGCGACATCTATTACTCATTGCTAAATGAGCATAAGGCCTCGATTTGGGGGAGGGGGTGAAGAGAGTAGAAAGATGGTTGGCGGTTTCACGTCCAGTACCTTGGGCAGGTCTCTTCCTTAACTCCGAGCCGACCACTGCATTACGAGTGAATTTGGTGGACGTAAACTGTGGAAGCCCGGCGTACACATACAGGTGTGTGTGTGTGTGTGAGAGAGAGAGAGAGATAGAGAGAGAAAGAGTGTCTTTGTGGTTATCTTTGTCCTCACCATCGCTTGACGACCGGTGTTGGTTTGTCTACGTCTACATTAAATAAATGTCTGCAGGAATTCTATTCGACGTTCTAACGATTCTAGCAAACCAGTACCGGTTTTATTTTAATTGTACTTATTTTATCGACCCTCGGAGCGATGCAAATCAAACTAATCTCATTACAAAGAATAAGTCCTGGGGTCGATTTGCTCGACTAAAGGCGGTGCTCCAGCATGGCCACAGTCAAATGACTGAAACAAGTAAAAGAGTAAAAGAGTACACAGGGGACTATATGTTCAACTAAACTCTTCTAGGCGGTGCTCCAGCATGACTACAGCCTAATGACTGAAACAAGTGAAGGGCAAAAGGTAACGTGTCCTTGTTTAAGACAGGATGTTATTTAAGGGTTATTTGGCAGCCAATTTGAAGTCGATTATGCGCGCATGTTTGTTTGAAAGCTTATGCCCTCCGCCATGTTGGCTTATCTTGCAAGTACGACAACAAGTAGACGAAGACTTCCGCAGAACTCTGACGACACAATGGCTTCTGGGATTCACCGATAAGAATGTACAATATTGTATATTTGTAATGTGCGTGTGAGTGCGTGTGTGTGTGTGTATGTATGTTTTCTAACATTATATATATATATATATATATATATATATATATATATATATATATATAGGCGTAGGAGTGGCTGTGTTGTAAGTAGCTTGCTTACGAACCACATGGTTTCAGGTTCTGTCCCACTGCGTGGCACCTTGGCCAAGTGTCTTCTACTATAGCCTCTGGCCGACCAAAATGGAAAGAAGCCCGTCGTATATATACATATATATATGTGTGTATGTGTGTGTCTGTTTGTCCCCCACCCCAACATCGCTTGACAACCGATGCTGGTGTGTTTACGTCCCCGTAACTTAGAGACCGATAGAATAAGTACTAGGCTTACAAAGAATATAAACATACATACTGTAGCCATGCTGGAGCACCGCCTTTAGTCGAGCAAATCTACCCCAGGACTTACATACATACATACATACATACATACATACATACATACATACATATCTATCTATATATGTGTGTGTGTGTGTGTGTGTTATTTAATAAAAGTTTGATTGGGCTCGTGAAACGAACGTAGCTCGCTGTGCATAGGTAATCGAATAGAAGTTCAAGATGGCTAATGGAGATTGCGCTGCTATTGCTCAAGCCAGGTTCCCTGGCGCCATTGATATTGATACATGAATACAAAAAAGAAAAAAATGCAAGAATAAATAATTAATTGGATATTAAATGCAGAGGGCATCAAAAACATAAACTACGAAAAATATATGAGGCAGAAAACGAAAACTATATTATTGGGTTGTCCGGAAAGTTTGTGCCGATTTATAGTAGCTTACCTTTCGACTTATTTTATAACATGGTTGAGTCCATAAAATAGGATTTGACTACACCTCCATTTAGAGCACAGTTTAAGCTATCTTTTCGTGGAAGAAGGTTTACCTTCCTATAACCTGTGTTAATTCTGTAACCCTTTAAAATGGAAGATAAGAAAGTTCATTTTCAATACTTGATGCTTTTCTTTTTCCGTAAAGGGAAAATGCCTCACAAGCAACCAAAGAAATATGCGCAGTTTACGGTGATGTTTCTTTATCCGAAAGAACTGTACGGAAGTGGTTCGCAAGGTTCCAGGCTGGAGATTGTAGCCTTATTGACAAAGAGCGATCAGGCAGACCATCTACTACAGATGATGACCAAATCAAGTCATTAATTGAGAATAACCCACATTGCACATCCCGAGAACTGGCAGAAAGCCTCAACCTATCAAAATCCGTCGTTCATGAGCACCTGGTAAAGCTTGGGTACAGTAATCGCTACGATGTTTGGGTATCACATGAGTCAAGTGAGAAGAACCTTTTGGATCGCATTTCCATCTGTGATTCGCTTTATAAACGGAATGAAAACACACCTTTTTAAAAGCAAATTGTGACAGGTGATGAGAAATGGATTATCTACCGAAATATTCAGAGAAAGCGATCCTGGAGTAAGCGACATGAGCCACCCTTAACCACCCCAAAAGCGAGTCTTCACCCTAAAAAATGTCTTGCTCTGTGTCTGTGGAGGATTGGAAAGGAATTCTGTACTATGAATTCTCCCATGTAACCAGACAACTAATTCTGAGAAATACTGCACTCAACTGGACGAGTTAAAAGCAGCAATTCAAGAGAAACGTCCAGAATTGGCCAACAGGAAGGGTGTTGGTTTCCAACATGATAACACAAGAGCGCACGTTTCTTTGGGAACCAGATAAAAATTGCTGCAGCTCGGCTGGGATGTGTTACCCCCAGCCTCCATATTCACCAGATATTGCTCCTTCGGATTTCCACTTGTTCAGGTCTCTGCAGAAAAGTCTTAATGGTAAAAATTTCAATTCCTTGGATGATGTAAAAAGATACCTTGATGAGTTCTTTGCCATGAAACCACCTCAATTCTGGGAAGAGCGTATTTTCAAGTTAAAGCAAAGATGGAGACGCATTGTACAACAAAATGGTTCATATTTGGTAGATTAAAAATGTAATGGCAAGTATTTATTGACCTTTTTCTTCCCTTTAAAAATTGGCACAAACTTCGGACAACCCAATAGTTACTGATTGTCACTGTTTTGAATTTTTCGGCAAATAAATCAATCGTTAGTTTCGGGGATTGGCACAATTTTCACTCTTTTTGTCGAAATTGTTTTAATGTTTCTATTTACAGCTTCCCCCTCTTAAACGTTTCCTTTGCAGTAAATAAGTGCATAAGCACTGTCATTTCTTTAAGGATCTGATTCATCAATGTATATATGAAATGTCCTTTGTACTAAAATAAATTACCTTATTTACTCAAGCATAGGTCGCACTATTTTATACTTGATTATAACTGAAAAACAAAAAAACTTGGATGCGATTTGTATAGGAGGCAAAGCTAAAGCTATAAAGGGAAACGATTTTATACCAAGAGTTAACAGAAAATTAGAGGTGCGACTTATACACAAATAAATACGACGGTAAACATGCAGACGTCAGAATGATATTGTATTGCATGTTTGTTTTTTTTTGTTTTTGCTATTATGATATGTGTTGCAAATACAAAGGTAAGTTATCGATGATTTACGGGCACGATTTGGTATCGATTTGGAATCGTTTTTCTTATCGGTAATGACCTTTGGAAACGTTTGCACAATTTTGTCAAAAAAGAAATAATGGAAACCTTCCGTCAGCTGAAGAATGATAATTTGACGCCAAGAAGAAAAGGGGACTTTTCGATAAATGACTCTTACCATTTTCGGGAATAGTGGCATGATGCTGTATACTGGATTTTGTATTATGCTGTTATTCACGAGATTCCAGGGTCAGTTTACGTCGACATGAACAGCGAACAACACACAACTGCGACCTGTACGAGATGCCAATTGAGAAGACTCCTCTTCTGCAAGAAAATACCGGTTCCAACCGTCAACTTGATGTAAGGGAAATAGCGATATATTGTAACTTGAAGGCGGTGAGATGGCAGAAACGTTAGCACGCCGGGCGAAATACTCAGCGGTATTTCGTCCGTCTTTACGTTCTGAGTTTAAATTCCGCCAAGGTCGACTTTGCCTTTCGTCCTTTCGGGGTCGATAAATTAAGTACCAGTCGCGTACTCGGGTCGATCAGATCGACTGGCCCCATCCCCATAAATTCCGGGCCTTGTGCCTAGAGTAGAAAAGAATATATTGTAACTTGGGTCGAACAGGTTTGAGACAAATGGTTTCATATAGTAATGACAATATCGAAACCATTTAAGACGGCGACGGAATGGTTAACACGCCGGGCAACATGTCCAGCAGCATTTCGTCCATCTCCAGGTCCTGAGTTCAAATTCCTCCGAGGTCAACTTTGCCGTTCATCCCTTCGGGGTCGATAAAATAAGTACCAGTTTAGCCCTGGGGTCGATGTAATCATTTTACCCCTTCTCCCAGTTTGCTGGCCTTATGCCAAAATTTGAAACCAATATTGAAATTATTCAGAGAGGAAATAATACTGTATCTTGCAGCTGTCAGAAACGCAATATTTCATATGGTCGTTGTCTCTACATTCTGAGTTCAAATGCCGCCGAGGTCAACTTTGCTTTTCGTGTCGATAAAATAAGTAGCAGTTGAACACTGGGGTCGATGTAATCGACTTACCCCCACCTCGAACTTGCTGGCCTTGTGCCAAAATTTGAAATCAATATTTCGTATGGTCTGAACATTTTATTGTGCTCTCTGCAACTACAACAGTCTTTGTATTTCATAAGCTAATTAAGGATAGAGGTTATGAGAGACTGCACAGATTCTTTGGGTTCAGGAGGATTGAGAGTCGGCCAGAGGAAGAAAACCCATTCTGCACGCACAAGAATGGTACAGTTTGACAGGAAGTTTACAGCACACGAAAAGAGAGGTTGATGAAGATTTTAGTTGAGAGGCTCAGTTAGAAGGTTCTCATCAAAGACATGGCTGAAGAGCTTGTTGGTATAGGGACAGAGATGGCTGGAGAGCTTGTTGGTATAGGGACAGAGATGGCTGGAGAGCTTGTTGGTATAGGGACAGAGATGGCTGGAGAGCTTGTTGGTATAGGGGACAGAGATGGCTGTATGATTAAAAAGGCTCGCTTTGCAACTACGTGGCACTTTGGGCAAGTATCTTCTACTAGAGCGCAAATACGCTGTCGGTTTCAGCAAAACACTGCAATAGTTCACGGTAATTTCTTCAGTTAAGGCTGTCACTTCCTTCATCATTTTGTCCACGTAAAGGCAACTCTCTTGTTTACACTCGTACAACACTGCATCTGTCAACTGCTTTGTTATGTCGTTCTTTTTCCAGTTTAGCAGACTCACTAATGGCTGTCACAATATCGTACAGTCCGAAAGTCTTCAAGCTTTCATAACTACTTAAATGACTCACTGATTTACTGTGATGCTTTCAGTCACTCAGGATGTTTTCATAATTATTATAGCCTCCACCTGTCCACGACTGATTAGCTTTTAGTTGAAACAATAAATATGACCAGCCGTAGAGTTTCTCTGTGGCGCAAAGCCAATCAATTGCACAAAGCCAATCAATCTCTTTATACCATTTTGTCTGGAATGTTCGAGTTTCAACTTTAGTTTTCAACGAAGAAGTCGGCCTGCCTACTCGAAGAATTTCACGTTTTCCCGCGATATTTCTAGCCCCAAATAGCTTATTATTTTTCTTATATCTAGTACTATGTGTTTCTCCACTTCTAAGTTAAGGGTAAAAATAAAGCAAACCCTGCAAATCACAACTGATCTTTACACACAGACACACAGAATAACAGCAATCGAACAACGACAGCGGAGTGCACAACAAACACCAGCAATCCGACCGTCGCTTATACTCTTAACAAGAGATGTCAGTTAGTCTTTTACATCTACGATGCTCGTTCGTATTAGCCTGAGTTGCTGGGTAATTTTTCGTTCCTTTAAGAATATTGTAGAACGGAAACTTTTCATAGATTCGAATTTAAATCTCTACAGAAGCTTGTTGCTTCCAGAAAACATTGAATTTGAATTCCTTTTAATTTTCACGATTATAGATAACAACTCGGGTTGTAACTTCTGAGCCCGAGTCAGGCGAATGTGAACGATGTCGAGAGAACGTCTGCAACGAATGACATTTTTTGACTCAGGGCAACTCTAAGACGACCGCCAGACGGTGAACGAAAAGAAATGAACTGCGACCAGGCTCAATAAAAGGAGCCCGATTTCTTGGCTGCAATTACACACTTGAAGAAGTCAGTAATGAAATCAGCTTGCAAATACACGTTCACTTTACTAAATTTATACTCAGGTTAAGCCCGAACAGCCACAGAGCCGGGGTCACCACTGATATATATATATATATATATATATATAACATAAGGGACTAAAGCCATCTGAATATGGCTAGGGACAGGGCAGGGTGGTGGGGGTGTTACTGTTGCATTTAGCCCCAGGCGAACATCAACGTCGCCAGATAGGCTTGACACCATCACGGCGTCCTTTATCCTGCAAAGGGAGATAATTCCCCGATGAAGCGGAAACCACACACGGACCTAGGTTTCAAGGTGTATTGCCTATCATCAACGTGTGGTAGGCCCCCGCTTCCTCGACGAACAACTCACTCTGCAGGATATTTATATATAGATTTTCAAGCAAAATACATTTGCTGATTTCGAAAATCTGTTCGACAGCAATAATAATTCTCTAAATGAGATATAGACGCCGTGATGGTGTCAAGCCTATCTGGCGACGTTGATGTTCGCCTGGGGCTAAATGCAACAGTAACACCCCCACCACCCTGCCCTGTCCCTAGCCATATTCAGATGGCTTTAGTCCCTTATGTTATGGAGCAGTTACTGTCTATATCTCATTTAGAGAATTATTATTGCTGTCGAACAGATTTTCGAAATCAGCAAATGTATTTTGCTTGAAAATCTATATATAAATATCCTGCAGAGTGAGTTGTTCGTCGAGGAAGCGGGGGCCTACCACACGTTGATGATAGGCAATACACCTTGAAACCTAGGTCCGTGTGTGGTTTCCGCTTCATCGGGGAATTATCTCCCTTTGCAGGATAAAGGACGCCGTGATGGTGTCAAGCCTATCTGGCGACGTTGATGTTCGCCTGGGGCTAAATGCAACAGTAACACCCCCACCACCCTGCCCTGTCCCTAGCCATATTCAGATGGCTTTAGTCCCTTATGTTATGGAGCAGTTACTGTCTATATCTCATTTAGAGAATTATTATTGCTATATATATATATATATATATATATAATTACATATATGCACATAAACATGTGTATGCGTGTATGTATGTATATTTGTGTGTGTGTGTGTGTGTGCGCGTATGCAGGAGGGTAGTTGATTGAATAGGCCTCAGTACTTGATTGGTACTTTATTTTACCATCTCCTGTCTTCGTGTTTGTCTCCTTCATCGCTTGATAACAGGTGTTGGTTTGTTTACGATAGAATGAGTACCAGACCTGAAAAATAATAAGTCCTGGGCTCGATTTGCTAAACTCTTCAGCGCGGTGCCCCAGCATGGCCGCAGCCCAATGACTAAAACAATTAAAAGATGAAAGATAAAACAAATAATTTATTTTAATTAAACATAATCTAAATTTGTGCAGTGGTTTATTATTCATAATCTCTTTTAACATTCCATCCAAAATGTCTTTTTAGATACTTGCGCCTTTGTTACATTTTTATGGAAACTTAATAACAAACGATGAGAAGTTTTATATAACGAAATTATGTTGGACCTTGTCACACCATTCTTTCCTACTCTAGGCACAGGGGGAGGTACTTAATTTATCGACCCCGAAAGGATGAAAGGCAAGGTCGACCTCGGTGGAATTTGAACTCAGAACGTTTCTGCCAGCTCGCCGCCTTAATATGTCAGAATCATTAATCATATTTATACTCGCTGATAACACAGTCCTGATTCTTTTCTTTTTGAAAATGTGTCTAAAATATAAATATTGCATCACCTGTATCAACCACACAATCTTTTGTTGTTAAACACCGCTAATCACAATGCGCCTCCAATTCCATCTTGATTGCGCTCTTCTTTTCCATCTTGGTTCAAATTGTTTCACTAAACCATCTTCCTATCCTTACAGAACCTTTTCTGAGTGCCATTTTCCGATCTCTAGTATACCATTCGGTAACTGCACGAGTTCATCACAAATATTGCATTCCAAATTTTGAAACAAATGGACTTCGTATTTTTTCAACAATCCATCCTTTTTCATCGAATTTTTCATGATTAAAATGAATTTGTTTTGATATTTTTTCGTTAATGTTCGTCGTCATTTTTCATACATTTGTGTCATATATATGTATATGTGTATGTAGCGTTCGCAAAAAATTTTTTATCTCGTTTGGCTTAACAGCCCTCCTGGTTTGTGTTACTGTTATTCTCCGTTGTCCTGTTTATATTTTGTACTGTCGTTACTGTCCTGTTTTTGTTACCATTTTTACCCCTCCGCAAAAAAATCTCAAATTTTATTTAATTTGATTTCTGCGGGAAGGAAAATATCATTGAAGTCATGTATCGCCTGGCCTTCGAAACGTGGAGTAGATGAAATTAAGGCGACTGAAGAAGGGGAATTTTCCTTGTTTGTATGTCCTGTACTCTATTTTTTCGTCGTTTAAAAAATTGTCCATTTCCTCGGTTTTGTGTTAATGTTTTCGTTTCTCATTGTGTTCGACGTTTTTTTTTTGTGTCCTGTAGAGGTAGGTACGTACATATATGTATGTATATATGCATATGTTTTATTTATTTATTTATATATGACTGAACGCACGCATCCATTTCTAAGTAAGATTGTTCTTAATATATATATATATATATATATATATATATATATATATATATATATATATATATATATATATATATATATATATATATATACATACCGTATATACTTATTTATTTATTTATGTAATTTTTACGAGGAAAAGTCCGATGAAAGCGAAATTCGGAATACGAGGGGACGCTGAACAGTTCCTGGCTTTGGGTAAAAGAAAATACGGGAGGAGGATCAGTTAATTATGATTTCATTCAAAATATTCCCCTCCCAAATTCACACACTTATTGCAGCAGTCCTTGAGGTTTTCTAAGCCCTCTAAAAGAACTCGGATTTAAATACCTGATTTAAATATTCCTCTGCCAACACCTTCAAACATTCAGTGGACTTCATTACTCTCCATTTCATATTTGCCTCACCACAATAAGGTACATATCGGTGACAATGTGTTCTACTGACTAGGTTAAGAACCACTCATCTACACCGACGATTCTCACCACCGATAAGAAGGGGTTTCAGCTACGGTTTTTACAAGGGAGTTCAATAATATATATATATACAGACATCTCAAAAGTAAAGAGATTTGCCTCTTTATACGTAAGTATATACACACGCACGCGCGCACACACAGATGCACAATGTGTGTGCGTGTGTGTGTGTGTGTGTGTTTGTGTGTGTCTCCCTACCATTTCACAAATTGCTTTGATTTGTTTACGTCCAATAACTTAGCGGATCGGTGAAAGAGACCGGTAGAATAAATATCACCTTTTAAGAAAATAGTACCAGGGTCGATTTGTTTGAGTGTCATGGAGTGTGAACCTGTACATTGTGGATCGACCTGCAACAAATAGCGAAATATCCTTAAAAATCCCACCTGTCGTCTTAAAACCCTGTCGTCTCATTTCATGGTTGAGCTCCGTCCAAATTGCTGACACCTTTCAGAAGGACACAATACCACACGGTCTCATTTCTTTCCTCCAAGCAGTTACGTAGCTGTGGGTGGAGCTTAGTTTTTTTTTTTTTTTTTTGTGGGTGGGAGGCCTTGCACAAATGATGCTTTTACGGGGGCGGCACTTTTGGATCTAGAGCTGGGGTGGGGGACATACCTATGCAAGTGTGTTCCCCCACCACCTAACTTCGTCTCCTCGTAACTTCCAGAAAAATGGATATCTTTTAATGGAATTTTCTACAAATATGCTTCAGATGGTGTAGATTCCGATTACATCGGAATTTGTTGTGAAAACTTTTGCCGGGGAGCGGAGAGAGAAGTTTTTTAAAATTCACACGAATCGGCTTTGTTTCCCTAAAACTTTCAGAAAATGGATATTTTTTAAAGAAATTCTCTACAAATATCTCAGAATGTGTAAATTACAATTATATCGAAATTTAATGCGAAAAGGAAAATGGTGAACACGCAAACGTACATACTGACACACTTCACAATTTTTCGGGAAATTTCAAGTTCCATTTTGTGGATATTTGTTATGTGTCATTATGTATACGTGTTTGTTTGTTCCTTTTCAAGCCATGCTTGGCTCATAAGGGTCGGTTTCCCGGTTTCCTTGGCGTATAGGTTCCTCACCTGGACGGGAAGCCGGTCTGTCGCAGGTGAGCTGCAAGATGTAGGAGAGGAGGAAAGAGTGAGAGAAAGTTGTGGCGAAAGAGTCAGCAGAAATTCCCCATTACCTTCTGCCGGAGCCGAGTGGAGCTTAGGTGTTTCGCTCATAAACATACACATCACCCGGTCTGGGATTCGAACCCGCGATCCCTCGACCGCGAGTCCGCTGCTCTAACCACTAGGCCATGTGCAATCACAAGTATATGTGTAAGCCCACTAATTTTTTTTCATATAATTAATCGTAATTTCCACACTCTGAAAGGTATTTGTAGAAAATTAATTAAAAAGTACAAATTTTTCTGAAAGTTCTTAGTGTGAAGTTTTTGAAACTGCTCCCCATCTACAAAAAAAAAATTCATTGCAAAATACGATTTCATCTAAACCATATGAAGTGTATGTGTAAACAATTTCGTTGGGATTTTGCGGAGGGTCAAAGTTGGTAACAAAAACAGGACAGTGGAGATATACAAGGTAACCGAACGAAAACAAACATGGAGGATCGTTAGACCAGGCGAGGTAAAGTAGCGAACGCTGGAGAAATATTGCCTTTGACAAGAGAAAAGATAGAAGAGGAGACAAATAGAAATACGAGCAGTCTGTACGACAGCACTGAAGGAAAAGAAAATGATCACGCGAGGAAAAGAAAGATAGACGATGGTCACGTGTGAGCAACGAGAGAGAGAGAGAGAGAGAGAGTAAAGGAGAAGGGAGAGAGAGAGACAGAGAGAAAACAGTGAAGGGAATAAAAAAGAATTAGAGAAAGAATGAGAGAAAAAAACGAAAGGGGGAGAGAGAACAGTAAAGGGTAGAGTCACATCAAAAATATATTAAGATAAACTTACTTTGAAATGGATGCACGCGGGTGTTATTCAAATATTTATACTTCCGACATATGCTCAGTAACTTAATTTGGTTTCTAAAGGAACATAATAAACAATTTGGTTTGAAATGGAATATTCTATCTAGATCCTTTCCATATGATAAAGGTAAATCCTTTTGTCCGCTCTGTACCGAAGAACAGTATCTCATTCTGTTCTCGGAGAATTCTCTTGTAAACACGTTTACAAAACGCGTTTATCGTTGCAAACATTAGCAAAACCATACCTTTAGTTCCTATAAACACTTTCTACCAATCTATATAATTCAATTTTTGACTATCTTCTTACATTTCATTTCCCTTACAAACATCTATTTACACGCCTTTAAGCTTTATTTCCACTCATCTATCGTACTATATTTCGCCACTCTTAATTTTCTGTTAATTTCTTTCTTTCTCTTCCTCTTTCTCTAAATTGCCTTTGACGTTAAATCTATTAACGGTTTCTTAAAAAAATAACTTGCCAGCGTTCTCTTCATCATATACGCGGTAATCACATTTAGTTAAAATGGCTAATTGATGTATTTTGTTCTCTTTTTTCCCTGATGAGATGATTACATTGTTTTACATCATTTTATTCCCTCAGGAATAATACCAATGTTTTCTTCGAAACATATGTCGAAAGTAACACCTGCGTTTAATTCTATTTCTTAATTTTTCTATGTCATACAAGGACATTTCACTAAACCTTGGAACTTCTGCCTTTATAAGTAGGCTGTAAAATCCTTGGCACTTTTATAAATTTTTGTCTCCCTGGTAACTATTTTTTCCGTGGTATTTGTATACATTGAAAAAATACACACGCACATATAATAATACTAATAATAATAATAATAATGATAATTATTATTATTATATTATTATTATATTATTATTATTATTATTATTATTATTATTATTATTATTATTATTATTATTATTCAGTAGTTTTATTTTTATAGCGTGCTTTCACTTCACTACCGAGCGCAGCTCTGTGTGCCTTGGGTATGTGCTGTGATTTGTTGTGATGCTCTGATGGTTATTGTATGGAAAGTGTTCTGCGTAGGATGTGTGCAGTGCCTAGTAGTGCAATTTTCTGTATGTTATATGTGTTTGTAAGTCCTGGTGTTTTTGTTATGTATTTGTCTGAATATTTTTTTATCATGCCTAATGCACCTACTATGATAGGAATTGTTTCTGTTTTCAGATTCCACATTCTAGTTACCTCTATTTCCAGGTCTTTGTATTTTGAGAGTTTCTCCATTTCTTTTAGAGACACGTTGTCATCTGCCGGTATTGATACATCAATTAGAAAGCATTTTTTTCCTTCATGATCTCTGACAACTATATCTGGTCTGTTGGCCTTAATTTCTCTATCTGTGTGTATCGGCATATCCCAGAGTATGGTTGCTTTCTCGTTTTCTGTGACCTTTTCTGGTGTGTGCCTATACCATCTTTTTTCTGTTGTTATTCCATAATGTTGGCATAGTTTCCAATGTATGTAGGTTCCAACTCTGTCATGTCTGTGAATATATTCCTTCTTAGCCAGGACTGGGCAGCTAGAGATAATATGATTTATTGTTTCTTGTCCATCTCCACATATTCTGCAGTTACTTGTAATATTTCTTTTCATTACATGTTTTTGGTAATTTCTGGTGGGGAGGCTTTGGTCTTGTGCTGCAATTAAAAATCCCTCTGTTTCTGCTTTGAGTCCTGAGCTTCTCAACCATTGCTGGGATTTTTCTTTGTCTATTTCTTTTGCGTTTAGTTTAGTGCAGTATTTACCATGAAGGGGCTTTTCTTGCCATCGTTTTATCATGGTTCGTTGCTGTTCTATGTTTAGTTTGGATTTCATTTGTTTTATAGCTTTTGTTGTTTCTTCATCATCATCTTCTTCTTCTTCTTTGTGTTTATTAGGTGGTATGATTTCTTGTTTGTATTTGTCAGCTTCCTTAAATACTGAGAACAGTTTTTTGTTTTGCTCGTGTTTTGCTGCTATCTGGATCAGTTTTCCTTCCTTCTGAAGTAGGTATTTTTGCAGTCCTATGGTGGTTATTTTATAGTAGTTTTCCAGCTGTATAAGGCCTCTACCACCTTCTATACGTTGTATATATAGTCTTTCTATGTCAGATTTTGGGTGATGCATCCTAGATCCTGTCAGTATTTTTCTTGTTTTCCTATCTATTTTAGACAGTTCATTTCGTGTCCAGTTAAGGATATTGTAGCTGTAACTTATAACTGGGACAGCTAAAGTGTTGATACCTATTATCTTGTTTTTAGCATTGAGCTCTGTTTTTAGTATTGATCTAACTCGTCTATAATATTCTTTTTTTATTTTCTCTTTCATTTGTGTGTGTTGTGTCTTATCTAGTTCATGGATTCCTAAGTATTTGTAAGTTTGGCTTTGGTCTAATTCTTTTATTTCGTTGGTTTTATCTAGTGTGATGTTGTTACTCTTAACTAGTTTTCCTCTTTTCATGGTTACTTTGGCGCATTTTTCTAATCCAAATTTCATATCTATTTCTTTGGTAAATCCATGAACTGTCTTTAATAGTGTTTCCAGCTGTTTGTCATTTGCAGCGTATAGTTTTAGGTCATCCATATATAAAAGGTGGCTGATCGTTTTGCCGTAACATTTATATCCGCATCCAGTTCTATTTAGTATATCAGATAGAGGTGACAGTGCCAAGCAGAAAAGGAGTGGAGAGAGCGTGTCTCCCTGGAATATCCCTCTTCTAATGGGGATGTCTTTGGTTTTCATGAGTCCCTCTTTTGTTTGGAGGTGTAGGACTGTTTGCCATTTATTCATAGAGTGCTCTATGAATTTTATGATTGTTGGTGCTACTTTGTTAATGGCTAGTGTTTCGAGGATCCATGTGTGGGGGATGTTATCAAACGCCTTTTTGTAGTCAATCCAGGCCATACTGAGGCCTTTCTTCTTTCTGTGGCTGTCTTCAGTTACGGCTTTATTAATCATTAGTTGATCTTTACAGCCATATGAGCCTTTGCGGCATCCTTTCTGCTCTTCTGGGAACAGTTTGTTTTCGTCCAGGTGCTTGTTCAGCCTTTGCGATAGCACTGCGGTAAATGCCTTGAACATTATTATATTATTATTATTATTATTATTATTATTATTATTATTATTATTATTATTATTATTGTATACAAATACCACAGAATGCGCTCGTAAAAGTTCCTATGTATCTTGTTATCGGCCACCACAAAAAAATTTCAAAATGGACTTTTGTTTTATTATTTGCACGCCTGCTTAGCGGTATTTCGCCCGTCGCTACGTTCTCAGTTCAAATTCCGCCGAGGTCAACTTTGCGTTTCGTCCTTTCGAAGTCGATAAATTAAGTACCAGTTGAGTATTGGGGTCGATGTGATCGACTGTACCCCTCCCTACAAAATCCAGACCATGTGCCTATAGCAGTAAGGATTATTTACGTGTCTGTTCAATCATTAGAGAAACACAAAGGGTGGGGAGGTTTTCGAACTTCCTCTCTCTCTCTCTCTCTCTCTCTCTCTCTCTCTCTCTCTCTCTCTCTTAGGCTTGTCGTGATGAACCACAAGTAACGCCCAATGATTTTTTTCTCTTTCTTTTTATTTTTATCCTTTCTCTCTCTCTTTGATGAGTTGTAACGATTCATAAGTAACACCCAAAATTTAACGGAGCTTCACTATTGGTGTAAAATGGTAAACATCGGATTAACAAAAAAAAACATAAACATTAATGTAAATGCCCGAGGAAGCAACACATGTGATAAAAACATACTCAAACTTCATAGGTATTAGAAATAATATTGAATGATATCAAATGGATGTGAAAATGTTCTCACAAATGAACATGTGAGCTACAGAAACGTATGTCGCAATACATTAATAAAATCTAAAAATTTCCATCCACAAGTTATATATATATGTGTGTGTGTGTGTGTGTGTGTGCGACGAACTCTACCAAATCCACTCACCAGGCTTTGGTCGGCCCGAGGCTATAACAGGAGACACTTGCCCAAGGTTCACTTGGTGGACATGAAATCACGTAGTTAGGAAGCAAACATTTTAACAAAACAAGCATGACTGTAGTTCCGTCTTAAAGCATGGGCATACTGGACCCGTTGGGTGACTGGTTATAAAGTAACAGGGGAAAAAGTCACAGTAATAAAGTCAGAATTTTGGCTAGGAAAAAAGTTACAATTAATTTATGGGATCTGGACAAAACCCCCTCGAACCCCCACTTCCGGACAAAACCCCTGTGACTTTCTTTCTTGTGACTTTATTACCGTGACTTTTTTTCCTGTGACTTTTTACCTGTGACTTTTTTACCTGGATTCGGCCTCACATGTCAAGGGGCCCCAGTTCTTATGTGTGTAGGTTGTGACTTGCTGTCAATAACTGAATACGATAGGGCTCACTACATTGATTTGCCTAGGGACCTATAATGCAGCTAAGACTATTCTGCATGCCTTCCCTTCAATTTATGAAGAGACGATGTACCGGATTGATTCAAAGCCAGAATATAAAGGGACATAACTAAATACTATTAAACATTTTATCTGGCGCTCTAACAATTCTCAACATATATTCCTTCTAAATATATTAAAGAATCTTATAGAAATAACAGTTTCCACTGGTGTACATAACTGAATGAGGATGCATGCCTTTATTTCGATTATTATTTACTGATTTCCTTTCCTTTCTCTTTGTTTTCTCCGTTTTCTTACTGTAAACCTTTATAAATTATATTCTTTTCCACGAATTATTGCACATAAATTTAAATGTAAAAGATTGTTTCATGGCTCCTACGACTTTTAAGGCTTCTTTAGTTTATGCTAAATCCAGCACCGGCTGGGCGTGTGTTGATTGGGTCGACTTTCGTTCAAATTATTGTATCCCTACTTTTAACCAATTTCCCCTTGTGCTTATGTAGGAACTTATCACATTCTTTCGAACTCTAACCTGTCGTTATAGAACTAAAGTAGCCTCCGTTGTTCGTCGTGCTATTATAGTTCAGCCTCGCTTTGAAGCCTTCTAGTCTTAATCTATGTCAATTTATTCGCGACTTCATCCTGAAAAAGTTCCTCCGCCCGAAATGTTTAGATACTCAACTCGATGGTACACATACTACTACGCAGCAGCTACACTGACAAAAAGCGTTTCTAAACGCTTTAAGCCGATTAATAAAGATGTCATCAGGATGAATTTTAAAATCAATTATATATCTTCAAAAGAGTTTGAATATATTGTTGACGTATCTACGTATGATGCCGCTATAAATACTCTGCATGTGATGATATGTCCAACTAAGGAATGAAATATATGCACGGCATGTGTTGATTACTTGTCGACAAGAATGGTTCACTACATAAATATTACAAACATTAAAGGTCTTAGCAAAGGATCACAACATTAAAACAGTAACTGTGGAGTGTATCAAGCCAGTGTAGCATTTTCTAACGTGTCTCATCTCTGATATCCTCACTTTGTTGTGATATTATCCTGAGACAAAACTGCCATGAACTCTACTCTTCTGTCGAGATTCCGTTTGGTGGTGCTGGGCCTGTTCTAACAGCCTGTGGTCTCACTACTGCTTCAGTTCCCACTTTCTTTGTTTGACAATCTAAAAACTGATTCCAAACTCATGACTACTAAAGCTAGATCACATTCTCTGGATGACCAAGAATTTATAAATTCCGAGCTAATACGTTTAATAAAGAGGGTTATTACTGAGCCGAATACTGAGTCTCCTTGGCAGGCGCAGATCTAGTAATAGCCACGAGAAACGTATGGTCGTCGATTATTCAGACAGTAAATCACTATAGGTTGCTAAAGGCCTGCTCTGTACTAAACATCGAGATGGTTGAGGAAGTGACATAGGATAATATCTTCAGTACGCTTCACCTACGAAGTACTTACTTTCTGATGGACAAACCTTAAACTATATTTGCGACTGCCATTGCTTGTATCAATTCAGACGGATTCCTCTTGGAATCACAAACTGTGTAGATACGGTGACATAATTGAAAAAGGACTCACAGCCACTTTTGCATATATGGACAATGTAACTGTGGCCATAACAAGAGTGTTCGTGATCACAACTTGAAGTTCTTAGATACAGTGAACAAGTACAACCTTACTTTAAACAAAGTATGTTATTACGCTTTTTGTTTTAATTTTCTTTCATTAATACGCTCCAGCTTGGCACACAGATATGCTGTGGGAATAGGACGTCTATGAGCTTTATCATTTTTATTACTATTTAATCGGTTCTATACTGCTATGAACTGGTTAAATGTATATCCCCTCAACTTAAGTACTCAAGAAACACTCGCCTCTCTTTTGTTCGCAACTCCTATATTATCTCATTCCCTAGGACTACCACCATCCAATTTTCCATTCCTTTCCCCCGAAATTCCTTCTCTATGTACGTTTTATTTCTGCAGACGTCGATTTATAAGATGTTGAAGCTAAACATAGACTGTATCAACCTCATAAATTACGGAAACATTGTTCTGTCTTTGTAAATAAACAACAATAACAATAAAATCATCAAATCAGGAGATGATTTTTTCCCATTTGGTATAATTCATGCATTCGTCTTATTGTTTAGCACTGCACGTTGCGAAGTACTTATGGACGCGATATGTTATTAGTACCGTATTGAACTAGAGAAAAGTCAAATTAATACCAGTAAGTTAACTCAGCACTCCGCGGTACCAAACGATACGAAAATACTTATATCCGGCACCCTACTAACTGCCACAACTGATGACTTTAATTCAAGTGTTTTGATATAGGTTTCAAATTATGGCACAAGGCCAGCAATTTAGGATGAGAGGTAAGACGATGATATCGACCCCAGTGTTCAACTGGTACTTATTTTATCGACCCGGGAAGGATGAAAGGCAAAGTCGACCCCGGCGGAATTTGAACTCAGAAAGTGGAAAACAGACGAAGTGCTGCTAAGCATTTTGCTCGGCGTGCTAACCATTCTTCCAGCTCGATGCCTTACAAATGTTGTATTATAGGGATCAATCTTACTGAGCCAAGTTTATGATTTATTATATTATAGGGATCAATCTTGCTGAGCCAAGTTTATGATTCAGCGTCAATTCTTGATTGTAACGCTTAACGAGATTACTATGCAGTACAAGGAAAGTAGACAAAGGTGTAACTTGGAGCTTAGTGACACAAGATAATTCAACAGAACAAGACATGTGACTATTCTAACATCCGAGCAGAGGATGACATGAATCATCTGATTATTAAGACATTGAGTAGTTTGACATATCGCAGTAAAAACTGAATGCGAGGCAACTAAAGGTGGTCTGCCTCGGAAAAGTTATTCAGTTAAGTTTTTGATATTGAATAAAAAAAAAAATCTCTTTCTGTCTGTCTGTCCGCCTCACTCTCCCTTTCCTTCTGTTCAGAAACGTTCGATTTCTTTTCCCATCACGGTGTACGAACTAAATGTGTCACGTGAGTTTGGATTCTGTGATGTTTTGTGGCCAAAAACTATATGGTTTAAAACAGCCAAAATATAACTTACATCTATGAATTGTAACACAAGGTAGGATGAAAGGCGAAGTTGACTCCCGAAAGATTTGAACTTAGAGTATAAAAACAGATCTTCATGCTACAAGAACCATTACTATTTAGCCACTCCACTGCCTTCTGATTTACAATATTGTTCTGCTTCAATCTGCTTATATATAGCGTTAACACTACAACGAAAACGAGACGCCATTAGGAAGATACCTCACAGATGGCTACTAGTACCAAAATGTCGATTTCATAAAAATATTTCTTAAATATTTAAATGCCAGGCTGACATACCAAACTGGGTTGCCATAACACAAGCAAACTTTATGGCCAAAAATGAAAAGACCGCCCTGGAAGAGGACTTAGGGCCCATAGCCTGTCTTAACATTATACAAATTCTACAGAAACTGCCTGAACCAGTTCTCCTGAGACTATTGGGAGACTAATAATAGAGCCACTGACGAGCATGTAGGAAAAAAGGCGGATGCGCCGAAGAATTTTTGGTAAATAAAGGTTTGCTAAATTAAGAAAAGATCGAAGGCATCTTGAGATAGTATGGCTTAAATAAAGAAAGGCATTCGATTCTATTCCCCACTCGAGGCTATTGAAGTCAGTACAGCTGGCAAAAGTATCTATTGTCATTACTTGCTGCCAACGAAAGTCTCATAAAGATCTGCTCTTTATTCCTCACACATAACTTAAAGTGGAATGATTGCCTCTGATGTTATAAATATTTCAACGGAAATGTAATGAACAACTTCCTAGATTCGAAACCAAGATTCGAAACCTGATCTACATCATTCTATAGATTCTTTCCTTTAGCACCACACCACACGGCCGATACAATAAAGAGAAAATTGATAGAACACCTATAAATGTCAGATGGAAAAAGGAGACACAACCGTGTAGAATGATTAAGAGAACGTTTATTGATGTAATAACATGTGTGTCTGTGTGTGCATCATGTATACAGAATAACAGACAGGCCGTCATGAGAACAAAATGTATGTGTGTATGTAGACGTAGATGTATGTGCGTGTTAAGAACATATAAGGATGGCAATGAAGAAGAGACAGCGAAAGAGTCTACAGCCATCGAAGTAAGGAGTAAGTTCACAGACACAAGAAAGATAAATAAGACCAGTTCGTAGTCATTAGTACACGGTAGTTGAAATACTGTATCAAGAAATCGCGGCCATGATCCGAGCCGGTTGCAGGTACATGTCGTACGTGAAGTCGTGGCTGTGATGCTGCTGCCTGGGTCACTTGATACAGGAGTTCTTCCAGGTTGTACATTCGCTGTTGATCCATGGTGAAGTAATTCACGAACAGTGAGGTGTTGGAACCTGGGTGAATTGCTTGCTGAGCTGTGTACGTAGAGAGATGCTGCTGACATGATGGTGGCGACGAAGAAGGAGGTAGCCGTAATGCTGTTGGACGAAACTGGTAAATCTCAACGTAGCTGCTTTGGTGGTGTTGTCTGGCGTTGTCGCTGGAACTGGCTGTGTCTTTGTGGTCAGTGGCTAGACTTTAAAAGGTCTGGAACCAAAGACTTCGAAAGAGAAAAGGCTGAGTTTTTATAAGGAACTGTAGGCTCAAAACAAGGTAGAGAACAAGCTGTCCCACGTGATCTTATTTAGGGCCTCCGCCTGGGTTATACGCAGCAATTTGGCGCAATCGAGTAAGAGATAAATTGCACCAATACCAACCAATCAGAGTAGTGGGCACAACGGGATCCAAATAGCGGCCAAAGGCTAGCTGTTCCCTGCTACGTTCGAATGCACGTATATATAATAAAGGGAGAGAGGAATTTCAGAGTCTACGCTACACATTGTAGCACCAGCACTGATACTAACATTTGAGATACTTCACTGGTCTATAAAAGATCCGGTCCAAAGACATTAAAATCTGCAAGATCCTAAATATCAAAAGCAAACTTTCACAGAAAGTGATGTAGACAGACACTCAGATGAAAATAAGGAAGAGGCTTATAATCAGTGTAGACAGCCTTTGACTGCTGTATAATATCACTCTGACGTAGTTAATTATTTTACTTTGCAAGATCCAATGCCTGTGCACCAATAAGTGATCGATCCTATTGTAGTACGACCGTACGAAAGATGGTGACGAAAGAAGGTCTCTTTTTAAATGCCGCACGGTCGCCTACAAAAGAAGCCAGCTTATGTGCCAAAAGGAATAAGGAGAAAACACAACCGTATAATGTAAGAGAAAACGGTTCGTGTCATAAGAGTGTCTGTGTACCTGTGTGCGTTATAAGTATGTACATAATAATACAGAGCATAGAAAGAGTCTTTAACAGGACGCTAGATGAATGTTCAGACACAAATGGAGATAATTACCAGTTCGTAGTAATGGACACAATAGCAGAGGTTCAGAATTTGGGGCAAAATGTGGAGAGCCGGTTACTACGCGTGTAGAGGTTGTGGATGCTATCCTATGCCGGGTTACTTGGTACAGAAATTTCTCGCAGGTAGACCTTGGCGAACATTCACAAACAGCGTGAAGTTTAAACCTGGGCAATGTTGCTGTGTACGTATTGATGTTGGTGGTGTAGATAAGCTGAAAGGTGACATTAAGGTGAAGGCGACGGTGGTGAAAGGTCCTGAAATGCTGCGGTGGTTCTGGTGTCGCAGTCGCTGGAACATGGCTGGGTCGCTCGAACTGGCTGTCTGTCGCTGGATGCTCTGAGGCCAATGATGTAGAACCAAAGACGAATTACGGTTTGTTGATCTAACTTTTAAAGGGTTTTGGGAGCTCCAGAAAAGAACCTAGAAGACTCTGTCAGGGGACCTTATCTGAAGGTTACGATTGGTTGGTTTACGCATTGGCGCGAAATAAAACAAGAGATAAACTGCACCAAAACCAACCAATCAGAGTAGCGGACACAACAGGGCCTAAGCAGCCGAAGGCCGGCTGTTATACGCCACGTCCACATTCGTATTACATCTCCCAAAGAGAGATAATGTCTTTCACTAAGCGCTACACTATTATTGACTATTTCTCTGAAAATCTGTTACATGTTACCAACAGCTAAGTAAAATTAAATAGTGTTCTATCTATTAAAAAAAGTAAGCAGCTAATCTGAACCCACGAACCATGGGTAAGTAGTTTGATATACTATCCACTAGGCCATTTCATCCCGAAGTTTAAGTCTGTATCTTACAAACCAACAAGGATTGATTTATAAGGCGTAGACTAGAAATAGCTCTCAAATCAACTTCAAATAATATTCTACCGTCTTGAATAAAAGAGAGATTAGAAAATACAATTTCTGTTATAATAAAAACAAGAAAATGAAAAAAAAACAAAACAAAACATAATGATCATGACGGAACGCTTTTTATGACAAGTTTGCTCGGTCAAAGCTCATTTGGTGCTAAATGACAATTGTCATATAATGGCGATTCTTCGGTATTGGTATCCAAGGTGTCGGTATGAGGAGATGATATCATTTACCTTCTTTTTCAGCCTAGTCTCTTTGTCATGAGTGGAGATTGTGTAGGCGAATGATGTCGTCTATCATAAGCCTATATAATCTTATAATTTAAAAATTCGGGTGTTGTGAGAATAGGCGCAGGAGTGGCTGTGTGGTAAGTAGCTTACTTACCAACCACATGGTTCCGGGTTCAGTCCCACTGTGTGGCACCTTGGGCAAGTGTCTTCTACTATAGCCTCAGGCCGACCAAAGCCTTGTGAGTGGGTTTAGTAGACGGAAACTGAAAGAAGCCCGTCGTATATATATTTATATATATATATATGTGTGTGTGTGTGTGGTGTGTGTGTGTGTGTGTGTTTATCACCCCAACATCACTTGACAACCGATGTTGGTGTATTTACGTCCCCGTAACTTAGCGGTTCGGCAAAATAGACCGATAGAATATGTACTAGGCTTACAAAGAATAAGTCCTGGGGTCGATTTGCTCGACTAAAGGTGGTGCTCCAGCATGGCCACAGTCAAATGACTGAAACAAGTAAAAGAGTAAAGAGTAATGAATGAATTTCATTATTATAGAGTTAAAGGTGCCCATAGTCTCTGCAGGACTTCCCAGGTATCTGAGATTGATATCTGAGTTGACGCTGAGGGTATTGGTGATATTATTTTGCCCTGTCACCACAAGGATATTCTAGCTACGAATATTCCGTCGGTTATTACATCTAAGACTAAACTGTTTAATATAAATTCTTTATTTTGAAGACGATTAGGACGATACGGTATGACTTGAGGGGCATTTGGCTGCTATTTTTAACAAGCACAGCGATTGCGTAAAAGTCACCTTTTTAACTCGTGGTGTTTGGTTGATACCTTCTTGGCATGAGCGGAAAATAGGATTTAAATTTGAGGATCGAATTTTATGGAGCTAAATTTGGACGAAGTGTTTAGTGGAAGAGGCAGGTGTACATGGTGGTGTGTGACTTTTCGGTTAAGAAATAAACCATTGTATAATTAGTAGAAGAGACAGAGAGGCTATAGACACAGTGCAACGGTAGGATAGTTAAGAAGGTGCTGCATAATGGTGAATATTTATCTTATCGAATAAAATTACCCTTTATTTTTGTTATTAAAAGGAAGGGGTATGATTTTAATTTGTGTGGGCTAACATACAATATAAAACTCTCTTTTGACATCCTATAGTACGTGAAAACAACGTTTAAACTATTTGAGCACCACCAACAACATTTCGACAGCATCGTTTACCTTGTAGAAAGTATTTCCGGTGGAGATAGCAACTGTCTGTTCCCAGTCTTTATATTTGCAGTGATCGCAAATGTTGATTTACCCCTGTTTTACTTCAAAAGAAGGAATGTTTGCTATTGATTTAGACCAGCTTACCTCAGGAATCCTCTAAATCGTTGAAATTACTGATGACACAAGACATTTGACATGACACGTAGCTTAAGACAGGCGCATTACACTGCTGTGTAGTCTTGTACTCAACTTGTGCACTCTCTGCAACTTACTGTAAAGGCTACAGTTTCAAATCTCAAAAGTTTACATTTCTACAGCTAAACGTTAGTGAACTATGACTGATGGAAGAGTTATTACATTTTAGTATTGGATGGAGGTCTCGTAGATTCAGTTGTGATCGGGAGGGCGAGTCAAGAGATCAACGTGGCATAACTACACATGTCTGCTTCGACCCTCTCCCACTCCAATTTGTTTCTTTACGACTTTCGGAAAAATGTAACGTTTTTTTAATGAAATTTTCCAGAGATACATTTTAAAGGGTTCTCAACCGGGGTTCATATAAGATCTTGTTAAAATTTATGTACAATAAACTGGTTATATTTCTACAAAACATAAGATATTTAGACATATTTTAATAAATTCTTAATAATATTTAGTCATAAAAATATAATAGGAGCTTTTAGACACCGAATAACTATGAGGGTCCAGTAAAGTAATATAGGAATCAAAGAGGTCCTTAGGCCAAAAAATGGTTGAGAACCTCTGGTGTAAATTAATTTGTTGTGAAATTTTTTTTCGTTAGAGAAGGAAAGGAGTTTCGGATTATTCACACGCCCCGATTTGTTTCCTCATAACCTTCAGAAAAATCGCTGTTTTTAGATAAAAATTTTCAAAAAATATGTTTCAGGTGATGTGCATTACAATTATGTGGGAATTTGATGTTAAAAAAAGTTGGGGGTGGAGTCGGATAAGTCAGACACCTCGACTTTGTTTCCTTCGTAAATATTGATGAAGTGGTTGAATTGGATTTCCCTTCCGAATTTTTTCCTCATCATATTCCAATATCATCGTAATCTGTTTGTTGAAATTTTTATGAGAAAATATCAGTTTTCCAGCAATTTATGAGAAAATAAAATAGGGGAAGGGCATACACACGTAGTTATACCACCAATGCTAGTGGAACCATTAGAATGGACATCAGTGCCATGGAGAGGGGAGACTGGTATGCGTAAGTGACTGCTGGTCTTCCATAAACAACTCTGCCTGGACCTGTGCCTTGGAAAGAACTGCACAAATGATTTGTATATAGTGATTGAATATTAGTCTTGTATATTAGCTCCATCAAATTGATATTGCATGTACAGGTGTATGGTGTACCACATATCAGATGTCAAAATGATTACGGAACAATGTGAGACAAAGTGTTTTGCTCAAGAACACAACAGACCACTTGATCCAGCGATCAAAATCCTGATCTACGGATCATGAGTGGGCACCCTAACCACTAGGTCATGTGTCCTCATTGTACAATAACTACACATTGAATGAATACATACCAGACTGAAATAAATACTGTGCTTGCTATAACTGACTAAAATCTTGTTAGTCTATCAACTGCTCTGGTCTATTAATCTGTCCATCTATAAGTCAACTGCTCTGGTCAATCTGTCTTGTAGCCTAACAGTCTGTCACTCTTTTCTATTTGTATGTCAGCCAATCTACCATTCTCATCTATCTGTCTGTTAGTCTATCTACTACTCTCATCTATTTGTGTGTTGGTTAGTCCACATTACTTCATAAGGGAGATGGGACTGTTTTCCTGGTTTGTTTGGCATATATGGAGCAATCTCAAGTATAACCAGCAGAAATTGCAAAGATAATCTGGAACTCGACCGAGGTTAGAAAACTCCGAATGACCTGTCCTTGTTTTCTTTGTATCGTCTGTCTGGATGTTTTGTTGTCCATTTTTTGTATCACCTAACTGTCTGGATGGTTTGTGTTCTTGTCCCATTTTTGTATTTTTTGTATATAAAAATATAGCGATGTGCATACACTTTGGTCTCTTATATGTAAACTGGTTATATTTCTACAAATTTTGTATGACTCTATTATTCTTTCTATTCTTTCCTTCTTTCTATCAGTCTTTCACACTTACCTCCTTCATTCCATTCTTCATTCTTTTGTTCCCCCTCTCTCACATTTCCTGGCCTTCTCTTCATACTCACTTTCCCCCCCCTTTCACTTTACTCTGTCCCTTTCATTTTTTCTTGCATCTCCTTAATTCGTCTATCCCTCTGCCTCTACCTCTTTCTCTTCTCTCCCAACCTGACCGGTGTTCAGCAAAGCCTGACCTTTCTTTCGTGGTTTGACTACCATCCGTGCAACATCTGTATTCTTCCCTGTGTCTGTCAAATCTTATGTCCCTGCTGTAAGCCCTTACTTCCACACATACCAGCTTAATTTAATTCATCTTTAGTTGAAATATACCTTTGTTATGTCCTGTTATTTGCACTTGTATTTGTGTAACATTTCTCCGGTTTTTTTCCGGCCTTGTTTTCATATACATTTGCTGCTTTCTTCCATGGAATCTAATGCTCTTAGCTTAGTTTTTTCCTTGGGACTGGCCAGATTGGAGCAATCTCGAGTATAACCAGCCGAAATTGCAAAGATAATCTGGAACTCGACTGAGGAAAGAAACCTCCAAACGACCCGTCCTTGTTTTCTTTGTATCGTCTGTCTGGATTTTTTGTTGTCCCTTTTTTGTATTACCTAGCTGTCTGGATGTTTTGTGTTCTTGTCCTATTTTTGTATTTTATATATATATATATATATATATATATATATATATATATCATCATCATCATCATCGTTAACATCCGCTTTCCATGCTAGCATGGGTTGGACGATTTGACTGAGGACTGGCGAACCAGACGGTTGCGCAAGGCTCCAATTTGATCTGCAGCTGGATGCCCTTCCTAACTCCAAAAGATATATATATATATTCCTCCTTGGATGGGACACCAGTCTGTTACAGGATTACTCATTTTTACCAGCTGAGTGGACTGGAGCAATGTGAAACAAAGTGTCTTGCTCAAGAACACAATATATCCTCCAGTCCAGGAACTGAAACCACAATCTTGCGATAATGAGTCCAACACCTGAATCACTAAGCCATGCACCTCCATTTCATTTGTCTGTTAGTCTGTCTTATATTCTTGTCTCTCTGTTCGTTAGTCTCTCCATACCACTGTCTCTATGTCTGCCAGTCTATCTATCATATTCATCTGCCTATCATTCCATCAAGCATTCACCTGCTTAACCAGCTAACACTATGTTTGCCTAATCTGTCTCATAGTCTCTCTTTTCACCTTGTCTCTGTACAACAAGCATCTTCAAAAGCACTTATCCAACAGACACACTGCTCTCTCTCTCTCTCTTTCTCTCTCCCTCTATCTCTCCGCCCCTCCCTCCCCCGCTCATTCCATCACCTTGTCCTCCATACACTTTCTTATATGTAATAGGACCATAATATCTCATCAGATAACGCATCATTATAGTTAAGTGTATTTTTTATCATCAAAGAGTTTGCTCCAATTTCCAATAATAATAATAATAATAATAATAATAATATATATAACATGAGCTGTTTGTCTTGCCTTAAAGTTTGTTGTCCTCTATAACAATTACATATGTTATGTATATATATATATATATATATATATATATATATATATATATATATGTTTGTTTGTGTCTGTGACAATGTTCTCATGTAAATGTGTACTTATATGTATTGCTTCATTTTAATATGTACATGACTATAGTTGCGTACGCCTGAATATGTACACATTTATACTCTTACATGTGTGTCGGTTAATTTGTGCGTGTGTATGTTTATGTGTGAATGTATGTACTATCTTAATCTATATATGCATGTATATATGCTAGTCCTGTGTATATTAACTTAAGTGAATATCTGTGTATACATATATCAGTATTCATCTGTGTGTATACATGTGTGTGTATGTATATCTATTTGTTCCTGTCTCTGCACATATGTATTTATTACATATACAGCTATGTTTGTTAATGTGTATTTATCTTATTGATAGTTGTGGGTGTTTGTCATATTTAACCCTGTGTGTGTATACACGAACTGTATATGTTTGTCTGTTGGTGGCTTTCTGTGTGTTTGTATTTATCTGTGTGTGAACATGTGTGCTGATAAAATTCATACCCACTCGAGTCTGTAGTGCGTGGGAGTAAAGCATTTAAAAAGCTTTGCACTTTTCTCTCCTCCCACTACACAATCATTGGTGAATGTATGTGGTTGTGTGTGTGTGTGTGTGTGTGTGTGTGTGTGTGTGTGTGTGTGTGTTGTGTGTGTGTGTGTGTGTGTGTGTGTGTGTGTGTGTGTGTGTACTTTAATATACTAATGAGTAAATATATATGCCAGTGCCGCTGGACTGGCTCCTGTGCAGGTGCCACGTAAAAAACACCATTTGAGCATGGCTGTTGCCAGTACCGCCTGACTGGTCCTCGTGCCAGTGGCACATAAAAGCACCCACTACACTCTCAGAGTGGTTGGTTTTAGGAAGGGCATCCAGCTGTAGAAACTCTGCCAGATCAAGATTGGAGCCTGGTGCAGCCATCTGGTTCACCAGACCTCAGTCAAATCGTCCAACCCATGCTACCATGGAAAGCAGACGTTAAACGATGATGATGAAATGAATATATGTATATATATATATATATATATACACACACACACATACACACAGACACAAACATATATACATACACACACATATACACACACATACAGACACGCGCACCCACACACACATACACGCACACACACATACACACACACATATATATCCTATAACTTGGTGGTTCAGCACAAGAGACTGATAGAATAAGTGCCAGGCTCAGAAAAATAAGTTCAGGGGTCAATTCATTCGACTGAAAATTCTTCTAGGTAGTGCCCCAGCCTGGCCTCAGTCTAATGACAGAAACAAATAAAAAAAGAAGGGAAAAGATATACATGTATATCTGAACCTCCCAGATGAGGATGACAAAGGACCAAGATACCTGGCGCCTTGTACTCAAAAGGATCCATCCTTCACAGCAGGAGTGTTAAGGCCACTCTCCCTGTGAAGAGGACTGATGAGCAAGAGTCATGCGCCAGTACCATTTAAAAAGTACTCATGCCGGTGCCATGTAGAAGCATTTGTATGGTGCCACATTAAAAGCACCCAGCTCATGCTGTAAAGTGGTTGGCATTAGGAAGGGCATCTAGTCAAAGAAATCAAGCCAAATCTGACTGGAACTTGGTGCAGCTCTCCAGCTTGCCAGCTCTGGTCTAACAGTCCAAGCCATCCCAGCATGGAAAACAGATGTTAAAGGATGATGATGCACACACACACACACACATACTTAGTGCAGTATATCACACACGCACTACACATGCACACACGACCCATTTCTTCCCTCATACTCTAACTTCTAATTTTTCACCTTGTAAGCTACAAGATGACCCCTCAACTGCTGGTGCCACGAGAAAAGACACTCTGTGAGTGATTGGTAAATCAAACAGCAGCAATGCATGGAGTTTCTTAGTTGCACTGGCACACGACTGTTGCAGGCCAATCCTCTACACCAGGGAAGTGACCTTAATGCTTCTGCTTTGGAGGAGGGGTCTTTATGAGTACAACTAGGCACCAGGTATATCGGTCTTTTGTTATCTCGTCTGAGAGGTTCAGATATATATGCATATACATATATATTTTTCATCTTTTTTTCTTTACATTAGACCGAGGCCATACTGGGGCACTTACCTTGAAGGAATTTTCGTTGAATGAATTGACCCCAGTATATATTTTTATGAGCCTGTTACTTATTCTATCAGTCTCTATAGATTATGATATATCTATAATACATTAAAAGTGAGCTTGAATCTTGCTTGCTTGCAATGTTACTCAGCCAAACTGGTGCATAATGGGAAAATACTATGAATTAAGTTGCCCTTGAAATGTAGGGGTTCTTTGGGATATAAATATCCAAAATGGTGCATAATGGGAAAATATTCCAAAAATAACTTAACCCTGAAAGGGAAGTACTCTTATCTTTCGATTAGATACACTGATGTGACAACGAAAAATACAATTTGTTTTTTATAGTAAAGGTTTCTATTTTCACTTTCATTAAACACAATATTTTAATAATTTAGAAATATTTCTAAGTGAATGTGATTTCAAAAATGTAAGTTGTTTGTACAGTAAGTATTTATATTTTAGCTTTCTTTAAACTGACAATATTTTAACGTTTTTTAAATTATTTTCAAGTGAATATCATCACAAAAATTATTTTGGCATACCTAAAAAATATTCTGAAGTGAAAATGACTTTAAAAACATGGTAAATATTTTGTAAAAGATGCGTTTATAACCTCGGTGTTAAATAAAAATTTCCATAGTTTTTTTTCGAGTGCATTCAATGTATCTCACCTCCAAAGATTTGGCTGCTATTTCTAGCACGCCCTGCTATCGCATAACAGCCATTTACGATAAAGGACCTGAAATACCTGTTACATGATAGTAAGGTGTGCAAGAAATAGCAGCCAAATCTTTCCTTTTCTGGGGAAAGGAGCCATTTACGTGTGATTTTGATGTCACATTTGTTGAAAGCATGTAAAATAACCCGGAAAAGAAAAAAAACCCACAAAACAAAACTCAGACTTTCCCAGTAACCCAATGGGTCACAGATAGTCTATCATATATATATATATATATATATATATATATATAATTAATGTAGGATAAAATTTTTTTTCGGGAAAAAAATTTCATCAATGGCCAGCATATCAAAAAATACCTTTAAAGGTTAAATTTATAAATAATTTACAAGATAAGAGCGAAAGAAAAATTCTAATGCCAAATGTGCCGAAACAAAAATTTTCAATAACCATTATAATTTATGTGTCTCGAAACAAACCAATAGAAATTTCTAAAAAATTCGTTATTACCGTATTGGTCCAATTACGGAGTTAATTCATAAGAATTTTCTCCTCTTCAGCGGCAAATACGCGAGATATAAGTGAAATACTTACTCATACCCATGGAAAAAGCAAGCACTAAGTCCTGAGCAGACCTAAGTACCCCAAATATATCCAAAATAGAAAATCTTCGGCACATCTTGAGACATGATTTATAAATTTAACCTTTAAAGGTATTTTTTGATATGCTGGCCATTGATGAAATTTTTTTCCCGAAAAAAATTTTATCCTACATTAATTATAAATTGAATAGTGTTCACTTCTGGATTCTCTCAATCTGTGAAAGTTTCTAGTTCGAATCACACGTGTCTCGAGATGTGCCGAAGATTTTCTATTTTGGATATATTTGGGGTACTTAGGTCTGCTCAGGACTTGGTGTTTGCTTTTTCCATGGGTATGAGTAAGTATTTCATTTATATCTCGCGTATTTGCCGCTGAAGAGAAGAAAATTCTTATGAATTAACTCCGAAATTGGACCAATACGGTAATAACGAATTTTTTTAGAAATTTCTATTGGTTTGTTTCGAGACACATAAATTATAACGGTTATTGACAATTTTTGTTTCGGCACATTTGGCATTAGAATTTTTCTTTCGCCCTTATCTTGTAAATTATATATATATATAAGACAAAAAACTATCAATTCTTGTATTTTAAATGTCTCTTGCATCAGAAGGTACATACATATAAACGAACTGAAAAGATGGAATAAAGCACAAGGATATAAATTACAGAATCATCGGTTCTATCCTTACTACAGTACTGTTTGGTTAGTTGCATTATTTTGGATACCTTCATGATTAATAATTGGGGTCTAATGGACTGCTAACTTCCTCTAAATATGGCCTTGTGTCTAATGCTTAGTGCCTGCTGCCACACACACACACACAGTCATCAAAAACTGACTGGCTAGCCTATGTTCCATGGAGAATAATCAATATCCTGGGTAGGGTCCGATGGTACCCAATTGTCTTGCCTACGATACACAAGTTGATAAGTCAGGGATAAACTCAGAACTCAACAACCAGTAAAACTCCCAAGACACTCTCAATGAAATTTTTAAAAACATCAGATAGTGCACAGGCATGGCTGTGTGGTTAAGAAGCTTGCTTTCAAGCCATTTTGTCTTGGGTTCAATTCCACTGCATGGCACCTTCAGCAAGTGTCGTCTTCTACTACAGCTCAATTCCAACCAAAGTTTTGCAAGTGGATTTGGTAGACAGGAACTGGAAGAAGCCCCTTATATATATATATATCATCATCATCATCATCATCGTTTAACGTCCGCTTTCCATGCTAGCATGGGTTGGACGGTTCAACTGGGGTCTGGGAAGCCCGAAGGCTGCACCAGGCCAGTCAGATCGGGCAGTGTTTCTACAGCTGGATGCCTTCCTAACGCCAACCACTCCATGAGTGTAGTGGGTGCTTTTTATGTGCCACCGACACAGGTGCCAGACGAGGCTGGCGAACGGCTACGCTCGGATGGTGTTTTTTATGTGCCACCGGCACGGAGGCCAGCACATATATATATATATATATATATATATATATATATATATACACATACATATATACAGGGTGTCCCAAAAGTCACTGATAGATTTCAATTTTTAATAACTTCCTTAACTTTACAAATAAATGCTTGAAAGTTTGATACAATATAAAGGACATAATGAAAATTAATATGTACAAGTGAAATTATGCAGCACCACTACATCACAAATGAAAAATGACTGCCATTTTCGGCTTCGCACACCCGTGCTCTTCCCAGAACTTGCACCATAACACCTTCAAGAGTTTCAGACCCGACTTCTTTGATTTCTTTATTTATGTTCTCCTTCACTTGCACCTGGGTCTCTGATTTGTTGATGTAACCCCTCTCTTTCAGGCATCCTCGCAAGAAAAAAATCCAGGCTAGTCAAGTCTGGGGAACATGAAAGCCATTTAAAGTAGACCTCACCCATGGTCCCAGCAAGATGGAGCAACTGCTCATACCACAAGAGAAACAATAAAGTTGCTACAGCAGTGCTTTGGAGAGAGAATAATCTCCTGCTACGGCAATGTCATCTGGCCTTCACATTCCCAAGACTTGACTAGACCAGATTTTTTCTTGTAGGAATACCTGAAAGAGAGGGTTTACGTCAACAAATCAGAGACCCTGGTGCACCTGAAGGAGAACATCAATAGAGAAATCAAAGAAGTTGGGTCTGAAACCCTTGAGGGTGTTATGCTTTAAGTTTTGGAAAGAGTACCGGTGTGCAAAGCTGAAAATGGCTGCTGTTTAAGCGATGTCATTTTTCATATGTGATGTAGTGGTGTTGCAAAATCTGGTGTTGCATTATGTCCTTTATATTGTATCAAAATTTCATGCATTTATTTGTAAAGTTAAGTAAGTTATTAAAAATTGAAATCCATCAGTGACTTTTGAGACACCCTGTATATATATATATATATATATATATATATATATATATATATGTAGTGTATTGTTCTGTAATGGTTAGATCAACAGAAAAAGTACTCCATCTGATGAGAGATAAATATTGTTAGTTTGTTATGCCATGTGGGCAGTGTCTGAAGATTGTGCTAGGACACCAGATGTGTTAAAAAATACTGTCTGGCATGCTCTCATCACATGAAACTAATAGTAGCACATGAAAACCTTATATTGTGTTTATTAAATAATATACACACACACACACACACACATATATATGTATATAAATAGATATATGCATACATACATAAATAAATAAATAAATAAATATGAATGTGTGCGTGTGTTTGAGTATACCTTTGTCTTGAAAATCCTATAATGGTTGTAAAATGAATGAATATTACTGTCATACAAGTGAAGTTGTTCATTTCCAGTTTTCCGTGAAAAATGCCTGGCTATGGGAAAATGTTACTTTGTTAGGAAACAGGCGAAGGTTGGTGACAAGAAGTGCATCCTGCTGTAGAGAATATGCTTCAACAAATTCCATCAGACCCATACAAGCAAGGAAAAGAGGACATTAAATGATGATGATGATAATAATAAGGATGAGACACTAAACTTATTTTGAGTCCCTTATTCAGTAACTGTTTTGTTTTTATGCAGTTTTTTAAAAACTAAATACCTGTGTGTGTGTGTGTGTGTAGATGAGATTAAATGTATGTGCATAAATATTTGTGAATGTACATGTGTATATGCTGAGAGTAGACAAGGTATATGTAAGCGTGTATATATTTCTATGCGCCTGTGGACATGTGTGTGTGTGTGTGTGTATGTGTGTGTGCATGTGCGCTTGGTTATGTCCTTATAATCCCTTAAAATAAAGCCAATTCTTCTAAGAGGAGACCAAGAAAAGTATGTGGAACCATCAATGTGTGTGTGTGTGTGGGGGGGGGAGATGTGTGATGTGTGAGGATATTGGACAATAAGGAAATAGTTAACATATACTGGAAGAGATATATTGACTCAGGTTGTGGAAGGGTAGGATTAGGGTGGAGAGGAGTGTGTGTGGGGGGGATAGACAGAGTTTCAGTAAAGGTCATCTGACATACTGTGGATGGGGACTGGACATTCCTTTCAGTCCTTGTTGATTTGGTAGAGAGTGGGGTAAACACCAGCCTTCCTGTTTCATAGTGACAGTAGTGGTGGTGGTGGTGGTGGTGGTGGTGGTGGTGGTGGTGATGGTGGTGGTGGTGGTTGTAATGATATTGATGATAGTTGAAGTTTGTGTGGTGAGGGCGTAAGAGATGGGTGTTGGGTTTTCATGGTAATGAAAGTTAGCGATAGAGTGGTAGTAATGATAGTAATAATGATAATAGTAGTAGTGGTGTTGGTGGTTGGCAGTAATGATGGTGGTGGTGTTGGTCGTGGTGATGATGTTGGTCTGGTCATGGTGATAGTGGTTATGATGCCATAATGGTGGTGCTGGTAGTAATGTTGTTATTGTTCAGCCCCAGTCTGATCAAGCAAAACCTGTAATCAAGTGTGCTCCAGATATGCCCATCCTATTTTTATTTTCAAATGGTGTATCTAGCACTGTACTATCCAATCTATATCCCCTTCTTAGATTATAGTAGAATTTATGGGGGGATTTGACTGCTGACATACTGGTGTTGTTGCTATTTATTGTTGCACTGTCCAAAGTTAGCCC
The DNA here is from genome assembly GCF_006345805.1 of Octopus sinensis. Taxonomy (NCBI): domain Eukaryota; kingdom Metazoa; phylum Mollusca; class Cephalopoda; order Octopoda; family Octopodidae; genus Octopus; species Octopus sinensis. Next base: position 106,583,276 of record NC_043004.1, on the reverse strand, counting down.
TGAGCAAGAAGCCCTATAGCACAGAGGTAGTCAACTGATCCCTTTTCTTACCTCTCTCTCAGTCCTATCAAGTACTTCCTCCAATTCTCATCCCCTAACAGTTATCACTCCCCTATCTTATGGTACTACTCAGCTGCTGTAATTACCTGAGAGCAGAATCACTCATATGACACCCCCTCCTTTCTAGTTATCTCATCTCTCTCCACCCTGCTCCCAGGAACCATTTCCATTCCTCATTATCATCCCTGCCCACTCTATTTCTACCAATCACCTCCTTGCTGTCCCTTCAGCCACTGTTCCCTCTCCTCTATTTTTACTCCATTCTTAACACTTCTTTCATCTGCTATTATTTTCAATGTCCTCTCATATCTATCATCATGCCCCACTTATGTACCTCTATATTAAGGTGGTGAGCTGACAGAAACATTAGCACGCAGGGCAAAATGCTTATCGGTATATCGTGTCTTTACGCTCTGAATTCAAATTCCACCAAGGCTGACTTTGCCTTTCATCCTTTTGGGGATTAATAAATTACATACCAGTTATATACTGGGGTCGATCTAATCGACTGCCCACCCCCTCCCCAAAATTTCGGGCTGTGTACCTATATATCCCCTCACTTTCTGCTCCTACAACTTGCACATCATCCCACTACTGTCTCATCTCTTCCCATTCTTAAGCCATTCCTCTATCCCTCACCTTACCCTCTCCATACTGGTGTTTCCTTTCAATCTCACATCCACCATTATCACTCCCTATAATTACCTCTACCCCTATCTCTAGCCATCTGTTACTCTCACCTCACTTTATTATACAAGTATCCTCTTTCTCATCCCTTTCTATCATCTACTGCCTGTATCCTCTCCTAAGCTCACCCTCTTGTACCCCATTTCTACCTTCCTTTATTTCCTTCAGCCATGTATCTCCTCTACAAGATTCTTGTACTTGTCCCTTAATCATACTTCAGCCTTTCAAAACCTGGCATAAAGGCACCTACCTTCACTCTCCCCTTGCAAGTAGTGGGAGTTTTCTTTCCCCCCCCGCCCTGGTACTTTTTCTATCTTGCAAGTTTACTCAGCAACCACACTAGTGCCGGATCACACGGTATGCTCTGTAAATTGGTTGGTATTAAGAAGGGCATCCAGTTGTAGAAACCATGCCAAAGCTGACATTGGAGCTCAATGCAGCCCTGCAGCTGGCTGGATCCAGTCAAACCATCCTTCCTTTGCCAGCAAAGAAAACAGATATTAAATAATATGTTTGTATGTATCTATGTGTATATCTATCTACCTACACATATCTATCTATATCTATATATATATATATATATATAAGAGACAAATTAAAAATAAAGATCAATACATATAATTCTTTTATCAGAGCAAATTTGGCTTACAGTTGTTTCCAGTAATCCTTATAGGTACATTACTGATAGGTTTATTCAATTGGTCTATTGATCAATTAAGGCAAATTGAATGACCTAGGGAAATTAATGCTACTTTTGTCAGAGCCATTTCTGGATATAACAAGCAGAGCCCTTGATGATTGGCCATTCCTCAAGTGTTCTGTTATATCCAGAAATGGCTCTGACAAACGTAGCAGTAATTCTTTTAGGTCATTCAATTTGCCTTAATTGATCAATGGACCAATTGAGTAAACCTATCAGAAACGTACCTATAAGGACTACTGGAAAGAGCTGGAAACCAAATTTGCTCTGATAAAGGAATTATATGTATGACTGTTATTTCTAACTCGTTTCTTACCATTCTGTGTGAAAAACCAGTTTATCTGGAGCCCATCCATAGATTTACAATATAGAATTGTGATGAAACATAATGTGGGACCCTACCAAAAGATTAATTTGAGTTCTTCATTAATCTAAGTACTCTTGTTAGCCTGATGCGCCAACAGAGAGCTTATGAAATATTTTGCCTGGATTGATAATCCCACACTATTTGTTCTGTTATAAATATCATAAAAATCCATGTAATTTATGCACTTTTTTCGCAAAGACAAAAATAAACTTCAGTGGGCATGTAAATTACATGAGTAGATCGTTTCCAGAATTTTTTTAGAATTTCTTTTTTTTGTTGAAGAATGACATACAAATGTAACATTTGTATGGGAAGTTGACACATTTAGAATACATTTTCACAGAAAAAAATATAATGAAGTTGACTTTTATTTAGGCTGGACGGTATAAAGCTTACTTTTTCTGTATAAATTTACTAAAACCATTAAATGGTTACCTATTTTTTGAAGTTTGACATTCATGATGGCAATCACAGTCTGGGCCATATTTTACATTGCTTGGAGTTTTCTACCCATCACAATGGAGCCCAACAATTTCCTTAAATAAATCAGTTTTTCTCCGCTTAAGAAGTCTAGCTTGCATTTGCCTCCAGGAAGCTATTGCTCACTTTCTCCACGTTAGGACAACGAAATTCATCACTGCTGACATCACCCCTACCAGCTCTTACTGCACCTAACGATGACTCAACATGATAATTCATCCTTGTGCATGTAAACTTACTAAGTGAATATGACTTAGCATTCCTATAGAAACCTTCATTTACCTTGTACGATGTTTAATGTCATTTCACATTCATGTTGAATTATGCAGCAATCTTATGTTCTCTTCATAGAACACTTGTAATGTATGTATTACCAGTTCTTTTGGTATAGTAGATTTTTGCTATTCTTGTTTATGTCTCTTCACAGACGTGTACATTCTAACAAGCCGCTTCTTAAACTTCGCACCTCTCTTATTCAATAAACACTGGGTTAAACTTGCGAAGCTGTTTATTTTCTCCTTTCGATTTTTAATGTTTATTTTGGTGGGTTACCAAACTATCAGTTTGGTCCCCTGGCTAAAACAGTAATGACAAATTTTAAAGTTTGCTTGACATTTTATAAGTGTGAAAGAGATCAAAATTTCGATACTCCGTATCAAAGGTTCTGACAAGAATGGGCAGAAAATCAGAGCTTGAGACAAGAAGGCACTTTCGACCAATCAGAATTCTGTTTACATAATCAGTTTGATCGGTCACCTTTCTTTGTCGGTCGAGTAAAGTGTCATCCAAGCTGATGTTTATTGGTAATTAAACTTATTTTTCAACACTTGTGCGCATTTATCAGTTCTGTTTTGTTGATAAGAATTATCGACTTCTGTGATCATGATTTTGAGAAGACATACAGAAGTATGCTAAAGATCAGACATAATCTCTTGTGGGCAAGAAATGTAAAATAAAGTTTATTATAAACACCACAAATACTTTGTAATTTAATAGCATTCAATGTGAGAACTGTTGAACAGAAATTATTTTTGTTTAATGGAAATTTAATAAAATCTAGTCAGGCGTAAGAGTGGCTGTGTGGTAAGTAGCGTGCTTACGAACCACATGGTTTCGAATTTGGTCTCGTTGTGTGGCACTTGGGCAAGTGTCTTCTACTATAGCCTCGGGTTGACCAAAGCCTTGTGAGTGAATTTGGTAGACGGAAACTGAAAGAAGCCTGTCGTATATATGTATATGTGTGTGTATATGTTTGTGTGTCTGTGTTTGTCCCCCCAACATCGCTTGACAACCGATGCTGTTGTGTTTATGTACCGGTACTTAGCAGTTTGGCAAAAGAGACCAATAGAATAAGTACTAGGCTTACAATGAATAAGTCATGGGGTTGATTTGCTCAACTAAAGGTGATGCTCTAGCATGGCTACTGTCAAATGACTGAAACATGTAAAAGAGTAAAGAGTATAAGTAAGTGAAATTATGTTAAATACAACTAAACTAAAAACCTTTTTCCCCTAGCCATATCAGCAATTCCGAAAACTTTTGGGTGCAAATTTTACACAAGAAGAAGCTTTTTTTTAACAATTTTTATCCTGAAAATCACCTGCGTAAGTTACACAGGTGTGTAAATTTTTATGGTATATATATATATATACTGTAAAAATTTGTACACCTGATGATAATATATCCTTCACAGATCTTTCTCATTTAATATTTTCATTTTGTTGAGAAGGTGGTCTGAGCACAACTTATTATGATGTGTAGCGTGATGTCTTTCATTGTTCGTTGTGAAGAGATTGGTAACCGAGGCCAGGCTGGTCTTGTCCATGATGGATCTAATGTATTGCATATACATCACTGTTGTCGTTTCTTTCACTTGGTTGGATATGGTACCTGTGATTGGATATGGTACCTGGGATTTCTCTCAGTATGTTTGCGCATCATTCTGCTTTCATTTCTGTATCTTCAAAATGAGTTATGAATATTTTGGAAGAGTTATATGTAACTCCAGATATTTTTGTCTTCTGTTTATGTTGTTGAGTGTGAGAGCTGGTTGTATTTTATGTCCTCATATCCATCCACCACATGTGCTGGTACAGACATGTCCTTTGCCTCCTTCCAGATTATCCTACCAGGACCTTACTCTTGTTCAATGTAGCAGCTGTGGGCTGGAAGAGGCGCTGAGGCAGGCCCCACATTAGATAGCTGGATGTGATTAAGGAAGATTGCCAGAAACTCAACATCATCTTGGAGGATGCAGAGGAGCTGGTACCAGACCACCAGCATTGGAGGACACTGGTAGACCTGGTCGGCTCTACTCACAATGATGCTTCTGGAATCATTAACTTGGGAAGACCCTGGCCCCATCAAGCAAAAGCATGATTGAGTAAGTGGTTTTACTAGCAAAAAAGGAGAAAGTGGATTTGATAAGTGCTACTTTGACACAGTGTTGCCTGAAGAATGGTGAGATGTTGATGTCATCTATATATAAAGATGACTGTGTGTAGAGATATGGGAAAGTTGTGTAGATATAAACTGAAAACAATGCCTTCTGGTTAATTAATAATTATCATTCTGACTCTGGTTCACCAAAACCAATTGGTAAAAAATTATTTTCAGTAATAAAATACGATACACTGAAATGTAAGCAGTTCAGCCAATTGCCTTCATACCATAATTCTGTTTGATTCAGCAAAAGATACATACTGACCTTCATCAATAACGGTCAAATTAACTGGCTGTATACAATAAAAAAACAGAACTGCAATTGAAGCGGGGCAGATGCTAGAACAGATCCAGAAGTGCAAGTGGGGATGGATAAGGAACACGTTAAGGAAACCAACATCCTGTGTAATAAGTCAGGGAGTGAGGCAGGAAGAAGAGAGGATGCTCTAAAGACAGCTGGAGGTGGGATAGTGGGGTAGGGTGAATAAACAGGGGTCCAACTGCAAAGAAGCAGAAAAAAAGGCTCAGAGTGGAGATCAGTGGAGAAATATCATCAATAGCTTAGGCTCTACAGCGAGCATAATTATCAAGCATCATTGATTAAGGCTACATGGAAAAGTTCATGGTTCAATGGTTAATAATAGAGAACATGCTGTTGTACACCAACATGGTAACATAGAAAAATAGATGTCCTCTTTCTCTCAGTGCATCACATTCATTCCAAACACATGTTCCTCCAATTGCATCTTGATTCACAGAGACACATCTCATTCCTCTGATCCTCTCATAGCAGATCATTGGCACACACCTTTCAGCTTTTCTCCATGCTAAGTAACTGGACAACATGAGTACACACAAATATATATATATATATTGGATCAACCCATAAATAATGCATTTTTTTCAATTGCATGAATCAAAAGTTGGAGGGGGAGAGGATAAACTACCTGCATCAACTTGCAATAAAAGCAGATAGTAATTTTACCTTGTCCTTATTCTTAGTGCAAGTTTTAAAGAGTGCAGTTCGATTTTAACACTTATTTTTCCAAAGCTATAATGGAAGTGACAAAGAAGCATATTCAGCATATTTTACTTTATGAGTTCAATTTATTGCCTTTAGGCAAGAATGCAATGGAAAATGCAAGGAATATTAATGCAGTAAATGGGGATTGGACAATAAGTGTAAGCCAGTGACAATGGTGGTTCCAGAAATTCTGAGCTGTAAACTACAACGTAGATGTGCCTTGTCCTTGAAAATCTGTTCAGCTCGATGAAGATGTCCTGCAAACCCTGGTGGAACAAAATCTTATTGTAACTGTTAAAGAACTAGCAGAGAAGCTAGGATTTGGTCATTTAACCATTTATTGACACCTACGTGCCATCGGAAAAGACAGCAAATTGGGTCAATGGGTTCCCCACAAACTTTCCATGCAGAAAGTGAATGCATACTTTTCTTTGCTGCCACGTCCCATGAATGAACCTTTTTTGGACAGAATAGTGACTGGTAATGAGAAATAGGGTCTCTATAAAAATGTCAAATGCCGAAGACAATGAGTAGGGAAAGGAGAAACACTGGCGCCCCAGGCTAAAGAAGGTCTTCACCCACGTAAAGTGTTGTTATCTGTTTGGTGGGATGTGAAAGGTTTAGTCCACTTTGAAATTTTAAACCCAAACCAAATAATAATAAAGGAGATCTACTGTGAGCAGCTTGAGCAACTCAGGTCAGTGCTAGAAGAAAAACAACCATCTTTGGTTTCAAGATGAAAGATGTTCTTCCATCAGGATAATGCTCAGCCACATACAGCGAGGATGACATTCCAAAGGCTGAAGCAGTTTGAATGGGAAACGATACCCCACCCACCATATTCACTGGACATTGCCCCATCTGATTATCATTTATTCCACAGTCTTCAAAATCATTTGGATGGAATAAATATGAATTCTGTAGATGAGGTCAGAAGAGGCTCCTCTTCCAAAGTTCACTTTGGAAGATGGGCCTTGAAAGTCTACCAGATAGATAGGAGAGCATTGTTGAAAATGAATGGGAGTATATTTTAGATTAAAGAAGAACTTTATAGAAATTTTGAAAAATAAAAGATGTATAAAAAAACTACCTCATTTATGGGATGACCCAATAAATATATAGCATCATCATCATCATTTCAACATCCCCTTTTCCATGCTTGGATGGATTAGACAGAGTTTATTGAGACTGATTTTCTACAGCTAGATACCCTACCCACCACTAGCCCTCACCTGTTTCAAATCAAGATAATGTTTCACCTTGGCCAAACATGTATTTGCAGAATCCTGGAAACGAATGACACTCCTTGTATAACAGTGACACTCATTACACCTATCACACAATGTCAAGACAAGAACACACACGCTCACACAAACACACACACAACAGGCTTCTTTCACTTTCCCCTCAATCAACTCCACTCACAAGGCTTTCGTTAGCCTGTAGCTTTAATAGAAGACACTTGCCCAAGGTTGTCACATAATGTTACTATGTAGTTGAGGAGCAAGTTTTTTAACAGCCATACCTATGCCTTGATGATGATGATGATGATGATGATGATGATGAACTATATAAACCAAAACTGTTTTTCTTATATCAGAATCACACAACATAAAAATTAAAGGAATCAAACTATAGATAAAATATGATATAAAATAAAAATATATTTGAGACAATAGTTACATTACAGTAATTATATTCTCAGTGTGCTGATGTTCCTTCAAAAAAATTAAATAATGAAAGTTCAAAAGTTGAAGGAACAACAGCTAAAAAACAGTGAAGAAAAGTGTCTGGGATCCTGTAAGAAGGTCATAAGCCCTTCCAGCAAATATGATTGAGGGGTCAGCTGTTAAATTACTTCACTGCTGACAACACATTATAAAAGATGACTGAGGTACAAGATATTATCACCAATGGTTACTTGTTGTCTCTCTTACAGCATCACCCTTTCCTTTTTTGATATTGTTACATCGTGTATTACATGAAAGTTGCAGTGTAACAAGTGTTTGTGTATAATAATCTATATTTCTCTACGATGTCAAAACATTTGTTAATAGTACAATCTTTGGTTATCAATAGCTTTTTCCACAATTTTGACTGTGTGGCAGTACAACATATAACCATTCACAAAGAATTGTATGTTGTACTCTAACAAATAGTGACTAGTTTTTAAAGGTAAAAATGCAGTTATCTTAAATGTTTCACTAAAACATGTGGTTGCCTCAAATGCATGTCATGTTACAATAGGTTATATTAGTACATGGCAACAACTAAGATTTATAAAACAACCTGTTGCTATATTGTATTACTATATGCAACATGTTTTAACTAAACTGTATGATACAACCTATTGTTAAGTAAAATCCATATTAGCAATGTAAGAAAGTTTGTAATACAAAATGCTTTTAATTAAAATCTATCTTAATTCCCATGGTTACTAAAAATTTATAATACAACCTGATATTAACTAAAATCCATATTGATCATTGATTACCCAAAGTTACGTGTTGCCATGAATAATTTCTCCAAAAGTCATTAACTAAAAAATGGACATTATAACAAAAATTAACAATTTCAACAACCTATATCTTAATTTTAAAACAGTTATTCTCATTATCAAGTCTTTGGTAATGACAAAAATTTTCTTCTTATAGAAGAAAGTGCATAAAAATATGGTTACTATTAACTGAAGAAATAGATTGATCATTTTTCTTTTTTTGTAACTTCACCTGCACTGTTACACATTTTTTTCTGCTTCAAAAATATGGAATGCAATTCACCACTTCTTGGTGGTGATGGCCTTTCTGACTGCTGCTTGGCAACTGTACACAAAACGATGCCAATATCTTCCAAATAAGTTATATATATGTACATGTGTGTGTGTGTATATATACATATGTGCATGTGTATACATATATATATGCACAAACATATATATGTACATATATGTATATACATATGCATATATATTAAGATTATTTACAGTTGTCTTAAACTGTCTCAACCAATTTTAAAATTCTTTCAGGTGATGTACAGCCTCAAGTGAATTCCAGTCATAGAAAAGTCAGTATATCCAATAAAAATTCTGTTTTTTCTCAGTAATCGAGCCCATAGCCAAGCCCACTCCATCTGTCAGGGACAGGAGGAAAATATCGATCCATGGCTTCTAAGAACCGACTCTTGTACAATTCAGGAAACACAACTGTTGGCATTTTAGCTGTAATTATATAAAAAGGAAAATGATATTAAAAAGAAAGGTTGAAAAGAAACAGATTATAAATTTGATTAAATGAAAGTACAAATGAGTTGTGAAAATTATGCAACACAATTTGAAACAACTCTTGAAATATAATAAAACTTACAGGCACCACCCAGGAATCCTGTAGCTTTTACAACCATCTCAAGCTTTTTGTCCCATGTGAATGTTCGAATGTAATCTGAAATAAAGAAAATATAACAATATCCTGTATTTTATGCTATTTTAAGTTATTTTATTGTATTCTATGGTTTATCTTTAAACAGAAATATTTCCCTAAGAAAATTTAGGATAAGAAACTACCATTTTTGAGTTCAAATGTTTATTTTTCATGCATTTTGTCTTTATTTTCTTTTAATTATCTCTTCCCAATGTTTTCATGTTTGCATACAAAAACTTACCCTTTTATTTACAAACTATTTCCATCAAGCCTCATTAAAATTATTGGGAAGAAAAGAAAGAAGTTATTCTTGCACTGGTGGCCTGGTCCAATTGTTTCAAGCAGAGTGAAGTCCATCAAACGCCCCAAAGTGCCAGATGGTGGTGTGAAATTAGGCAAAGAGGTAAGACAGCCACCCAAGAACAGGTTCAATCATCCAAAAGATTTTCACATAATTTCTATGTATCTAATCGTCTTATAAATCTTGGGTTAACTAAATGCTTTTGTAAAGACACCAACCAATGAGATACACTGTGAGAATGAACCAAAGGACGACAGGATTGCAGACTGCATAAACAAGAAAAAAATAGATTTGAAAAAATCCACTTACCTATAATACCAACCACTAATTCTTTCATTTGATCGTCCTGTCCAACCAACAAAGAGTAGTCCATGATGAAGTTGCTGGCTAGAAATTTGGAATCACTGTCAATAGCTTGAGCTAGAACAGCTTTCGAGTGAGGTCTGATGTAGAGAGGAGAGTCAACACTGACTGAAAGAGGGAGAGAGAGAGAACACACAGATCAACAACAGGGTAATATAAAGTTACCATGTTTTATCTTGGTATTTGCCATTGTCAATAAATGATCAGGACATTATATGGCCCAGAAAGCCTCCCTCAGAGTTTTGTTTGGGTGTGAACATAGAAAAGAAAAAAAGAAAGCTGGTTTGGCAGAAATTGAAAAGTAAAGTACAAGTTTTGTGGTATGTTATCAATTACAATCACTTCCAATGAATGCCAAAGAATTCAATGTGTCATTCCCTAACTGAATCTGTTTAGCTTGTCTCTACTGTAACAATCACTACAACCTATGAACATAGACAGACTGCATGGCAAAAAGACCATATGGCCCTAAGGGATTCAACAACATTTAGTGGCAAATACATGAGTGTATACCAGATCTGAATAGAGAATCTTTTCTATTAACTAAGACTAGTGATGTCACCGTCTAGTAAGCCACTAGTGTATAAATAGTATATATAGATATTGTACATAAATATATATTTTCAAAAGGAAAATAATAGTCCAAAAAATAATAATTTTGAAAACAACAATTAATCTCAGACATTTAGGCCTCTGATTATCAATAGTTTATATATAACCATTTTATAGACCTGGGTGGTCATAGCAGATCAACAACAACAGGAGTTCTTCATGCCACTACTTCCAGAAACTTACTAAAAATTGTATTAACATTGTTTTTAATCTTTCTGAACATTTTCTAGTCTCTTGTAAACAATAATCCTGGATTCCCAAACTTCACAGACACAATAACAGAAGCAGCAACAGCAGTAAAATTAAAAATCAATCCTAATGAGATGGTTGTTCCTCATCAAAATGTTTTATTAGAAGACCTAAAACAAACCATTAGAATGTTGCCTTTTGCTGAGCTACTGTAATGGTTTTTAACCAATAATTTCCAGTTTTAACCAATTATTTCCTGATATTTCTGCAAACTCACCTTGAAGAAAATTCTGATCTAACAACACTTCTTCTTCCTGTTTCCCAGATAAATTGACCAATCGATTTCGAACAGATCCTTTCAGGTCAAACGTCTATAATTAGAAAATATTTTGACAAAAATTTAATAAAGTGTAATAAAACAGAAACATCACACATTCAGTTGTTTGTGGTTTATATTCACAACAGCATCATTGGATGATTCTACAAATTTTGAATATTTACATATAAAGAAATCAAATCAAAATTGCTGATGTGGCTGATGATAGTCCATTGACATTTCCTCCTTGAGGTCCAACATCCTGAGATCGGTCCTTACCACTTCATCCCACGTCTCCCTGTGTGTCCCTCTTCTGCAGGTACCATCTGCTTTCAGTGATCGGTACTTCTTTATGTAGCTGTCCTCATTCATATGAATCACATATCCAAACCAATGTAATCTTTTCTCTTGCACGCTACATTTGATTCCTCTTATGCCCAACTTTTCTTTCAATACATTTGCACTTTGTCATACAAGCACACTGATGTTGCACATCCAATGGAGCATACTACCTTCATTTCTCACCAGTCTACAGATGTCTTCTGCTTCAGAACCCATGCCTCACTACCATGGAGTATAGCCATTTGCAAATAAGCATCATATAGTCTACCTTTCACTCTGAGAGAGAGTCCTTTTGTTGCCAACAAATGTAATAGCTTTCTGAACTTCCTCCACCCAATTCTTATTCTAGAGACAATACTTTCAGAGCATCCTCTGCCATTGTTAATTTGGTTACCTAGGTAACTGAAACTATCTACAACCTTGAGATCCTTCAAGGCATTTGAGAGAATCTAAGTCCTGCCTGCTTTTAGTGCTTATTGTCCCTGCACATCTGCCACATGCAAAGACGACTTTATCTGTTAATCTACCTGTGATACCACTGCGTCTCTTACGTGTCCCTAGTTTACACTGGGTGCAGCAAATGGAATTTCTTCCGAATCCTTTCCTACATATTGAGCAAGGCCATTTACCATATGGAAAGAGAGTTTCATCTTCTTTCTTACTAACAACAACTTTGGTCTTTGTTAGGTTAACTTTAAGGGCCTTTGATTCTAGGTTTTGTTTCCATGCCTGGAATTTCTTCTCCAATTCTGCTAAAGATTCTGCAGTAAGAGTAAGGTCATCAGCATATAGCAGTTCCTACAGGCATCCAGTTTTGAATTCCTATGTTATGGCCTGGAGGACTATAATGAATAAGAGTGGGCTGAGATATGAGACCTGGTGAAACCCTACCTGTATGCTAAATTCATCACTGTATTCATGGCTGACTCTCACCTTACTGACAGCACCACTGTACATGACTTGTACTCTCCTTTACTCCTCTACTTCCAACTTCCTTAGAGACCACCATATAACAGTGGAGAACTCTGTCGAAAGCTTTCTGCAGGTTGACAAATGCTAAGTACAATGGCTTACTTTTGGTCAAGTACTTTTCCTGCAGCTGTCTCACGAGGAAGATGGCATCTGTGGTACTCTTCCCAGGTACAAAACCAAACTGCATCTCATCTAGTTTAATTCTATTTCTAATCAATTGAGCTATAACCCTCTCAGTAATTTTCATAACTTAGTCTAGTATTTTAATGCCTCTGAAGTTGTTTCTATTTAAGACATCACCTTTACTCTTGTAGCAGTTAAATATAATACTACTCCACCAGTCATTGGGGATGGTGCCTTCCTGAATAACTTGATTAACTATATATATATATATATATCTGTATATATAAAAGGCAGGATGTGTGTACGTGAATATAAATTATGCACGTCCACGAATTAGCATGCATGTCGCTCCAATTTTAGGAGGACATTCGTCATGACTCTACTTATTTTTCCCAGGGGCACCAGCAAAAAGCAGTAAAAATAAATTTTCAACCAAAACTTTTAACAATTTTCAAGTTGGAGAAATCACCACTGTTTGCAAACAGGCGTTATATCCCCTTCTAGCGATGAGTATGTTTTTGTTAAAACTTTTGTTGTCTTTTTTTTTCCATCGATGAAAAAAATATTTTGTTGATATATGGGCAACACACACACGAACACGTATGCGTACAAAAAACATGTATGCAATAGGTGTACGTACGTGTGTGTTGACCATATATATATATATATATATATATATATATATATATATATATATATATATATAAACCAATTTCAATGGATTTTGCCCAAATTTGACATCGATGTTACTTAGTTTGGTTTGAAATAAAGAACTTGATTCGCTTAATAATCCTTACTTAATCCCAGGCAAAGCTGGGTTATACTGCTATGCCAGCGCCGCCCTGACTGGCTTCCGTGCCGGTGGCACATAAAAAGCACCATCCATTTGTGGCAGTTTGCCAGCCTCGTCTGGCACCTGTGCCAGTGGCACGTAAAAAGCACCCACTACACTCATGGAGTGGTTGGCGTTAGGAAGGGCATCCAGTCGTAGAAACATTGCCAGATCAGACTGGGCCTGGTGCAGCCTTCTGGCTTCCCAGACCCCAGTTGCACCGTCCAACCCATGATAGCATGGAAAGCGGACGCTAAACGATGATGATGATGATGATATATATAAATATATATATATATATATATATATAGCAGGAAAGCGGGAGAGAGAAAGAAGCTAATTTTTAATTACAAATGTTGATTCAAATGACTACTGTAAATATAAAAAGGAAGAAAATAGCAATATCAAGTAACATGGATTTAGAACAGAAAGATGTTCAGTTGTGCTGTTTACCTGAGAGACTTTTCGATTGTATAACAAGTTCTCCATCACCAACAAATCCTGCTTCATTACTGTGCTGGTTTGATTGTTACGAAAACCTATCGTATAAACTCCTAGAATCTTTGCAAGAACTGTTGGTTTCTGAAAAATTAACAACCAAAACAAAACCATTAAAAATCTTTATATTTATGCAAAAGTGCATCACAAATTAAATAATTACTTGGAAATTATAATTATTATTGTTGTTATGTGAGCAGTATGAGATGTGATGTTGTATCATCCAAATTATCTTCCTGATCAAAACAACTTCACTTTGTGGTGCAGCTGTTCCTTTAAAACTGGACATGAAAAGGTGACAAAAGCAGGAAAAAACTGGAAATCTTAAAATGCAGTAACATCAAGGAATGTTTTTCTCAGAGAAGGGTCCTATACCAAATTTTAGTCTCTACTTTCTAAATCTCTTCTGAGAAAGTCTCTATGTGGCCACTCAAATGGTTAAAATCAGCAACTGAATCTCTTCCAAATCATATTCTACCATCTAAAAAACACCTTAGAAATTGTATGATGTAGTCCTAGATACATTTAGTCCGAGGGGAAGAAGACAGGACACTGATGGCTTCATTGAAGGCTTGCTTGCTTAAGACATAAATGGTACAGAATGACAACAAAGAATATATTTTCTTCCTCACTTTAATTCATAATAATGTCAAAAGCCATTCAAGAACCAACTAAAGAACAGTTGGATGACCACTCAACCTGCTGGAAGTAGCAGCCAAACCTCATTCAGTCTTACAAAAGAAAAAGAAAAAACAATTTGAACAATGTATATCTAAAGATAAAATTGGATAGTCGAAGAGCTGGACTACTTTTGATCAGGTCTGATCAATGAAAGCAATTGTTTATGAAGTAAAATGTATGACCAGGATTATAAAGCAGAACATTAAGAGACTTACTTGTTCTAGGTAAGCTTTGGTAATGTATTGGAAATAGTTGGGTGCAAACACTTGGAAAGAAACTGCCTCTGCATTAGACATCTGTTTCAGGATGAAACGATTATCTGTAAAATTCAACAAAAATAACAAATAATGGTATAAAAAAGCAATATATACACAAACAAAATTTTAATCTTTTCCAGTGCCTCTGAAAGAAATATATTTATTCAAGCATTTTGGTATTAAATGATGCTCAAATATCTGTAACTTCTTAAAGTTAATGTTTGGCTTTTATCTGTTGCCTTAAGAATGTAAGTAAACAACTATTAAACAAAAAATTTTGCTAATATTTTTTAAAAAAATGTATGCAATATTTATTATGGATTTAACATCAAAGAAACAATATTCTCAACAAGACTGAGGGAGTGGAATGGAAGAAAACAACACAGAACGAAACTAGATGCTTTACAAAATGCTTAGAAGATGGCTGTCATTAATCTGCCTGAGTCATCACCAAACTAATGTCATCTTGAAAAAAATCCAGTCACTGGAGATGGATGCAAAGGGATGATGGAACCTGGTCAGAGAAATGATGTACAGGTGTGAAGCAGGTTAATGATGTTTGCCTGTAGGCAAGTCAAACCTGCAGGACTCCACAATTTGAATGGTGGTGATGATCTCCTGTGATGAAAGGACTTAAGACTGAATGTAAATGGTTAAATACTAGTCAATTGATCCAGTGGGGGCAAGGGGATCGCATCAGTAATAGGTATGCATTCTATCTAATGACCCCTATCATCCTACTGGTGACCAGTATAGGGAACTTTCAAAAGGCAGCACTGGCACAAACAAGTTGCTTGCAACTGCTAGTAATTTGTTTTATCTATCAATTCTAAAAATTCTCTTTTTAGGAATAATAAAATGAGTCCAAAGGCTGGTTCTCTTTCTTCTCCAAGCAAATTAAAAGGCTTTGTACTTAAGAAGAAATCAATATCTTCAGTAAAAGAGAGAGAAACATATTCAGTTCTTAATACTCTGGTTATGAAACTTGAGTTACAGCCATACCACGTTGAAAGCACCAGTTCTCAACCGATCACCGAAGTTAAGCAATGTCCAGCCTAGTTAGTACTTAGATGGGTGACCGCTTGGGAAACCTAGGTGCTGTAAGCGTCACACATTTTAATGGCAGTGCATCAGCATGGCTGAAACTACAGCAAAAACAAAACAAAAATGACTGAATCTTTGTGGTGAAAAATAAAAATAAATAAAGAACCAGAAGATATTTACTGAGAAAATTTGAATGTCCTGACTGAGCTCCATATTACTTGTTTTTGTTATTTATCTAACAAGTTTGACATATTTTCTAACTTAGCAATAATTATTAGCTTATTAATATTTTTATAAAATCTATCTTTTAAATTTTCTATGAGTGGCTGTGTAGTAAGTAGCTTGCTTACGAACCACATGGTTCTGGGTTCAGTCCTACTGCGTGGCACCTTGGGCAAGTGTCTTCTACTATAGCCACGGGGCTGACCAAAGCCTTGTGAGTGGATTTGGAAGACGGAAACTGAAAGAAGCCTGTTGTATATATGTATGTGTGTGTATTTGTTTGTGAGTCTGTGTTTGTCCCCTCAACATTGTTTGACAACCGATGCTAGTGTGTTTACTTCCCCGTAACTTAGCGGTTTGGCAAAAGAGACCACTAGAATAAGTCCCGGGGTCGATTTGCTCGACTAAAGGCAGTGCTCCAGCATGGCCACAGTCAAATGACTGAAACAAGTAAAAGAGAGTAACCAATTAAAAAGAATATCTCAGGAATTTATTCTAGAAATCCTTTGAGCTGATCTCCTAATATTAATAATTTTGTTATTTATATTTTTCATGTTTGTTTCCTGTCTTAGAAGTCATATGGCAACGTCACTAGTGCTGGTTGCACGAAAGAAGCACTCAGTACACACTGCAAAGTGGTTGGCATCAAGAAGAGCATCCAGCCATGGAAACCAAACCAAAGCTGACATTGGAGCTTGACACGTCCTTACGGATTGCCAGATCCTGTCAAACCAGCATGGAAAATAGACATTAAATGTTGATAATGATAATGATCATGGTGATGATGATGGTGGTGATGATGATGGCGATGATGATATATATGTATTTATGTGTGTGTGTATTTAAAAGTTTTTGCGAAAAATACTTGATTCAATCATAATATTTAAAGAAAGATTTTCTTAAACATTATTAACTATTTGAAAATAATTTTTTTGGAAACCGTAACGTCTCAAATCTTATGGAAAGATTTATATATACATAGGCAGTATGGCACCGACATGAGTGGCAGCAGGCCATAAAAGGAAGAGTAAGTCAGCCGTTCTGCAGGACATTGGATAACTGATACGGCAGAGGAGTCGTAGACCAACTGTTTGATGGTTATTGTGATCAAATAAAATGTCTGATGGTTATTGTGATCAAATGAAATGTCTGTACCATCAGACAACAGTTGGATGTCAAGCAGCAAGTGAGTTGCTACGGTAGGGCAGCCTGCACTCTTGTACACCACTTGGTATTTAGTATGGAGGCCCAGAGAAGCAGTCTGGTGGCAGTGGAGGATGCCAACAGCATTACTTACTGTCCAAGGGCATTTTGTTCAGAGAAGTCTGAACAGAACAATCAATGTCAATTTATAATGGACAGCTTCCACACCCGATATATATGTGTGTGTGTGCATACAGACATGTATATGTGTGTGTTGTTTTGCATTCATGATTTACACCAAACAGATTTTTTTCAGAGCTATGATTTAAAAGGCCAAGTCTACAGAAATATGTATACATACCACAGGTCTTTGAAAAAGCTGATCTCGATTTTCCACCTTTAGCCGACCAATGTTGACAGTGATTCATTGAGCGAATAAAACTGAAACAGATGACATGAATAATATGGTCAAATTCCAAAATGACAAAAAACGGCACCATTATTACCATCAAGTGAAGGGACTACCATCAAGGGAAGTGGGGCAGTACAGAAATGGTAAATAGTTTACAGCACAAAAGAAATCACTTTAAACTAGCTATAATAGTATTGAAAGTGGTTTATATGATTGGAACTATAATTTCAAAGTAGTCATGGTGTCATAGTTAATTGCGAAGACTGTGCAATTAAAAAAAGTAGGAGAAAACTTTTCAAATATAAAGTGGAAGTATACAAAAATAAACATTATTTTCTATCTTACTGTTAGTTTTGTTTCATTTTGGAAAATATATTTATTTTATGGTTTATTATTGTTTATATTTTGAATTGCAAATATATATGAGGCCACCAAAATCTTTTAAGTGCTTAGGGTCTTTATGGGTCTTATTCCAGCTCAGTGCTAGACATGCCCATCACTAAGGAGGTACACTGGACAGCAC
The DNA here is from genome assembly GCF_006345805.1 of Octopus sinensis. Classification (NCBI taxonomy): domain Eukaryota; kingdom Metazoa; phylum Mollusca; class Cephalopoda; order Octopoda; family Octopodidae; genus Octopus; species Octopus sinensis. Next base: position 106,565,270 of record NC_043004.1, on the reverse strand, counting down.
TACTCCCACACTATTCAATGGTGCACCCTCAGATTTAGAAAATACAGTTTGCAAAAAACCTTCCCACAATACATGGTTCCGGATTCAGTCCTATTGCAAGTGGGACTGAACCCATTTGGGCAAGTGTCTTCTACTATAGCCTCGGGCTGACCAAAGCCTTGTGAGTGGATTTGGTAGACGGAAACTGAAAGAAGCCAAATCGTTTATATGTATATATATATATATATATGTATGTGTGTATATATGTTTGTGTGTCTGTGTTTGTTCCCCCAACATCGCTTGACAACCGAAGGTGGTGTGTTTACATCCCCATAGCTTAGTAGTTTGGCAAAAGAGACCGATAGAATAAGTACAAGGCTTACAAAGAATAAGTCCTGGGGTAGATTTGCTTGACAATAATATCTTATTCCCACATGAAGCTTCAAGACTTAAAAATGAAAATTTATTTTTCTATATATGCAAAAATTTGAATGAAGATATTACAGGTCTGAGGTGTCACATCTCAACTCAAATCCCTCGTTGCAACAAAAACAAAATTGTTACAGTTACTTACACATCTTCTCCGGCAGGAAATACCAAAGAACGTAGTTGTCTGAAATGTTCAGCGAAATGTACACGGCAATAGAAACGAGATGAGGAATCAGAAAATTCTAGAAAATGGAAAATAAATTAAAGTTAAAATAATTAAGAAAAAAAAATGTTTTGTTAATTAAATCACAATTTTTTAGACTCATCTTTCTTCAAATTGGGTTCAAATTGGATGAAACCAGAGAGACTGACTTGTCTGTCTAATGATATCAAGAGAAACAGATACCAGAAAACATTCTATTTACAGGAGTTATAAGGCAGTGATTATATTATTTTGCTTGTTATGTTACTCAGTAATAAATGCTCTTTTGAAGCATTGATTTATGAACAAAGGAAATATAACAGTAAAGACTGCAGGGTGGGTAGGTACCACTGACAATAAAGAAGCTAGGGGAAAATGAGAATGGAGAAAAAGATGAAATGCAGCAAAAATTATGAAGATAATGAAATAGCAAAAAGAAGAAGCAATAAGAAAAAGAAGATGAAAATAAAAGATGATTTGAAAGATGGAAAAGGAAGAAAAGAATAAAGTAGGAGGAAATGTTGAATTAGAAACAAAATATGATGAAGGACTTACGGATATCAATATGTGGGTTAATGGCCACCTTGCAGGGTTTGCTTTTCTCCCCATCAACAGGAATTGAACTACTTCCATCATTAACATCTGGAGGAAAATATTAGGGAATAATGATATGTACACATTTATTACAAGAACATTGATGTACAATGATTGTTTGTCTCAAGAATATAGGATATTGGAGTTCAAATTTTGCCCAGTCTCAACAGAATTAAAAACAGATTAGACAAGTAAAAAAGAAAATTGAACATGTCCAGGCCTGCATCCCACTCAACCACACATTTTATGACACAGTACAATCCCAGAGTGAAATACAATATTGACTAGTTACCAGTGGACCCATAGGTCACTTCCATACTCTTTTGATCAGTAACTTCTGTGCCACAGGTCTGCTTGAACAATAAGACCCATTCAACTGATGTTGATATGAGTCAGCAATATTGTATCACCACTCACCTCAATCTTTTGTCATGTCATCTGGGACAAATCCAACATCTTCAGATTTGACTATATCACATCTTCCTGTAACCATATTTGATCATCCTCTTCCACTGCCCATAGCCAGAATTAGTTTTCAACTGACACTCATAATCTATCCACATCATACATTACCTTTGCCGGTGCAATCATCTCTCTTGCAGATTTCAGCTGATGTCTTTAATGCCCATATGCTCTCTCAGCTCACTTGCACACTGCTTTTAAGCAATTTCACATTACACATCCTATACATCAATTCATTTCTCTCAAATGCAGATAAAGATCTGCATTCAATACATGTCATACCTACATGTAGCATCAAATCTCTTAAATAGATATGTTTCATTTAACAAATATAATGCTTCTTTTTTTCAATTTAAGAGACTTATATAACCAACTGCTTTTTTGAACATCATTTACCAAGGAAGCTGCAAGTTCTATTTAATATCAAATGGGGGAAAAAATATAATATTTATATCAAAAAGGGTTTCATTTGTATCAAACTAATCTTTTGATTAAGTTCAGGAGTTTAATTTTTAATCACTCTTATCTTCATTTTTACCCCCTAAAAAATGTACAAGTCTATCAAAATAAGTAGTATGTTTATTAAGTTTCTATGTACACACACACACACACACTCATATATATATTAGTAACAGTAGGTAGGGACACCATATATCATTTTGCAACCATTATATATTACCAAGTATATTACAAGTTTATAAGTCATATATATATATATATATATATATATAATATATATATATATATATATATATGTAGAAGATTGAAAAGGAACACATGAGTTGATATATATGGAAAAAAAAGTCAAGATAGAAAATATAGAAAATGCTAAATAATTTTATAAAAAACATTTGAAAAAGTCTCAATGACTGAAACCGGTACTGCAATGTTTTTTTATAAAATTATTTTAGCATTTTCTATCTTGACTTTTTTTTCCATACACACACATATATATATGTATCATCATCAGCAGCAGCAGCATGGAAAACAGACGTTAAACGATGATGATGACGATGATGATACATATATATATGTGTGTGTGTGTGTGTGAGATCATCATTGCTTCTTCATATATATATATATGTATATAATGTAGAAAACTGAAAAAGACAAAGTGTAGAAATTGTGTTGGTAACACCATCTCAACAAACACCCAAAACTTTAGATTAGTAAGTGTAGCTACGTAGAATGTATATTTATTATTGCTCTGATTCTGTAAAAGTGAATATGCTTTCTGCATTTGTAGACGAGTGTATAATCACATATTGCATATGTGTGGGAAATGAAAATGTTTCAAGTTAATAATAACTGTGGACAAATTACATCATGTCACTATGACATGCTGTAATTAACAAACACATAATCAAAGCAAACATAAACAATGTCACACACATTGGCACAACTGTTCTATCACTAGCTACACATTATATTACATATACAGGACAGACATAAAATCACATCAATCTTAGCAGAATTTTTCCAATTAACCAAACATTGAGAAACGGCAAAAAAAAACAAGAAGCTGCTGGAAAATTAAGAAAAATTTTTTGTTAAAAACAGCTAATAATTGGACTTTCAAAAGTCTGAGGAAACTGTACAATATTAATTTCAGTTGGTAATAATAATAAGAAAAAACACCAAAACACCATGAATAAAAGGCATGTACTATTGCAACTAGCTGAACTATGGGACAAGACAGATTAGTAAATGGCTTTATGAAAGAGCATACAATTCATAGAATGTTAACATGCAAAGCAAACACTAAGATTACAAAGCATACACGTGCAACAAACAGTGTATTCATCATAATTCCATGCATTACAAGACAAACAACATCTTGTTTATTACAATCATAATATCAACTGCCACCACAAGCATTCTAGTGATATTTTTTGCTGGAAAAGTAAAATTCTCACCATCATCATCTTTATCATTAACATCATCCTCATCACCACTTTCATCATGCTGTTCTATTTCTTCCTTTGCAACTTAACCAAACTTATTTTGTGCCAACCATCTATTTCTTTGCCAACATGTCCTCCCACTCATCTCACCACATGTCTACTCTACACTAACATATTACAATGACTATATACTAATTAATCAAGGGTAACATTTTCATTCAACTGCTAATTGGTAATGATGACTTTGTCCTAATCGTTATAACATTGCTACTGAGAAACTGGTTTAAATTTGGCTTTTGGGCATTTGTACTTCCAAACTGGAAAGTGTACAAAAATGCCACTTCTATGACATTGGTTCATCTTGTCATTTTATGAGCCTGCAAAAATAATCCCTCTTGATGCTGTCTTTATTGAAATAAAGTAGCTTTCTAGAATTAAAGCATGTTATCTTCTTAATTCATCTAAACAAGGTTTGTTTCTAAGACTGAGTCATACCTCCAGTATTAGTCGTAATCTCCTATCATTCACAACTTTGAACCAACCAAATATGAACCAACAATATAGCCTCTACATGGTCAACTAGCTTATTAGAAACAGCAGTTAAACCTCTCTCAAATTACACACTGCTGTCTTAAAAAAAGGATACATTTCATAATGAAATGTGTCCTCATTATCATCATGTAATATCTGTTTTCTATGCTGGCATGGGTTAGATGGCTTGACAGGAACTGGCAAGGCCAGAGGCTGCACCTGGTTCCATGGTCTGTTTTGGCTTGGTTTCTACAGCTGGATGCCCTTCCTAATACCAATCATTTTATAGAGTATACTGGGTGCATTTTACATGGCACCAGCACCAGTGCTTTTTACATGGGATTCAGAGAATTTTACAAATTTCAAAATAAATGGTAATCTGATGGTGCAAGGTCAGGGCTATATGGTGGATGTAACTTCACTTCCCAAAAGTTAGCAAAGACATGTGTGGTCTAGCATTGTCATGGTGGAACACGATTCCTTTACGATTTGCCAATTCTGGCCGTTTTTCTTTGATTGCTTCCCCCAGTTTCATAGTTGTTGACAGTAAACATCTGAATTGATTGTTTGGTTCCTTGGAAGCAGCTCAAAATACACAACACCTATGTAATCCCACCAAATTGACAGCATGATCTTTTTTTATACAATTCAGCTTTCAATGTGGTTTGTACTGGTTCATTATGCTTGGACCATGATCGTTTTCGATTGATGTTATGGTAGACAATCCATTTTTCATCACCAGTGATGATTCGTTTCATAAAGCGGTCGATTTCATTGCGTTTGAGATACACATCACAAATAATGATTCACTGTGTTAAGTGAATCTCTTTCAATTTATATGGAACCCAAATATTGAGCTTCTTAACGAGTCCAATACATTTTAAGAGATTTCCAATTGTTGTGTGTGATACATTTAACCTCTCTGCAATCTCTCATACAGTTATATGACAATCAGATTCAATTATGGCTTTGATTCGGTCATCATCAATTTCAGTAGGTCGATCAGAACGCTGGTCATCTTTGAGTGAAAAATCTCCAGAATGGAATTTTTCAAACCATTTCTGACCATGTACGTTCTGTTAAGCAATCACCACCAGAAACTTCACATATCTCTTTGTGAGCTTCAGCAGTTTTCTTGCCTTTACAGAAATAAAAACGCAAAATATGGTGAAAATGTTCATTTTTGCACTCCATGTTAAAATTGACACTGAACTAACAGCTTTAAACAAAAGTATGCACAATTTGCTTCTAAAGTAAGCTAACAGTAATGGCTATCAAATGTCAAAAGGTAAAAATCATAACATTGACAAAAGTCATTCAAAAATATCGTAACTCTATCTATTTGGGAAAAATGAAATTACTTTCTTGCCAACCAAATACTTATGTGTGTGTGTGTGTGTGTGTGTGTGTATATATATATATATATATATATATATATATCATCATTACCATTTAATGTCCACTTTTCATGGCATGGGCTAGACAGTTTGACATGGAACTGGCCAGCTGAAAGCTGTCCAAATTCCAATTGTCTGTTGTCACATGGTTTCTATGGCTGGATGCCGTTCCTAACACCAACCACTCAAACAGAGTGTGCTGGGTGCTTTTTATATGCCACCAGCATTTATACATATATATATGTGTGTGTGTGTGTGTGTGTGTGTGTGTGTGTATATGCACACACTGTGTATATAAATACCCACCACAAGGTCAAGTCCATGTTGCAGGATGGTAGCTTGCATGCCTCAATGACCTTTGAGATCTATGCTAATGGAGTGCAAGTTCCTAGTGTTTCCCATGCTAGACAGCTCAAGAGATAGAGGCCCAACTAATAAGGATTACCTCTTCTCAGACATAAAAATGGGTTTGTGTAGGGCCAGCTTCCCTATTTAGATAAAATCAAAGTTGGAAAAGCATCCATTGCAATTGAAAACCAACAAGACCTGGGAGAAGAAGAGAGAAGGTAGCTCAGAGTCGAGAATAGTGGAGAATAGTAGTCATCAATGGCCTATGCTTCAGTGGGATGGAAGAGCTTAAATAAGTATGTATATATATATCTTTTATTTTTTACTCATTTCAGTCATTTCCCTGTGGCCATACTGGGGCATCACCTCGAAGAATCTTTAGCTGAATGAATCAACTCTAGTACTTTTTTTAAAGTCTGGTACTTATTGTATCAGTCTAATTTCCCAAACTGCTAAGTTATGGGGATGTAAACAAACCAACATCAGTTGTCAAGCTGCAGTGGGACACACATACATTTATATATTACAATGGTCATCTTTCAGTTTTTTATCTACCAAATCCACTCACAAGAATTTGGTCAGACTGAGGCGAGTTACTTCAGACCGAGTTACTTCCCCAAGGTACCATGCAGTGGGACTGAACTTGGAACCATGTGGTCAGGAAGCAAACTTCTTACCACACAGCCACATTGGAATCTAAAAGATAAATTACAACATCTTTCCACAAGGAACCCAAAGGCAAAAGCATTCTTTCCAAACAGAGAATTGAACCTTGGCTGCTGCGGTGAGAGTGCAGAATCCTAACGACTAGATCATTTGGGACACCTGCATGTATATATAGTTTTCTAAATGGTTACATTTTATACAACTTTCTAAATCACATCAAATGGTGCTAAGTAGGAAATGAAACAAAAGTGATGGCAGAAAAATGACGTTTAGATGATGAATTATTAAAATTAATCAACTGTAGTTATTTGTGAGGAAATAGTCAAGATAAAAGCATATTGTACACATCAGCAATCCTCCAGTGAGGGTGAATGACAGCCGTGCAGAAGTTCAAGATTGAAAATCAGGAACAACACAACTACAAGTAACAAGTCCATACCCATTCCACTTTCTACACTGTCAGCATCCAGCTTTGGATTGTAGCGGACTATGTCTATGAGATCAAACTTGTGAGTCAGTTTGGGGCTTCTTTCTTTCGAAGTACTGCCACGTAGAAAGTCAAGTACCCCAGAATGTTTGGATCCTGTTTGAAAGAAGGTAGTTGACCAAAGCTTAGATTGAGTCAGGATTAGCAAATCATTAACAAGAAATACTTTGTGTGTATGTAGGTGTATGTAAGTGTGCACATATACACGTGCATTCATGCATGTGTGTGTCTGTGTGTGTATATGTGCATTTAATGCTTTGTGACCATATTTTTAGTGAAATGCATGACATACGCATTTTAATTAGATCTGAAAATAATCAAGAATTTGAAAGAATTTAATAAAAATGAGGTTTTTCATTAATCTGATGTTTGGAACAAATTGACAAAAAAATTCTCACAAATTTTTGATGGAATATCTTAAAATATGAATATTTTAAAATGGGAAGGTTTGTATCATGGAACCAGAAGCAATTTCAGGTGGGTTGGTAACAAAAGCTTGAGATACATTGAAAAGAATATAAATAATATGGAGAGAAATGTAGAAAAACAGGTCATGTCAACAAGGGGTAAGCAGATATACTGAGAAAGAACCTGAAAACTGAGTATTAGTATTTAATGAAAAAGGGTCTGTTATCTATATTGTTCTCTTATGCACATCTGTTGCCATGCAGGAATATCTTACAGAAGATGAAAAATTATGATCAATGATTTAAAAGCAAATATGAAATTATATAGATACGAATAATGTTGAGTTGCAGGATTCTTCCCACCATGTAGCTTGGTGAGCAAGTCATCTTGTATTTTCTGCCTTACCTGTTTATTTGTTTGAAATCACCTGAAGATGGCAAATTTTTGTCTTGATATCATCTAAGAATGTATCAAAAAATGCTGCCATAACAGCTGTTGTGAATTTTGAACCCCATTTCCCACTTGTGTTCTTTTATGTATAAAAGACACAAACACAGACACATAACTTTCATCATCCTTATTGTTGTTGTTGTTGCTTGTTCATTTCTAGGCTGAATAGATTTGATTTGTAATCAAAGTTACAACTTCTTAGGAAGGTCAAAAGATCATATTTCACTTTCACGTTTCATTTTTGCTTTGGTTTTTGGATGCCTTTTACAAAGTGTAATGGGTGCATTTTATCATGTCACCAGTTTGAGTGGGGATGTTTTACATTCTGTAAGATTAAAGAGTTTTCATTACTCTCTAATGTATTTCTTAGCTGAAATCAAAGTGACTGAGAAGGTGAATAAACGAGAGAGTAATGACCAGGAGAGTGGCGGAAAGTTGTAGGCAGGGACAGAAAGAGAGTGTGGAGGATAATAATGGAGGTGGACAGTGGTAAGAGTGAGGGATGTCGATAACAAATGACCTGACACAGAAAGGGTTGTGGTGGAGCATATCTCTAGCTCAAGTACAGTAACATTTAAGGAAAAAACGATGCATTTAATCAGACTTGGAGAGAAATTCTGAGCTTTTACTACATGGTTGACGTGGTCAAAAAATTGTGAGAATAGGATAGTAGTTTTAGCAAGAAGAGAGAGGATAGTAGTTTTAGCAAGAAGAGAGAGAAAAGGTCAAGGTAGATGAAGGAGTCAGTATCTTTACAGTGAACAGAGGTGAAAATGAGAATTATAAATAAGTGACAGAGATATGGATGACAGTAGCAGAAATATTGGAGCTGCTATAGATATATTCTAAAGAGAGGTAAAAATGAAAGGTCAAAAAAGATAAGAAAACAATAAGTTAATTTGTAGGGAGTAGAGTAATGCTGATATAATCATCACTGTAATGATCATGGAAGTCTAGGGAAAGATGAAGAAAACAGAGCACAGATCTGGGTCTCAATACAGCCCAAAAGAATGTTAGTATCTGAGTTGCCACGGTCATACTGATAGTTTACTGATAGAATTTACTAGAGAAGTAAAAACAGTTGAAGGAAAGAATGAGTTCAGCTAAGCAGGGAAGGTGACACTGAGTTCAAGTGAAGAATAGTGTTTAAAGAAATGTTTAAGTGTTAAAAGTATATCATTAGGGGGGGACGACAGTGTATGAGGATTTTACACCCATGGTGAACAGGTATGTGTAAGTCAATGACCAGGAAAAGAAATTCTGAAGGTTAAAGCCATTGCTGGTATCCTAGATATGTGATGGCAGGGTAGCAACAGGAAACGACATGGGTCTATCAAGCAGTTGACAGGACGATTAAAATGATAGGGTTTCTATAGCATAGAAGCACATGGCTTAGTGGTCAGGGTGCTGGACTCATGATTGTAAGATTGTGGTGTTGATTCATGGACCGCGTGATGCATTGTGTTCTTGAGCAAAACACTTCATTTCACATTGCACCCAGTTCACTCAGCTGGCAAAAATGAGTAATCCTACAATGGACTGGCATCCTGTCCAGATGGGGAATATATACACCATAGAAACAGGAAACTGGCCCTATGAGTCTATATAATTCGGGAAGGAACTTTACTTTATTTACTTTGTGTAGCATATGAAGAAAATACCATATTTTAACGTGTATAAAGAACCCCCAATTTGGGAAAAGGTTTTGTAAGGGATTATAATACTATTCATGTATAAAAAACTCCCATATTTTTTAACCTAATTTTTGACAGAAAAAGGGTTCCTTATACATGCTAAAATACGGTGAGTATGAAAATAAGAGTTATGCTGATAATGAGGTCAGCAGCAGAGGAAGGAAAGGCAACAAGAGAGATTATTTCTTTAATAATATGAGATAGCAGTTGTTGGTTCTGAAGTGTGCAATTCTTAGGTAACCTCACCAGATGATTTGATTCTTTCTCATCTCTTTTATGATGTACTCTTCACTGCATGATCTCCTGACTTCTCCAATCTTCCTCTTCCATGAGACCTATCCATTTAGAATGCTTGAAACTTATTTTAAAAAACTGACGTCTTTCATATGCACCAGATGCCCATAACAGCATTGTTGTCTTTCTTGCACATGCCATCAAATGCCTCTTTATGTATTTCATACAAAATACTTTAAATAAAACAGTCTTCAGTACACTTAATGCTATGTGCATGTGTGCGTGCGTGTATACTTTTTTATTTATTTGTTGGTTAACAAAGTTACCAATGGTTTCATGTGAAGAGAAATCTCTTCACAATTATCAGACCTGGCACATAGGAACATTGGTGCTCATCTCCATTTTGGATGAGAATATATGAAGCTACACAAGACTTTATGAGATTTGGGGATAAACAAATATACAGCTCATGGGAGGTCTTAATCATTTTATGTGAGGACATTTGTGCACATGCATATCCATACAAAATATGTGCACACATAAACACTCACACACATAAGCGCATGTGTGTGTGTGTGTGTGTGCATGGATAGATAGATGGATAGACAGATACACACACCCACACCTGCATTATGCATTTTGTGTTTGAGTATGTGAACATTATTGTGGAGTTTTACAGATTTTGATACCAAACTTAGTCCATGGGGTTGTAAATTCTTAAATCGATGGGGTTTTGAATTCCTAAGTTTGTGTATATATGTATTTTTTCTGTGAATCATGTGATGTCATGAATATGTGCAATGCATATATATATATATATATCTATGTAATGAGAAAATCCAGCATAAGTTTATGGGGGTTGGTGTGTGTCTTTTATGCACAATGTATATATAATGAATATAATCAATGTGTAGAGAAGAACCTATCCAGGTTGAATGGGTGGTGAAGTGGGTGGGTAGTGGGAGTCAGGATCATGCTTGAAATTTTGATGTATGAATTGTTGCTTGTGTTTGCAGGTGGAGGCTTCCTCCCTCATCTTAATAAAGTTCACTGCTGATGTTATGATATTTACTTCTTTTGGTGATGCTGAGCTTGCATTTGCTGCCCCTTACTCTGTATTTGCTAGCCTTAGCTATAACACTCCAGTTTATGGGGGGAAAGGGCTGCTCATGCCTCTCTCTTTAAGTGTCCATACCATATTGGCATAAGATGTTATATGTCTTTTGTTTTTATCTCTGAATGAAGCTAAATACTGCATATATCTCTCTTTGAAAGTGTTTCCCATCATTCCAATACAAGTTTTTTGTTCTGTTCAAATCTGTAATGCTGGCCTTGTACACTAATTCTTTTTCCAAGTACAAATTGTTCAGAGGATAGCTGTCCAGAGATCTAAAATTACAGGATCTTTGGGGATGTTCTGAGTGTTGTTATTTTCATTGTGGTTGAAAATGATTGACTCTATATTGGGGAGGCAACTATCACTAACTTTGTATTTCTATTGAAAATTATGTGGTACTTATGAGAGTATTGGAAGTGGTTATTTACAAGTTTCAAGAATTTTCTAGCTATGTTCGTGGCTACATTCCAACTACATGGGGGATTATACCATAAAATTTTCCTATGTCTACGTCTTCTTGGTCTATCTACATTAGGTAAAATATAAGCTATACTACTTTTTAAAGTTGGACTTTTCTAATGCAGCATTGTAGTATGGAGTAGCCTTTTTGGAAGTAGATTTATCAGCATGTAGGTTGGAAACTCACCTACTAATGCTATTAACTGATTGTTTGTTAATTGATAACGCATAGTTACAGCCTATGTCCATATAGGATATATTTTCATTTGTTATATGGTAGGGTTTAAATCTGCCTGTACTAAGATTCATATTAATGTTTAGGAAATTAACTTCTTTAAGATTAGTGTTAGTTGTAGTTCTTAAGTTTCAGTTGGTTAAATATTGTCCATAACTTTTTCCATATCTTACCCATATTGTGCCCATTTTTGTTATATATATATAGCATAAGCTTTTCAATCCAGTGACATTTTAACTTAACTCTATTTAACATCAATTTTTCTATGGCAGAAATGGATTAGACAGGTTGGTAAATCTTAACTTTTTTTAAATGGATACTTATCATTACATCAAGTAGTAGACATTGACACAACCAGTGCTGTAATGTGAAGATATGAATATTCTGTGTGTAGCAATGACTAGGTAGAAAGAATATATTTGACGGAATCTAATTAAGGTGGGTATTTGTACACATAACAGTCTAAGCTCTTTAATATATTTCTGACATTGGTACAAAGACATAAATTTGCTGGGTAGGGGTAGAGTTGACTGAGGTGCTTCATACATAACTGACACTAGTTTTATCAACTCAGAATGAATGGAAAGCAAAATACAACCTAAAGTAGTAAGACCAAACATCATATATATATATACATGTGTATGATGTAAATACTTCAACAGTGAACAAATATATTTGTATAACAAATATCTAATAGTACATAGCTGGTAAGTATATTCAGCTGCATATCCACAAATTCCAGTACACAAGAAAATGCTATTAGTTGTACATGTGTGTGTTTGTTAAAGCACATGACCTAGTGGTTAGGGTGTTGCATTTATGATTGCACGATCATGGCTTTGATTACCAGACCAAGTGGTGTGTTGTGTTTTGGAGCAAAACACTGCGTTTCACTTTGCTCCAGTCCACTCAGCTGTCAAAATCGGCAACTTTTAGATAGATTGGCATTGCATTCATGAGGAATGTTGGCTTGCTTGCCTAGCCAGTGGGGTAGCATCATTCAAAAAGCTACAACAATGCAAGAAAATGCAATGTGACCAGTGGTCTATAACGTCATCCAATAGTCTGGTCAGTACAGTGGTGTGTGTGTGCGCGCGCATGTGTGTGTGTGTATAAGTTTTTGCAATTTTGCAATGACGAACTCCTAGGTACTTGCTTGACTGTATCCATGTTTTAGATCCGTTTAAAGATGGATGACGAGGCCTGTTCAATGGCGGCAAGCTGGCAGAAACGTAAGCACGCCGGGTGAAATGCTTAGCGGTATTTCGTCTGTTGTTACGTTCTGAGCTCAAATTTCGCTGTGGTTGACTTTATCTTTCATCCTTTCGGGGTCAATAAAATAAGTACCAGTTACGCACTGGGGTCGATGCAATTGACTTAATCCCTTTGTTTGTCCCCTCTGTGTTTAACCCCTTGTGAGCAATAAAGAAATAAAATATAACAACTATATAGCAAATGGGGCTTCACTTTGGCAATAAAAAATTCAGTATAAACATTGTTTCAAGTGTGTTGTACAGGCTAAGATATAACATAAATGTATTCAAAGGGAACATTGGCTGTTTTGATAAAAATATCAATTAATAAAAATTATACAAATTTAAATGAATTATAAACCATAAAAATTATATAATACAAAATTAGAAAAAAAATAGATGAACTGATAATATTTCATCTAATGAGCTATACAGAAATACAATCTTCATTATTACTGATACACTAACAACATGATGATCATAGAAGCTAAACTATTTAAGATAACAAAAGGTAGACATTGTGTTAGTATAGTGGTTTATGCTCTACTAAGATATAATAGTTACAATCCAGTAAAATCAAAGTTATTAAAAAACAGTTACCTTGCTCAGGGTTAGAATTCAAACCTACAGTAGAAGTCTTCAGTGGAAGATTCCTTGCATTTTCAGCCTTCAGATTTCTCCGTTGATGTTCTGGACTGAAGTTAAAATAAAATAGATTAATGCTAAATCTCAATTCAAGGTCTGGAGCTTCTTAAATGAAAACAAATATATTTTCTATAACTTCTGAATATGAACTGAATGTTGTTAAATGTATGGAGGTACATGGATTAATGGAGGTGCATGGCTTAAAGGATGCACATGGCTTAATGGAGGCACATGGTTTAGTAGTTGGACTCATGATCCTAAGATTGTGGTTTCAATTCCTGGACTGGGCGATGTGTTGTGTTTTTGAGCAAAACACTTCGTTTCTCATTGCTTCAGTCCACTCAGCTGGCAAAAGAGAGTAATCCTGAGACAGACTGGTGTCCCATCCAAGGAGGAATATATATGCCAGAGAAACCAGGAAACTGGCACTATGCTCCTTACAGAGTAATGTCAATCAATCGTAGTGTATTGTTGAAACTTATTATTAGGTAATATATATTGTCTGGAAAATACTTCAAGTCTGTGGTTTGTTGTATAATATAAGTAATGGAAGAGTATAGTGTATCAAAATATTGAGTTATATTCAGATGAAAGATCTGGTTTGAATGTTTGCAACAGAGTAGACTCTGCAAAAGGCACCTAAGGGCCAGGTGGTGATGTTAAGCCAGATACAGATTAAGATTATCACCCAAACTGGAACTCACAACTGAAAGAATATTACACAGTGGCAAAGTCCTCTATACATATGAGGATCAAAGTATTATTGTCATTATCATTTAACATTTGTTTTCCATTTGGACAGTTTGACAACAGCCAGAGGACTGCACCAGACCCCACCGTCTGTTGTGACATGGCTTCTATGGCTGGATGCACTTTCTCATGCCAAAGTAATGAATTAAAAATCAATTAAAAGTACCACAGTAGAATATAAATCACAATGTTTACTTGATAATAAAAAGTTTACATAATTATATTACATAGCTATATTTCTAAGAATAGTAAGAACTAATTAAGCTTCTATGTAATATTCTTTGATTTTATTTACACAATAATTCAATTGATATATTCTCAAATCATTTTCAAGTGTAACAAATAGTTTTAATACACATATTTTATTAGTCACAGTAACTCATAGTATTTCAGACAAGGTATATTTTTGGATGTGAGAATATAACAAGTCAGATGAAAATTAAAATGATAACAGTAGCTCAAACAGTTGCTAATTTAATAAACACTAGCAAAAGCAATAATTAATTTTGAGTATCAATTTATTACTTAAGAGGAAATTATTTATTTCACAACTGGTTAAAAGCAGCAAAAATAATTTTCTTTTTATAATTAAAACAAAGGAATTATACTTCTTTGAGTCTACTTAATAAATAAATAAATGCAAAAATAAAATAATTAACAATATTAAAAAGGTATAAAATAATGTGAGCATACCTGGGTTTGTGGTAAGACTATCTGTTAAGTATACTACTAGTTTAACAAATTGTTAAATTGAAAATATACTACATTCACGCAAGCTAAATAAGCATATTATAGAATGTTACAAAGAAATACCATACATTGACTTATTTCTATAATGAACTTTGATGTAATTTCAAGCAATAATGCCAAAAAAATTTTTTTTTCTTTTCATTAAGATCATATTTTATAGGTAATATATACAGTGACAGCAATAATAACTAACCAGCAGATGATATATGTATAGTTGATGCACATAAAGAGAACAGCAATCATAACTAAATAAAACTAAATATAATAGTTTGAACCTACCTTGCAGAAGGTGAGTCTCTCTGTACAGAACCAAGTTGACTTTGAATTTCTTGGAGTCGACAATGATAATCCCGAGAGCTATAAGAAAAAGAAATAAATGTTAGACTATTAATTTTAATATTGGCTTCAAATTTTGGCACAAGGCCAGTAATTTTGGTGGAGTGGGTATGTCAATTACATCAACCCCAGTGATCAACTGGTACATATTTTACCAATTTTAAGGCAGTGAGCTGGCAGAAACATTAACACACCGGGCAAAATGCCTAGAGGTATTTCGTCTGCCATTACGTTCTGAGTTCAGATACTGCCGAGGTTGACTTTGCCTTTCATCCTTTCGGGGCTGATTAAATAAGTATCAGTTAATCACTGGGGTCGATGTAATCAACTTAATCCCCTTGTCTGTCCCCTCTGTTTTTAGCCCCCTGTGGGCAATAAAGAAATAATTATTTTACCAACCCTGAAAGGATGAAAGGCAAAGCTGACCTCAGTAGAATTCAATTTCAGAATGTAAAGATGAATGAAAAGCTGCTAATGATTCTGACATCTCATTACCTTACATATTACCTTACAATGTGTCAGTTATTTCACCTTTTCATCCTGTGAACATGCTTTGTTCCTTTACAAGAAAATACCTTTAATCATCATCATTTAATGAACTAGAAAAGGTGATGCTGTTTCATAAGTCTAAGACAATCGCTGTGAGTTGATGTCTGTGTTTTCCCTGCTGGCATGGGTGGATGGTTTGACAGGAGCTGGCCAGCTTCCCAGGTTTTTGTTTGTCTATTTTAACATGATTTCTATGGCTGGATCCCCTTCCTAATGTCAACCACTTTACAGAGTGTACTGGGTACTTTTTACGTGGCACCAGCATAGGTGCTTTTATATGGCACTAAATCACAGAATAAAATTATAGCTACAAGTAAAAGAAATCAAGTGCTTGATCAATGAAAACCACAACCTACCATCTTAAAAAAGGAAATATACATCAGATAATGGCAGTCTTAGATACACACAAAAAAAACAGACAGTATGTCATGGGTGGATGCACTTGATCATAAATTTGCTTGATTTGGGCTGACTAAGCACAAAACAATAACAAAAAAACAATAAATGATTTTATATCTCGGATATCATTAATAAAGAAGAAAGAACAACAATGAAGTGGGTCTTACCTGAGAGCATATGCAATGATGGAGCTTGGTTCTGTATCGTAGACAATAACAGGAATACGTTCACATTTAGCCAGCAGAGGATGTTCATGAGCTTCACTGAAATTAGAGAGGACAAGAAGAAATATCACCAGGATCTCTTTTGAACAGACTCAAAATCCACAAAGAAATGTAACTAGGGATTCTTTGAATAGACTCTACATTATCTATTTGACTGGAATTAGACAGTCTAGTCTCTTTCCTTTATCATTAAGTGGTTAGTCCTCCACATTACTTCAAAAGGGGCACAGGGCTAGTTTCAGGTTTCTCTATTGTATATCTTCCTCCCTGAACAGGACACTGGTCCCTCGCAGGATTACTCATTCTTACCAGCTGAGTGGATTAGAGCAACATGAAATGAAGTGTTTTGCTCAAGAACACTATGCATCACCTGGCCCAGGAATTGAAACCGCAATCTTATGATCATAAATCCAACACCCTAACCACCAAGCCACACGCCTCTACTTCATCATTAAGCAAGTAGTAATATCTGCAGAGACACATAGTCAATGACACACATTGTGCTGATTGATGTTATCTAACCTATATTTTGAATAACAATATTTAGTCATTAAGCAGCATAAATTCACCACTGCTCTATTTTCACTCTCTGATCATGTAAGTCATCTATTCTACACTCTCAAAACTATCATGGTATTCTAAACAAGAAAAGGAATAGGGGAACTGTTGATGCTGAAAAATAAGTAAACCAGTAATGTATAAGGGGATAGTAACACACACACAAAACAGGTTTCTTTCAGTTTTTGTCGAGCAAATCCACTCACATGGCTTTGGTTGACCTAAAGTTAGAATAAAAGACACTTGCCCAAGGTGCCACAAAGCAGGACTGAAACAGAAATTGTATGATTGGGAAGCAAACTTCTGGTCACATAACCATGTCTGCACCTATATATATATATATATATATATATATATGTACATAAACAGTGTGGGATTATTAATCTGGGCAAATTTGCTCCAATAAAGGAAAACTATGTAATGACCATTATTTTTAGTTTGTTTTATATATACAATATATGCATACATACACACACACACATGCACACATACATATATACATGCACATATATATACATACACACATGCACACACACACACATACACATACATACAGAGAGGGGGTTCAGGCAGACAAGCAGGCAGACAGCCATTATTTAGATATAACTCTCAAGCAGTTAATACCTTAGACAAGGTGATCATTGCTGATATTACAGTTAAAATTCTGCAGACTTCCCTACCAAATTCTGTCAATACACTTACTTTATCAATTATGGAACAGTTACATACTGTTATTTTTAAACTAAGACAAACCAAAGAAGAAAAGAATATATTATAAAGATATTCATATCCATTACTCACAAAGGCATTCTCAAACTTGCCATGTTTCCAGTGGATGTACGGAACCCAGGTATTCGACTCAATACTGTCCGTTTCTTTTCTTGTTCTTCATTCCCAATATCATCAGTGTTATCTATTGGAATGGAGAGCAAAATTTTACAATTGCTGACGGCTTTGCTAGAGAACGTAACAAAGATGTTTCCATTAAGCACAACATTTTGATGAAGAGACTAAATATGAGAAAATTAAGAATTGATATAGGGGAATGGAAGAGATAGAAGAATGTGCCAAGCATTATCCTAACATTTTACTCATACAAAACAGTAAAAGAAACATAATAGAAAGAGTTTTCTGGTAATAATTACACATCAGAGCTCCTAATCTAAGCACCAAAACTTCCCATCAAGTGTAATAAACCAGCCTAAAACAACACAAAGTAGCAAAGGAACTTTATTAAAGGCACATGATTTGTAGACAATGAAAGAACTTCTCTTCAAACTCATTTGGTTTACCAATACAACAGCCAAATATTTTTTCAAATAAAACTTTAAAACAAGACTCATAATCTTTGCAGGCTTTCCCAGTCTAATGAGATTGATGGAGTTGATGGCCATATGAAAAACAAGTATGGGGAAAGAGTTAAGTATCTGCTTCAAACGCTTGCATCAGAGTAAACACAACTAAAGAATGTTTCTAGAACTAATCTCAACAGAGAAGTATTATGTTTAGAGAGCTGATCAAACATGAACACTTTTGTCGTTTTATTTCTTTTGAAATAAACTGCTATTGTTTCTATTTATTTAAAAAATTTAGCAAAAAGGAAAAAAAATTAGTTAAAATAACTCATTACTAAAGTGGTGTTTTGGACATAACATGGAATTTTGCAGAAAGGTTTTAATTACGATCATTTTAAAACATGATTTTCTATACTGTAGAACCAGGGCTGGTCTCAGACAGTTGGTATCATAAGGGCTAATAGTCCAGCAAATCTAACAGCCAAAAATATCACAATAGTTCAATAGATTTTATGCCACACTGCTCTGTGAATTAAGTTTTTGGTTCACACTTTCTCATAATCAAACATAGTTTATGAAATAGTCAACAGAGTTTATAAAATGAATATTATAGTCTTACATTGTAGTAAGAAAAGAAAACAAAGCAGACCACAACTGGGGTATTGGACTTGTAAGTATTCTCATTTGTTACAAATGGTCTATACATCTGCCTGATTATATAACTGGATGGAATTACACAAAAAATAAAAATAAAAAACTAAATTTTAGAAAAGAGAAAGAAAAATGACAAATAATGTCTCATTGATTTTGAAAGATCTGTTGAAGGAAAGAAAACAACTCACATTTCCTGTCCCTTATTACAACCCTCAGTTTACCATCTCTTTCATCTCGAACATTTCCTGGTGAAGAAGACTCTTGACTTCCAAAAGGTACATCACTTTTAGGTGATGAATTTAGATTAGAATCTAAATTACCAACTAATAAAGTATCTTTGGTTGCTAGATGATAATGAAATGGATAAAATAATTGATCCATTAATATATTGAAAACAAAACAGTAACAATCACACAGTTAGATAAAGTCAAAATGAAGAAAGTTGAAAAATTCTTATAAACAAAGTATTTAATTCTTCTTGAAGATGTATGAACAACAGATATGGAATGCAGTGGAAACTGTTATTAGTTGAGAAGGAAGGTTTAATGAATAGGGTGATGATAACATCATGAATGGTGATGTTAAATATCACTTGCTTATTTCATGGGCCCAAAATCATGTAAATTGTGAAAACAGTCTAAGCATAAGAAAGAAAATGGGAAGATGTCCAAATACTGTAATCCCTCGACTGTCATGGGTGTTATGTTCCAAACTGCCCTGCGATAGGTGAAAATCCGCAAAGTAGAAACAGTACTGTACTGTATATTTTGTTTTATTATTTTCATAATTTGTATGTATTTATTTTATTATAAATGCAAAACAACAACATGGAGGAATCGACGTAAGCTTAAATAATAAACGGTGATAGGGGAACCGCTACATGGTGAGGGATTAGTGTACAAAATATTTGTTACAACTACAGAATCCCTATACTTTCCTATGACTACATATAAACAGTGCATATAAGATAACTGGCAATTAGAAATAACTATTAGACTCCCAATTCAGTGTAGATTATGAATAACTGGATTTGTACCTATTCATATTTAGTTTCCCTTTGAAAATAGATGTACATGGCCTTTATTTGGCAGTTTAGAACTGACCAACTGATGCTAATTGTTATTTAACAGTTCACAAGGATTCAGTGACCCATAAACACGAGTCTGTATATTTATTTAATAGAAATGATTTTAACCTGTCCAGTTTTACGTCACTGGATCATTTGGAAAAGCGGATTATGCTGAGCAAATTACACTAAATCGTAACTCAGACTTGACTTGCAAAAGGATGAACTGGTAGAGTACTAGACTTCTAGCTGAAAGGCCAAAGGTTCATATAATTAAACCCTTACATCCTCAGTCCTCAAGAGTAGAAAACATTGCAGAATTATTGGCAGATACACAACAACAAATGCATACAGTCATAATCTAGATAATGTACTGAACTGCTTGGTGGCTGTTACTCTACTATTCAAAAGATCTTTGTTTGTTGTGTGTACCTCAGAATGGTTGTACAACAGCTGAAGTACATACACAAAATAGAGGACCATCAATTATTCAGTGCAGGTGTATTTTCTAGCACTGAAGAGGAAACCCTGTTTTTCTCTATGTTAGGGAGATATGTCTGACAAGAAAACACATTAGTGATATCCAAACCTATTATCTGTAAAACCTGTGAAGTTTTAGCTAAGTATTTAAGAACAATAACTCATTTATTCCCCAACACTAAGAATTGATTGGCTACTTTCACTTCACATATCCTCCTCCTCAATCAATTTAAAGTAACTCTTTCATCAGGTATATGTCAGTCACCAACATTTCATCTCCATGCTAGCTAGTGTGGTTGTCTCCCTTGCATCCATTTGCCACTGTTTTTAATAATAATATAATAATGAAATTATTGTACACAGTGCTCAGGTGCACCACAACTTGTCAAGAGTGCGTATAAAGCATATGCAGTAATGTGCAAATGTTTGAAAAGTGAACAGTGTATGAGTCAGATACATGTTTGCGTGTGTATGGAGGGGAGAAAATCAGGTGTAGTGTTGGAAAATCTCAGGAAGCATGGAAGTTTTGAAGAATGCAGTTTTGCCCAGTCACTTTCGTAACTCATATGCATCCAAGCAATTCCACAATGTAGGAGCCTATGTGTAGTTATTTGATCTACTAGATATGGTAACCAAATCACTCTCAGACAACATCTTACAAGCTTGAAAAATAAAAATTGAAAACTTTTGCCCAAAGTACAGCATGTCTGTGAAACAAGCAGACAGGATGGTCCTAATTAGAATATTCCTGATCATAGCTCTCAGTCAGAGGCAATTTGGAGCTGAACAACAACCAATTTTGCAAATAAACATTGTTCATCAAACAGATTCAACTCACCGTGTTCTTTAATTGTTACAGATATTCTGCCTTGTTTCATTACCATACACTATCACAATCCCCACAGATATATGTTGTATAACTAGCTTTTCATTCAGAGATTACTTCATTGGAGGAATATCATTTAAGATTAGTGATTTTTGCTTTGCTTCAAATGATTTTTTTTAAGGAAGAAAGCAGTCAGTCTAAAGGGACCTTCCAAGATTAGTAACATATGAGATGTCATCAACATCATCACTTAACATCCGTTTTATCATGCTTGCATAGATGAAGCAAAATTTATTGAAGCAGATTTTCTATGGTTGCCCTTTCTGTCACCAACCCATACCTGTTTCCAAGCAAGGTAAGATTTCCCCTTGGCTAGACATGTTTTTGAGAATATTGGAAATGAATGGCATTCATTTACAACAGCTATACTATGATAATACAAAGCAACAGAGACACATGCACACACAATGGGCTTTTTTCAGTTTTTGTCAACCAAATCCATGAGCAAAGCTTTGGTTGGCCTAGGGCTACAATAGAAGACACTTTCCTAAGATACTATGCAGGTGAGACAGAACTAAAAACCATGTGGTTGGGAAGCAAACTTCTTAACCACACAACCATGCCTGCACCTACAAGAAATGTTAATTTGGTAAATGTTATTAGAGTGGTGGAGTGATATCAAAAGCATTCGACAGCTAGACAAAATATCTTGCAGTATTTGATTATGTATATCTATATTCTGAGTTCAAATCCTGCCTATATTGGCTTTGGTTGCCATCCTTATGTAGTTATTATTGTTTGCACTAAGTCAACCTTGTTTGAAAGAAAATCTATGAACAAAGGCATCACAGCCAAGATCATTATATCTTTCTTTCAGGGGAGGTCTCTGCTATATTTGTCTAGGTCAAGCAAATATGCAAAGAATCGTTTGTTAGTGTAGTCCTTCTCTGATCTATAAAACAAGTAGAAGTAACGTACTAAGACTGATTCAATTGTCTATATAACTTCAGTATAGATTTAAGGTCTTGTGTTATAGTTAGACATTGATGTGGTTAATGATATTTATAAAAAGTTGTAGGTTGGTAAAATATGCGAGGAATTAAAAGACAGAAAGGGAACTAAAGGTAGTTCTAAAGAGGAAAGTCAGTGTACCAGTTGATAAATAAATACCGAGGACAATAAACTGAATATAAATACAATTTATTGTAGGTGCAATAATGAAATCAACAAACTATACCTGAAGTTCTGTCAGAAATATCTACTTCAGTGTTAACAGAGATATCTTTATCATCTTGTGGAATTGGTAAAGGCGACGAAGATGCTGGAAAAACAAAAAAGGCTCCAACTATAAATAGGTGTACAGGAGATATTTTTTAGAAAACATTTTACATCTGAAATATATGTTGAGTGATGAGACACAGAGCAACTTTATATAAAGCTATCATTTAAGGGAGCCACTTGATCCAACAAGGAAACCTCATGTGGTTCATAAGCAAGCTACTTACCACACAGCCACTCCTACGCCTACTATATATACATGAAAAGAAACGAAGTGTACGTACCGGCTGATATAGTAGTACCACTGGAAGCCTGAGAATCAGCTGATTCCTCTTCAACGTAGATGTCAGGTGCTTCAACCTGTGGTGTGTGATGAGGACTGTTTGACAAAGTTGAATTGTAACTACCCTCTGCAAATGATTGGACAGATGCTGGATAATTGTCCACCTGCAAGAAACATCAACCTCATATTATGCTGAACCTGCTTATGTTATTTAAACCACAGAAAGTAAACAACACAACAGATAAATAAACAAAGGTCAGTAGTATTTATACAATAAATGTTCCAATTAACTCTATACCAAAATATATCTCTAGAATTACACTAAAACAATGTTAGAGTTCTACCATTAACCCATTAGTATTTAAAAAAGCCATTTCTGGGCCAAATATTTAATCTGTTTTATGTTCAAACAGATCTAGCCTCTCACACCTACCATACAATGTTATTTTAAAAATAAACAATCACAACATCAAAGTTTTGGAGATAATGCATGATTAATTAAAAACAATGTGAATAAATAAGCATTACATTTGACGAAGTAATATGAATGTTAATGGGCTAAGGAAGACTATACCAGTTTAGTAAGTTAATTAATTAGGTTTTATTCAGCTTCACAACAGTTAATATCCAAATATATTTTGTACATAGAATTATATAATTTCATGATCTACAGTGTATTATGTAATTTTCTTAATAAGTGTCATGGCTGTGTGCCAACCAACAGATTCTCACTTTTTATAGAAGGGATCAGTAGCCTTATTCAGAAGGTTCCTGTACTATGAATATATTCCCCAGGAAAGAAGTCCCAGCCTGAGACATTTGTAGAAATGGATGAAGGTTTGATGCTTGAATAACATGCTTCCCACATGGCCTTAGTTTCACTAAAATGTAATCCTATGTTAGCTATGTAATCCTATTTAGAAAAATGGATTAGCACTTTGGAAAGTGATAAGTGGTCACCATTTTTTTCCAGTTTTCATTCTGCAAGAGAAGGGACATCTATAGCCACTTGTTATAATGAGTTAGAAAAGTTAATAAGTAGAAATCTCCTGAAGCAAATTTATTATTTAAGCCATTCAGTGAAACAGTCAGATCAAGATAATAGATGGTTTCTTGATGTCTTTGGCTGGGAGATATTACTAATGGAAAGGGAAGCACTCTTCTAGTCCAAGAGAGAAAAACTCTATCAGCACTCTAAATGTGAGTCTCAGGAACCTGTAGTGGTGGGTTCTTGTTTAATGCTGCTTTTTGTGTTCAGACATTCACAACTAAATCATTAAATATATTCTGATAAAATAGAAATGATGAACTAATAAAATAGTATATGTATCATTTTACTAGTTTCAGTCATTGTCTTTAAGAGTCTGGTCAGACACATTGACCCAAGTACTTATTTTAACACACTCAAAAGGAAGAAAAGCAAAGTCAACTTGTTGCATGGGATTTCAACTCAGAATATAAAGGGATGAAACCACAAAGCATTTTGTGAGATGCTATACCATTTCTGTCATGCAGCATCATATATAACTTATAGAGATTGTGGCATATACTGTTGGAATATGTTCTAACAGACAGATGTCTGGCTACATTAGAAGGATAGTAGCAGTGCATTGAATCTACTAAGCTGCATATACACTCTTTTACTCTTTTACTTGTTTCAGTCATTTGACTGCGCCCATGCTGGAGCACCACCTTTAGTCAAGCAAACTGACCCTAGGACTTACTCTTTGTAAGCCTAGTACTTATTCTATCAGTCTCTTTTGCCAAACTGCTAAGTTACAGGGATGTAAACACACCAGCATCGGTTGTCAAGCGATGTTGGGGGGACAAACACAGATGCACAAACACATACACACACATATACATATAAAGTTAATCCAAACAAGAAAACACAAAAAAACACAACAACGCGAGGACGTGGAACAAATATAGTATTATTGGATGCTCAGGAAAGAAGGAGGGTTTAACGTTTCGAGCGAAGCTCTTCGTCGGAAACATAGGAGAGGGAAAGATCCAGAGAAGGGAAGACGGAGGAAAAAAATCGCCAACATATATATATATACACACATGTATACAATGGGCTTCTTTCAGTTTCCATCTAGCAAATCCACTCACAAGGCTTTGGTTGACCCAAGGCTATAGTACAAGACACTTGCCCAAGGTGCCATGCAGTGGGACTGAACCCAGAACCATGTGGTTCGTAAGCAAGCTACTTACCACACAGCCACTCCTATGCCTATATATTTATAAGACATTTACAATCGATTTTTAAGACAGCATGTTTCTACAACATTTTGACATTTACAAAAGACAAGTACCAATGAGAAGTAGCTGTCAATTCTTTCCAAAACCACACCCTGCCATCTTAAAAACACACATATTGGATAATGTAGTTCAGATATGCTATTTTCTTGCAAAAACAAAAAAAAAAAAAAATGGTTATGGCTTGATTAAATTTGATCATACATCTGCTTCATCATCATCATCATCATCGTCGTTTAGCGTCCGTTTTCCATGCTAGCATGGGTTGGACAGTTCTACTGGGGTCTGTGAAGCCAGAAGGCTTCATCAGGCCCAGTCAAATCTGGCAGTGTTTCTACGGCTGGATGCCCTTCCTAACGCCAACCACTCCGTGAGTGTAGTGGGTGCTTTTTACGTGCCACCCGCACAGGTGCCAGACAGAGCTGGCAAACGGCCACGAACGGATGGTGCTTTTTATGTGCCACCGGCACGAGGGCCAGGCGAGGCTGGCAACGGACATGAAACGGGGCGGTGCTGGCAACGGTCACGAAACGGAAGGTTCTCTTACATGCCACCGGCACTGGTAACACATCTGCAATTTCCATTGATCGATTTCGATTCTGATCCTCACTTGCCTCAACGGGTCTTCACAAGTAGAGTTTTGTGTCCCAAGAAGGGAAGGTATGCATACGTAGGCTGGCTCCATCCCATGTAGAAGGCCACGGGTTATGGACTCACTTGTCCTGCCGGGTCTTCTCGCGCACAGCACACTTCCAGAGGACTCGGTCTCTAGTCATTTCCTCAGTGACCTAAAGTTCGAAGGTCGTGCTTCACCACCTCGTCCCAGGTTTTCCTGGGTCTGCCTCTTCCACAGGTTCCCTCAACCGCTAGGGTGTGGCACTTTTTCACACAACTATCTTCATCCATTCTCGCCACATGACCATACCAGCGCAAACGTCTCTCTTGCACACCACAACTGATGCTTCTTAGGTCCAGCTTTTCTCTCAAGGTACTTACACTCTGCCGAGTGTGAGTACTGACATTACACATCCATCGGAGCATACTGGCTTCATTTCTTGCGAGCTTACGCATATCCTCAGCAGTCACGGCCCATGTTTCACTGCCATGTAGCATGGCTGTTCGTACACACGCATCATACAGTCTGCCTTTCACTCTGTGCGAGAGGCCTTTTGTCACCAGCAGAGGTAAGAGCTCTCTGAACTTTGCCCAAGCTATTCTTATTCTAGCAGTTACTTCTTACTCTAGCAGTTACAAGGTAGGTATTTGTGTGTGTGTGTGTGTGTGAGAGAGAGAGAGAGAGAGAGTTTGATTGAGTCACAGTAATAAAACTTGCCTACGGAAACAACATTATGGCTGTTTGAGGATTTGAAGTGATGATATTCCAGTTATTAGTGGAGTTTTTTAGTTTACATATTTGAATCTCCATAATATTTTTATTACAGATTGATTTTATTAGATTTGTAAAATGGGATGAAATAACACTTACCACATCTAAAGATGACTGATGTTCCTTCACAGCAGGGCTTTGTGTTTTGGACTTCTCTTTCTTTTGCACCAGAAAATCTTGAATTCTTCAAAGAAACAGTTTAAATTATTATTTGTATTGTTAATTATAGCACTATTAATAACATTAATGTATAGAACTGTGAAATATATTCAAGTTAAGCATTTGGGATATAAACTCCTACTAATGAGGTAAACATATTATTACAAAATCTAGACAAATCTGAATTCAAAGACAGGAGAGGTTATCAACTCTATGTTTAAACTTAAGGGTTCTAAGCAAGTAAAGAGTTTGTGAGCTAAATCAGAGAAATATACTCTTGCCAGGAATATATTCATTTCACAAACTGATTTGGATTAAACTTTATCATAAACTCATCATCCAAATGTTTGAGAGAAAAAATTGCTTTAGAGAGTTTGGGCTAAGACATGGCTCCTGTGCCGGTGGCACATAAAATGCACCATATAAACATGGTCAATGCAAGTACCACCTGACTGGTCCCATGCTGGTGGCACATAAAAAGCACTATTCAAGTGTGGTTGTTGCCAGTGCTGCCTGACTGGCTCCCATTCTGGTGGCACGTAAAAGGCACCATTTAAGCATGGCTGATGCCAGTACCGCCTGACTGGCCCACATGCCGGTGGCATGTAAAAAGCACCCACTACACTCTCAGAGTGGTTGGCATTAGGAAGGGAATCCAGCTGTAGAAACCTTGTCAGATCAGATTGGGGCCTGGAGCAGCCCTCTGGCTTGCTAGTCCTCAGTCAAACCGTCCGACCCATGCCAGCAGGGAAAGCAGACGTTAAACGATGATGATGATGGTGCTGACTGAGCAAGAACAGAGTTCACCTATTGGCCTTGTTGTTTTTGACTTTATGTTATATTTTTCTGCTGCACAATGTCAGTACTTATGCCATTTTGTCGGGTAGTGAGCTAGTAGAATTGTTATCATGCTGAGTGAAATGCTTAGTGGATATTTCATCAGTCCTTACATTCTGAGTTCAAATTCCACTGAGACCGACTTTGTAGTTCATCCTTTCAGGGTCAAAAAAGTAAGTACTAGTTAAACACTGGGGACTATGTAACTGACTTAACTATTCCTAGGTATGAGTATAAAAAACACTGCACCCCTCTGCCAACCTATGCTGAGTAGGCTCATCAAACCAGTATGATCTCAAGATCAAATACACAGTATACATATCAGACAATGGCTGGGTGGTGAGAATATGTTGAGGCTTTTGTCCTGCAGTGGGCTGAAAATGGGCAATCCAATCCAATCCACTGCCATTTCATATACTTAAGAAAGCTGAATGAACTTAAGAAAATTCAAACAAATTCTTACTTTGCATTCCAGTTTACCACTGCTTCTGCAACCATCTGTGTTAAACTTGTCAGACTGTCTGCGATTTGATTGCTCAAGGAAAAACAAACTTCTGTCAAAGAGAAAGCATAAAAAAGATTTTCATGAAATTGTTGTCACTGAAACCTACCCAACAGCCACAGCTCTTTAGGTCATCTAAAGCTGCAAAGATGCAAACTAGCTGTCAATGTTGAGTTACTAGTCTTAAAAAGGTTACTCAGATTTTTAATAACTTTACTCATGCTACAAAACTGTAAAAGCAACACAAAAAAATGGCCTTACCTTCATTTTCAAATTTTCCCTCACTGTTTTTTTTACTCAATGACTCTAATAACTGCAGTTTCTGGTGGATTTCATCAGCATGTTTATTCAGGGAAGCCCTCTCACTCTATAATTCATGACAGAAAAACAAAATCAATAATAATAGTGATTTACGACAATTGTAAATATTTTTTGGAGGAGGGCGATAATTAATTTATAATTGACTTAATCTTATTCAATAACAGACTGGGCTTATTTTATCAAACTTTGAAGAAAGAAAAATAAAGTTAACCTTGGTGAAATTTGAACACAGAAAGTAAAGCAATGTACTACCATATTCAATGGCATATAAGATGCACTTTTTTCTGAAAAGATACCTCAAAAAAAAAAAAAAAAAAAAAAATCACCCTGGGTCATGTATGTGAAATTGGATTTAGATTTCATGCTTTAATGAACTCAAAACTTTTTTGTGTGGGTATGTGTATAATACATGCTATTAATTTTGATTATATTAATGTTGATGTGTTTCTCAGTTGTGGTCGTCTGTGTCTTTTTCTCATTGTTGTAGTAAAAAAAAGTGTATTGTGCACAGGTCTCGATGACGTGGTGTAACAGCTGTAGTGAATGGTGGACATTGTCATCATGTGGTGTGCAGTAGACAAAGGATGTATTTATGATTTAAATTATATTAGATAAATTAGTATTTAATTGTTAATACCAACAACTATAGCCAAGAGGCTTAGAAAATAATTCTTAGTAGATATTATAATAAAAAAATATATTGTGCACAAAAACAGACTGAATTTCATCATGGTCATGTGGTACATGGTTAAAGTAACTATGATTTATGTTTTAAATTATAAAAATTAAAAAATTAGTATTTAATTATTAATACTAGAGGTTATAACTAGGTGACTTACAATATAATTTGTAAGTGATTAAAAAACTTTGCTGATATTTCCGTACTCTCACAAGTAATAATTAAAAATTAGGAAAAAATGTTTTTAATTACAATTGACCATATCAAATTATTGTTTAGGCAACCTAACACCTCCTTTGTTTTTCAACACATTAACCACACACACATGCACGAATAAACTAAAACAAGGTTGCATATACACAAGTAATGTTTTTTTTTTAAATACATTAGAATGCACAAGTGCACAAGTATCTGAATTGAATGCTGAGTCTACTAATGATATACCAACCCATTGGGATGTGGTTCCTTTTTCTATCAAGTTCTGACCCTGACGAAATGCTCAATTCACTATATTCAATATGAATCTTTGATTTAATTTTTCTAATTAGAATTAACTGATTGGACAGGGAAACAATTGTAGGTTCTGTGAGTTTGATATTGTTTGAAATTGGATTTGTTTCAATAAATTGATGTCTATATGTCATTTTCGCCATTTTCTTCTTTTTCTTTTATACACACACACACATACATATACACTCACACACACTGACCTTGCCTGTGCTTGTGCCACATAAAAAGCACTCAGTCCACTCTGCTGTGTGGCTGATGTTAAGAATGGCATCCATCCATAAAAACCCTGCCAAAACAGACACAGAAGCACTTGTGCAGGTGCCACATAGAAAGCATACAGTACACTGTAAAGTGGTTGGCATTAGGAAGGGCATCAAGCTGTAGAAACCATGCTGAAACACAATTGAGGTCTGGTGCAGCACTCTGGCTGACTCCAGTCAAACCATCCAACCCATGCCAGCATGGAAAACAGACATTAAATGATGATGATGATAATGTGCTGCTGAAATTGGGATGCATATGATATGCCTATGTGATATTCATGCCATCAATTCTGTTAATGTTCTACTGAGTAAAGCATCGAGCTGGCAGAAACGTTAGCAGACCAGGTGAAATGCTCAGCGGTATTTCATCTATCTACATTCTGAATTCAAATTCCGCCAAGGTCGACTTTGCCCTTCATCCTTTCGGGGTCAATAAATTAAGTACCAGTTGACTGGCCTCCTCCTCAAAATTTTCGGGCCTTGTACCTAGAGTAGAAAAGACTATTCTACTGAGTCTATCACTTATTACTTTAAAAACACTTACAAGAATGTTTATAATGCTTGTTTTATACAGACATAATACTCAGTAATATTCATTTAGAAGATAAGAGAATTGGAAAGCTGACATTCATGGCTTTCCCACTTAGTAATATAAGGGAAATAGTGCTAAGTGGAATTCAAAAACA
Source organism: Octopus sinensis (assembly GCF_006345805.1). Classification (NCBI taxonomy): domain Eukaryota; kingdom Metazoa; phylum Mollusca; class Cephalopoda; order Octopoda; family Octopodidae; genus Octopus; species Octopus sinensis. The sequence goes on along the minus strand of NC_043004.1, from coordinate 106,534,722 downwards.
GGCTGGGAAGTCACGTCAACATACCAAAACCTCTACAGAAGAATAATAATATTTTCAAAGAAACTGCAAAAAATTTATTTCAAGTTAGATTTTTTTATAGTAAAATTATACAAAAGTAGAACAGAGTGGAAATATAAACAGAATTCACCTTCTGGAAAGCCAGATAGTCTGTGAGTATCTTTGACTGGTTCTGTTGTAAGGAGTAATCATTTTGCAGTTTGATAGTTTGCTCCCATATAGCATTGTATAAATCCATACCTCTGTAGAGAGACAGAAAACTGAATTAAAATAATCGTAAGATTAAAATATACTTTACAAATACAAATCATTCTATATTTGTGTGTTCATGTATACATATGACCTTATTGTATGAAAACATTAGTGTGTTCAACAAATACTTACGGTGAACAATGAATGAAGCCCCCTCTCTCTCTCCCTATATGTGTGTGTGTGTGTATATATATATATGTGTATATATATATATATATATATATATATATATATATATATATATATATATACATATATACACACATATATATATATATACACACACACATATGTATTAGAGGGAAACCACTATGTGGACACCCATATGCTAGAAATAGATCCGATATGTAATCGTGGTGAGACCGTAGCGGACCTATTTCTAGCATATGGGCGTCCACATAGTGGTTTCCCTCTAATATATATATATATATAATACAGTTTTACTGAACCTTCAGTTTTTTTATGCTAGACCACTGGTGTGCAATCGATGTTAATTAAATTAATATCTAATTTCTCACCCTTATTTTAAATTTAAAATTAAATTAATAAGTTCTCTAACCGGCAAAGGCTGCTGTAGTAAAGTATTATCTGCAGCATCAATTTTTCTGGTAATTTAGTGCGCCAAAAGGAGGACATTTAAAATAGTAGCCACAAGTGTAATGGGTAGGACAGTTTTACAAGTCTGACTCTGTGTGGACGTCTTAGTATGCAGTCCTACAAATTATAGTCACCTTGGACGGTCGTACTGATGATCTACGGACAATTACGTAAGTAAGATTGCATAATTTGTTAATAGTGAAACATGTATATGAATAATCCATATTTTTATTGCTTTTTCTTTTGTCTTGCTCGATTACGTTTTGGTTGTTTTGCTAAATTTTACTTGAGAACATTTCTTGGTGGTGAGACCGTAGTGGATCTATTTCTAGCATATGGGTGTCCACATTGTGGTTTCCTCTAATACATATATAATACAGTTTTACTGAACCTTCAGTTTTTTTATGCTAGACCACTGGTGTGAAATCGATGTTAATTAAATTAATATCTAATTTCTCACCCTTATTTTAAATTTAAAATTATATATATATATATATTATATATATATATATCCTTTATCTTTTACTTGTTTCAGTCATTAGACTGCAGCCATGCTGGGGCACAGCCTACAAGAATTTTTGCCAAATTGATAAGCCTTTACTTATTCTATTAGTCTTTTCTACTGAAACGCTAAGTTATGGGGATATAAACACACCAACACCAAATGTCGAGCAGTGGTAGTGGATAAATGTGACACACACACGCAAGCATAAATATATGTGTATAGTATTTTTACACAGGTTGAATAAGCCTACCCAACCATCTACCTTTTTTACTGGCTCATAAGCGAAATATTAATGTGAGTGGTTGAAAATGTTACTATTAGCAACTCACAGAAAAATCTTTATGAGAAACTCACAAAGAAACAATAACCTGTAACTTACTTGTGACTAAGACTGACAGCTCTTCTGTTAAGTTCTGCAGGAAAACAAGGCTGATGATGATATTCAACAACAATAGAGGGCAGAGCAACCTCACAAAGTGAAACGGTGCTGTATCTGAAATAGAGGAAACCAATATAACAATGTTAGATTAGTGTGATTTTATTTAGTATATAGTGTTGTATATATGACGGGGTGCTGAAAAGTTCCTGGCTTTAAGGGTATCACAAAGGGCTTGGTTGGAGGTCCCAGCCTTCTTAGTTCTTTTATAGAGCTTAGAAAAACTGAAGGACCGCTGCAATAAGTATATGAATTTGAGAGGGTATTTTCTTTTACCCAAAGCCAGGAACTTTTCAGTACCTACTTGTAGATTTGTAAATTTTTCAGTTAATATGTACTCACTTGAAATATGCTACAATGTCCTTGTATCCAAAATATTGACAGTGGTCATGATGTAAAGAATGATTGCAAGGTTCAGCACTAACTCGCCTTTTGTACATACTTCCATGAAATCTCAATTCTAAGTATTTAGAGAAAGACATGTTCCAAGTGTCCATTGTCATACGCCCTAATGGGGTAACCTGAAAGAATGAAGTCATAGTGAGAGTGCAAAGTTCACTACATGGTCTCTATTGCACAGAAGAAGAATGTATTTATTCTGGGAAGGTTAGGTACTGCACTTAATTCATTAAATACACATCCGATTTGACTACAATCTCATTACATGTATTTCCTAGAAGTAGTACAATATCATTTTTGTATGTATTTTTATAGTCATACAGCAAGCCTGGCCAGTGCCAGACACCTGAAACTAGCAAAAGAGTATATAGAAGTAATCTCCATATTAACATTCACTGGTCACTTTCATTGGTGCCATAACAGCTTATGCTTTGGTGAACTCATTCATTTCCATAATTACAATCCAAACAAATACAGAAACTACTAGTGAATGGACTGAGAAAAATGGTTTCTAAAGTATAATTAGCTTTTGTTGTTATTTAACTCTAGATTAGTCATGGTTGAGCAAATCAATGACAAAAGGTATATCCCAGCAAGACAGTCTTCCCTTTAGTGTTCTAGGAGTACATTAATGAATGCTTTTTTTCCCTTTTAAAACAGGAGCACTTCCTTCTCTTTTAAGACAGTAGTACTTTCTCCTGTCTACTTTCAGTATTTCGCCACATCTAGAATCCCCAACAAATCTAAGGGGAATTCTAGATCATCATCATTGTTTAACGTCCATCTTCCATGCATGCATGGGTAGGACAGATGTGGTGAAATACTGAAAGTAGACAAGAGAAAGAAAGTCAGAGACATCAAGTGAGTCTACCTTACTTAATGGTACTAACATAATGATAAATGAAATAATGAACCAGTGAGTCTAGAGTTTTGGTAAAATGTTACCGGTAAGGTGGGAGAATAGCTCCTTGGACATGATCTAAAATAAAAAAGGGGTGGTAAGATGTATGATGTACATCCAAGTTATATAATGTCTTTCAGACCTGGAAAGTCAACTATGAATACATCTGTTCAAACAACTTCTATAGAGATATTTAAATATGATGAAATTATCTATCTTATTACAGATGATATTCTTAATGGAGTATGTCTGTGTAGTTAAAAAAGAAAAGGTATAAGAAATCACAGTGCATTACCTGTTTGCATTTGCGACACCGACTCCACATGAAAATATTCTTTTCAGCTCCAGGAATGATGCGGTCAAGCTTGCGAAGATCCACTGTGATACAACTATTCTCATGTACAAAGCGTCTCACGTGATCGACCATTGGAGTGTCACAGGACTTTGATGGGCAAACATAAGACTCTCTAAACAAAAAGAAAATTTTAAAAAAATGTTTAATTGATGGAAACATCCATAACAACTTTTACAATAAACATTTCTAGAGTGCAAACATCTTTATTTTAAATTTAGCTTATTTTTAATTTAGCTTCATCTCTTGCTTTTTCCATCATCACCATAACTGCTATCCTCGTTATCTTTGTTGGTACCATCCGCAGTGTCATTGCTATCATGATTCCAAACATTCTCAATGTCATAATCACCATCTTCACACTCATTGTTATAATCATTAGGGTCTTTATCATCATCATCATTGTTGCAGTGAGGGTAGGAAGCAGTTGTCCTGTTGCCATTCACCTGTACTTCATATAACTTTCTATCAAACCTATTATATGCCTAATGTACAATAGTTTCCCTAATGTGTTATGAGAGCAAGGTTATATATTAAAGTGGGGGAGGATCAACTGGCATTTATTTAGAATTCCATAAATTATTTGATATTTTTCTGCTTTAGAAATTCTTTACAAAATATTCAAAGACATGGCTATGTGGTTGAGAAGCCTGCTTTCCAGTCTTGCTTTCAAGAAGACACTTGCCCAAAAATTTTTCGAAAGTTTTCACGGAAAATTTTATCCAAAAATTTTCACCGAAAATTTTACCCAAAAATTTTTCGAAAATTTTACCAAAACATTTTTCGAAAATTTTACCCAAAAATTTTTCAAAAATTTTCACCGAAAATTTTACCCAAAAATTTTTCTAAAGTTTTCACAGAAAATTTTCACCAAAAATTTTTCGAAAATTTTCCCTAAGAATTTTTCTAAAAATTTTTCCAAAGAATTTTTCGAAAATTTCAACCAAAAATTTTTCAAAAATTTTCACCGAAACTTTTACCAAAAACTTTACCGAAAATTTTACCCAAAAATTTTTCCAAAATTTTCACAGAAAATTTTACCCAAAAATTTCTCGAAAATTTTCACCAAAAATTTTTCGAAAATTTTCCCTAAGAATTCTTCGAAAAATTTTTCCAAAGAAATTTTCGAAAATTTCAACCAAAAATTTTTCAAAAATTTTCACCGAAACTTTTATCAAAAAATTTTTCGAAAATTTTACCCAAAAATTTTTCCAAAATTTTCACAGAAAATTTTACCCAAAAATTTCTCGAAAATTTTCACCAAAAATTTTTCGAAAATTTTCCCTAAGAATTCTTCGAAAAATTTTTCCAAAGAAATTTTCGAAAATTTCAACCAAAAATTTTTCAAAAATTTTCACCGAAACTTTTATCAAAAAATTTTTCGAAAATTTTCACCAAAAATTTTTCCAGAATTTTCACTGAAAATTTTACCCAAAAATTTTTCCAAAATATTCACCGAAAATTTTACCCAAAAACTTTTCAAAAATTTTCACACATTTTTTCGAAAATTTTCACAGAAAATTTTACCAAAAGATTTTGCAAAAATTTTCCCCAAAAATTTTTCGAAAATTTTTCCCGAAAATTTTACTCAAAAATTTTTCGAAAATTTTCCCCCAAAACTTTCCCCAAAAATTTTTCAAAAATTTTCGCCAATAATTTTTCGAAAATTTTCACCGAAAATTTTAAGAGCATGCCGACAAATATCAAAGATGGTCCGAAAGAGATCAAAGAGGAGTGTTGACAGAGATGAAAGAGCGTGCCGACAAAGATCAAAGATGGTCACGAAAGAGATCAAAGAGGAGTGTTGACAGAGATCAAAGTGGGTGCCGACAGAGATCAAAGAGGGTGCCGACAGAGACCAAAGAAGGCCCCAACAGAGGTCAAAGAGCCTGCCGACAGAGATCAAAATGCGTGCCGAAAGAGATCAAATAGGGTGCCGAGAGAGATCAAAGAGCCTGCTGACAGAGATCAAAGACGGTACCGACAGAGATCAAAGAGCGTGCCGACAGAGATCAAAGAGGTTCCTGAAAGAGATCAAAGAGGAGTGTTGACAGAGATTAAAGAGGGTGCCGACAGAGGTCAAAGAGCCTGCCGACAGAGGTCAAAGAGCCTGCCGACATAGATCAAAGAGGGCGCCGACAGAGCCTGTCGACAGAGATCAAAAAGCATGCCGAAAGAGATCAAAGTCGGTGCCGAAAGAGTTCAAAGAAGCTGCAGACAGAGATCAAAGGAGGATGCCGACAGAGATCAAAGAGGGAGTCGACAGATATCAAAGATGGTGCCGACAGAGATCAAAGAGCGAACCGACAGAAATAAGAGGAGTGCCGACAGAGATCAAAGACGGTCCGAAAGAGATCAAAGAGGAGTGTTGACAGAGATCAAAGAGCGTGCTGACAAAGATGGTCACGAAAGAGATCAAAGAGGGTGCCGACAGAGATCAAAGAGGGTGCCGACAGAGATCAAAGAGGGTGCTGACAGATATCAAAGAGCGTGCCGACAAAGATCAAAGTGCGTGCCGACAGAGATCAAAGAGGACGCCGACAGTTCAAATAGCCAGCCGACAGAGATCAAAGAGCATGCAGAAAGAGATCAAAGAGCATGCCGACAGAGATCAAAGAGGGTGTCGACAGAGATCAAAGACTGTGCCGAAAGAGATCAAAGAAGGTGCCGACAGAGATCAAAGATGGTGCCGAAAGAGATCAAGGAGGGTGCCGAAAGAGATCAAGGAGGGTGCCGACATAGATCAAAGAGCATGCCGACAGAGATGAAAGACGATGCCGAAAGAGATCAAAGAGGGTGTCGACAGAGATCAAAGACTGTGCCGAAAGAGATCAAAGAAGGTGCCAAGAGAGATCAAAGATGGTGCCGACAGAGATCAAAGAGCGTGCCGAAAGAGATCAAAGGTGCCGACAGAGATCAAAGATGGTGCCGACAAAGATCAAAGAGCGTGCCGATATAGATCAAAGATATCAAAGAGGGTGCCGACAGAGATCAAAGAGGATGCCGACAGAAATCAAAGAGCGATCCGACATAAGTTAAAGAGGAGTGCCGACAGAGATCAAAGATGGTGTCGACAGATATCAAAGAGGGTGCCGACAGAGATCAAAGACTGTGCCGAAAGAGATCAAAGAAGGTGCCGACAGAGATCAAAGATGGTGCCGACAGAGATCAAAGAGCGTGCCGATATAGATCGAATAGGGTAACGACAGATATCAAAGAGGGTGCCGACAGAGATCAAAGAGGATGCCGACAGAGATCAAAGAGCGAGCCTACATAAGTTAAAGAGGAGTGCCGACAGAGATCAAAGATGGTGTCGACAGAGATCAAAGAGGGTGCCGACAGAGATCAAAGAGGGTGCCGACATAGATCAAAGAGCGTGCCCACAAAGATCAAAGTGCGTGCCGACAGAGATCAATGAGGACGCCGACAGTTCAAATAGCCTGCCGACAGAGATCAAAGAGCATGCCGAAAGAGATCAAAGAGGGTGTCGACAGAGATCAAAGACTGTGCCGAAAGAGATCAAAGAAGGTGCCGACATAGATCAAAGATGGTGCCGACAGAGATCAAAGAGCGTGCCGAAAGAGATCAAAGAAGGTGCCGACAGAGATCAAAGATGGTGCCGACAGAGATCAAAGAGCGTGCCGATATAGATCAAAGAGGGTAACGACAGATATCAAAGAGGGTGCCGACAGAGATCAAAGAGCGAGCCGACATAAGTTAAAGAGGAGTGCCGACCGAGATCAAAGATGGTGTCGACAGAGATCAAAGAGGGTGCCGACAGAGATCAAAGTGCGTGCCGAAAGAGTTCAAAGAAGATGCTGTCATAGATCAAAGAGCCTGCCGACAGAGATCAAAGAGCATGCCGAAAGATATCAAAGAGGGTGTCGACAGAGAACAGAGATGGTGCCGACAGAGATCAATGAGGGTGCCGATATAGATCAAAGAAGAGTGCCGACAGAGATCAAAGATGGGGCCGACAGCGATCAAAGAGGGTGCCGACAGAGATCAAAGACGGTGCCGACAGAGATCAAAGATGGGGCCGACAGCGATCAAAGAGGGTGCCGATAGATATCAAAGAGGATGCCGGCAGAGATCAAAGAGCGAGCCGACAGAAATTAAAGAGGAGTGCCGACAGAGATCATAGAGGGTGTCGACTAAGATCAAAGAGCGTGCCGATAGAAATCAAAGAGTGTGCCGACAGAGATCAAAGACGGTGCCGAAAGAGTTCAAAGAGAGTGCTGACAGAGATCAAAGAGCGTATTGACATAGATCAAAGAGGGCGCCGACAGAGGTCAAAGAGCCTGCCGACAGAGATCAAAGAGCATGCCGAAAGATATCAAAGGGTGTGTCGACAGAGATCAAAGATGGTGCCGACAGAGATCATAGAGGGTGCCGACAGAGATCAAAGAGGTTGCCGACAGAGTTCAAAGAGGGTGCTGACAGAGATCAAAGAGGTTGCCGACAGAGTTCAAAGAGGGTGCTGACAGAGATCGAAGTGGGTGCCGATAGAGATCAAAGAGGGTGCCGACAGATATCAAAGAGGGTGCCGACAGATATCAAAGAGGGTGCCGACAGAGATCAAAGAGGATGCCGACAGAGATCAAAGAGCGAGCCGACAGAAATTAAAGAGGAGTGCCGACAGAGATCAAAGACGGTCCCGAAAGAGATCATAGAGGGTGCCGACTAAGATCAAAGAGCGTGCCGACAGAAATCAAAGAGGGCGCCGACAGAAATCAAAGAGGGCGCCAACAGAGGTCAAAGAGCCTACCGACAGAGATCAAAGAGCATGCCGAAAGAGATCAAAGAGGGTGCCGACAGAGATCAAAGAGGGTGCCGACAGAGATCACAATATTTTTCGAAAATTTTTGCCGAAAATTTTACCCAAAAATTTTTCGAAAATTTTCACTGAAAATTTTACCCAAAAATTTTTACCAACAATTTTTCGAAAATTTTCTTTTGAAAGACATCATAGTATATACATTATAGTTATAATCATAGTATATATACTTTCTCACACAACAATTACAATATATTTATTTTAAATCATTTATTTATTTTAAATCGTTCATCTTTCTTCCCCCTCTCTCTCACTCACATTACTTTGGGTGCGAAAGAGTTTTGTTTTTATTTTACACCGAGTAAAAAAGTATTTTGTTGACAATCCATCTATTTAACAACAAAGAAACAAAGAGGTGAGTAGCAACTTGTCAGTGAATTACACAATATAAATGGGTACAATTTCCGGGGCTTCCACCACACCCACTCCGATTCACAGACCACAAAAAGGGTTTTGTTGCATATTAGTAGTTGATTCCACGCTAAAAAAAACCGATTATTTTTCTTAGTGAAAATCGTGAGAGTGTTAATCTACAAATTTAACATTTTTCCATTCATTTCTGTTTATGAACATGTATGCATGCACAAAACATGCAATAGGTGTACATACATACATGTGTGTTCGTGTCTGTTGCCCATATATATTTATATTATATTATATATAGATATATAATATAACCAATTTCAACGGATTTTGCCCAAATTTGACGTCGATATTACTTAGTTTGGTTTGAAATAAAGAACTTGATTAGCTTAATAATCGCAACTTAATCCCGGGCAAGGCCGGGTTATACTGCTAGTATGTGTACATATTACATGTACATCTATATATATATATATATGTATATATATATATATCTACACATAAAATGCAAAATACAAAGTTATATCTTGATATCGCTAGTGATAACAGTACTCAAAATATATAACAGACTGGAATTGTTAGCCCGTCTCTTGTAATTTCGATCAATTGTATCTTGTCCTTCCTCTTGTATAGAAGTGTGCTACAATCCAGCCTACCTCTACTTCTGGTGGGGGGTGGGGGGCATTTTAAATTTGTTTCCGGGACGTCCTATGTCCCAGATATAAAGGTAAAAATAAAATATTTCCACTTTGCAAGTTCGAGTCAAGTACTCCCTTGCACGCTCCTTTGACTCGAACCTTGTTTCTATTGTGGCGAATTTACCGCCTCTGATTAGATATCTTTCATAGTCGCACCAAGACACTTTCGAAGGTGCTTTCCTCCATGTGTTCAAATCTTCTTTTTTCTCTACATTGTATACTTTTTAGACAACAAGTGATGCGCCATTCTTCGTTGCGGTGACCCTCGCGTAAGTCTCCATGACTGAGGGTCAACGCTCCTTCTATAAAAAGTAACGACACGCAGCGACAAGCGCCTCGCGCGATTCGATCCTGTTTCGTCTCTTTCTACAATTTTTCACTTTTTTCACTCTTTCACACAAAAATAACGTCTGACTCTGACAGCATAATATCAGGTACTCAGTAGAAGCATCTTTCGAGAAAACAGACATTACATACAGCCAAATTTCATATAGATACTTAATGCTAGCTAATTAGCAAATAATCTAATGTAAAAGCCGTGCACACCTCCATCTGGACTATTCCATTTCTGCACGCTAATTTTATTTTTTATTTATTCCCATTCATGTGAAACCACTGATTCAAGTTCAAGTCATGGATGCAATTTTATACCAATTGCTATTTTTACTTTTTTTTTATGTTACGATTATATTATACTTTAGTTTGATTTTAATTATTACTTACTACATATAATTCAATTGTTATTATTATTTTATTGCTAAAGTGAAAGTATCTGACATAAAATAGAGAAATGTTTTTGTTTCACTTTTAACACATAATACTGAAATAGTGGAGAAGATATGATATTGCTATGGGCTCGCTCTAGGTAAGAAATTGAACATTTTTTTTTGCCCATGAAACTACATGGACCCTAAGTAAGGCATGTGTAAAATTTGAATGAAATCGGTTGTGTAGTTCTCAAGTTTTAGGGAATCGTAGTGGAGAAGATATGATATTGCTGTGGGCTCACCCTAGGCAAAAAGTTGAACCTTGGGCAAGTGTCTTCTACTATAGCCCAGGGCTGATCAAAGCCTTGTGAGTAGATCTGGTAGATAAAATCTATGAGATACCTACTGTATATATAACATACATATGTGTGTGTGGGGGGAGGGGTCATGTTTGTTCCCCACTACCACTTGAAAACTGGTGTTGGTTTGTTTATGACCCTGTATCTAAGCAGTTCCGGACAATAAGTATCAGGCTTATAAAAAAAAAGTACTAGGGTGATTTGTTTGACTAAACACTCAAACATGAAAAAGATAAAAAGATAACCCTTCTGTAGTTGAGATAATAAATACCAGTAATATACTGGTTCATTCTTCAGTGAACACTTGACCTTGTGTTAAGTATGAAATAAATAATTTATCACACACATTTATGATAAATAAAGTATCTAACTGTCTGGCATTTGTTGTTTAGCCCCAGGCCAACTTGGATTCATGATCAAAAAGTACCCTGGTTATGACCATTGTATTTTTTGTTTTGTAGTTTTTCTACGGTGTATCTAGGATTGCATTACCTTCCATGTGCCTTCTTTCAAGATAGTAGGATGTGACCTGAAGGAGATTCAGCAACTATTCATGTAAGTGAGGCAACCATGGATAAGCTCCCTTTTTGGCTCAGTAGACGTCTCCAGTGTCAGAGAGTTATCCTAATTAGCCTTGAGAAGAAATACTGAGAATTGGCATTCCCCAAAACCATGAAAGTAACAGGAAAATCCATATAAAACAAAATTAAATTAACTACACCTGAGAATAGAAACAACTTCTGACAATAAGTATTGAAGAAGCTTCTTTTCTACTGCACAATGACTATCATAAATAAGACAAGAAAATATTAAAATACTAACTCACCTGAAGCAAAATCGCTCAAGAAAACCTCCAAGAGTCACATCATTCTTGCCGTAAAATTCCATTGTCACAATCCTAAATTTCAAAATAAGAAATCACAATGAAATCATTTGCAGTACTGGGTAGTACTGAGTCTCTGAAAACAAATTTCAGCAGTACAGACATATATAAATATTTGATATTTTTCTGCTTTACAAATTCTTTAAAAAATATTCACAGACATGGCTATGTGGTTGAAAGCCTGCTTCCCAACCATGAGGTCTTGCTTTCAAGAATACACTTGCCCAAAGTTCCATTGTGTGGCACCTTGGGCAAGTGTTTTCTACTATAGCCCAGGGCTGATCAAAGTCTTGTGAGTAGATCTGGTAGATAGAAACTATGAGATGCCTACTGTATATATGTATGTATGTATGTGTGTAGCATTGTGTTGACATCATGTAAATGAGTATCGTACAAGTGATAGTGTTCATTTCCAATCCCTGCTTTGAAGCAGGTGAGTGTCGGCAACAGGAAGGGCATCTGGCCATAGAAAACCTGCCTCATCAAATTCAATGAAACCTAGGCACATCAACACGTAAAATGCTAGAAATGGCTATTTCACATGAACAACAATAAGATAAACAACAATAAAGGTATAAAGTATGGGTAGGACATTGCAGATGTGTAAGTACCAAATTCAATTTAAACCATAGATCTGACTCTGTGGGTGGTTCCAGGTGTGGTGTAAGTATAAAAAAGTTCTGTAACACTATGCTATTTATGTTCTCTCAGTACGTGGAATCCTGAAATGTTTTTTTTTCCTCTCTCCATCTTTTTTCTTTCTCCATTTTCTTTTTCCTCTCACCACTTTCTGTCAAAGAGTGTAGTCTTGAGATGTCAAAGACTTTTCCATTTTTCCCAGCATCAAACTAATACACCTGCTTGCTATTCCTTCACCTGTCTCTGTCTTTCATTTTCTGTACATTTAAAATATATACACTAGTATCCAAAAGTTCAAGCTCACCTACAAAAATTTGGTTTGAAGTGGAACTTTTAATTCAATGTCATTGATTTAGATGATCTTTTTGTATAAAAATATGGAATAACAGATTGCATAAAATTTGGGGTTTATTCAATATGGAATAACACTATTTAGTTTTATATGCAAATAATCAGATTTCTTGATAGCAAGCTTATTTGGGAATGTGGTCAAAAGCATTTTAGCAACATTGTAATACATTTGGATTATTTCCACTGCTTATGTGCTGGCGGTTGAGATAACATCATTTAATGACTGTGTTAAATGTGTTACTGTTTCTTTCAGGTTCAGTTATTTAAAATAAGTAAAATTAGTGAAATTCCTAAAAATCAACCTAAATAGGGGCAAAACCAGTAGTTTATTATTACATAATGAAGGCTATAGTTTTTAAGATCAAGTTTCCTACACTGCCATCCACTCCACCATTGTAAGGTATAGTGAAACAGGATAAAATAATGACAGGGCTGAGTCAGGTCATCCAAAAGTAACTTCTAAATCACAGGATAAGTCCAGCAGAATTACCAGTCTTCGAAATAGGCACCTGACAGCAAATGAAATCACAGCACATGATCTAGTAGTCCTCTACTAGAATGATGAATCAAAGTTTGAAATCTTCGGATCCCAGCGTAGAGTTTATGTGAGGTGAAGAATTGGTGAACAGCTGATTCCTGAGTGTATAGTTCCGACTGCAAAGCATGGTGAGGGAAGTGTGATGGTCGGGGTGTGTTTTGCAGGGAATAGTGTTGAGGACATTCATTGAGTAACAAGAATATCAAACCAAAATTGGTATCACTCTATCCTCCAGTGTCATGCCATTCCATCTGGGACGAGGCTGATCAGTGATAATTTCGTGCCGATGCAAGATAACAATCCTAAACAGACTTCTAAGCTATGCAAAAACTATTTACAATAGAAAATGGGTGGAAAAAGTTTACTGTAATGGAATGACCAACCCAATCCTCCGATTGCAATCCCATTGAAATTGTGTGGGATGAATTGGACTGCAGAGTCAAAAAGCAACAACCAAGTAGTGCAGAAACCCTCTGGACACTCTTACAAGAGGAGTGGTAAAATATTACCAGTGAATATTTGCTTTCATTGCTCGAAAGAATGCCCAGAGTATGCTCCGCAGTGATCAAGGCCAAAGGCGGATATTTCAATGAGTCTAAGATTCAGAGTTTTCCTCAGACTTTTCACAGTTTTGCTCAGTTGCTGAGTTAATTGTCATCCATTGAATGTAACTATACATTAATAAAATATTTCACCAGGATCTCTCACTTATTTCCATTTTATAGATGTTTTTTCAAAATAAGTTGTGGTGTTGGTGGTGCTGGTGTTGCACCTGCTTTTAGACTAGTGTGTGTGTGTGTGGTGTGTGTGTGTGTGCGTGTGTGTGTGTGTGTGAATGCATTTGCCCGTATGCAACAAAGTTAACAAAGCATAATTCAACCTGAAAGAACAAAGAATGAAACAACTTGAAGTACTGAAAGAAAAAAATAATAAATGCAGCAATATTTTAACCTCTGACTCAGTTGTAAGTAATATAAAATGATAACATTTACCAAGGATTAACACATGGATTAGGAGCATTTGAGGAGTTGCTGGAGAAACTGCTGAACAAAACAGACAGATGTTGGTGGCTATAAAGATCTAAACAGTCACGCTGAAAACAGAGAATGAAAACAGAAACTTAGATTGGTTTGGGAAACAAATCAATAAATATTGTATTATAGGGATTAATTGGATAAAGTTAATACTGTCAATGTTCAGAGTTAATGGTTGAGCTAAGGAACAAACATGTTCAGGTGTGATGGCACTCAGAGAGGAAGGATTAGGGTGGCACTTGCTGTTGGGTCTAGACAGTTAGTAACACATACGAAAGATTGAGGGAAAGGATGAAAAGTGAAGAGGGAGGCAGGACTCTGTGTGTGTGTGTGTGTGTGTGTGTGTGTGTGTGTGTGTGTGTGTGTGTGTGTGTGTGTGTGTGTGTATGTATGTGTGTGTGTGTGAGAGAGAGAGAGTCTTTGTTTGTAGTCTCATAGTAAAAATATTGTGCATTGATTGTAAATAAAATCACCGTTCACACAAAAATGGTATCATTTCTTTGCAACCTTCCATGAAAACATGTTCGGTCATTGAGATATCTGTTCATGATTGAAGGACCAGGAGAAGTATTAACTTGAAAACAGATGATAGTTGGTGACGGTAAGAACATCCAGGTGTAGAAAATCTACCACATTGAATTCTACCTGACTCATGCGTGTATGGTTACGAAGATGTTACAGGTACAGCACCAATGACACAGCAATCCATAGCTAAATGTATAACCTGTCTGCATTAAATGTACACATTATTGTTGCCAGTTCTTAGACATACTGTAGCCAATGGTTTTCATAGCCAGTCATTTCCTTAACTTACTTGTATTCAATATCTCTCCAAGTTATCATTCTCTATCGGATCGATTATACCTTCCTTTTGCTCTATTCACTGTAGATCTTTACATTTGCAGCAAATACCTCAGATAGCAGCTGCTATACAGAACAGAGACCAAATCAATAACCGTAACCCAAAGAAGTAAAGTTGTGGTTGAGCTCACACAAGAACTACCATCTATTCACTAAAGTGACTTTTACCAAACTACCTACAACTCATATACACAAGGCTTTTCATAGCCAAGTGTCCACTAATGGACTCTTCCTAATATCAATCATCACTACTAGTGAGGTCATCATGCAGCCTGCAAGACGAAGATCCTTTTTGACTGAGTTGGGATGCAGTAGAGAGGGAGATGATTTTATGCTATGGGATTAGGAGTTAAAATATGAAAGAAGGGGCCAAAATAGAACACACACACACAATCACCATCACCATCATTTAACATGTTTCCCATACTGACATAAGTTGGATGGTTTTCTAGGACTGTACCAAGCTCTATTATCTGCTTTGGCATGGTTTCGGTTGGTGGATGCTCTTTCTAATGCCAGCCATTTTACAGAGTGTACTGGGAGATTTTTTTGCATGGCACCAACACCCAATACACTTTGCAAGACAAAGATCCCTAGACTGGAAAGACCCCTCGGTATATATAACTGCTCACCAAAACAACAATGTTATATTATTCATATGATTCTCATATTCTCCTCAACATTCATTCCTTTCACATTATTTATGACATTCCTCTCTTCTGTATGCATCATTTGCATATTACTTCATTTGCATATTAGTTTTGTGATGTTCGAATCTGAGCTGCATGATATGCACTATTTATAATGGTTAGAGTAACATGTCACAGCTACATTGATTTATCAACTAGAAGAGAATCCAAATTGAACCATTGTTAAAAGTATTCCTGAAGTTTTATTTATCATGGACAGAATCTATAAACAACAACACAGTTTTCATCCATTTTTTTCAGCATCACATATCACATTTCTCACACATCATTCATAAAGTCTGGCTTATATATTATATCTCCAATATTTATCTACAGTGCTACCACTGTGATTAAATTAGTCTGGTAGCCTGCCTTCAATACTAATAGTATCACCAAGGTAATATAACTTACTTACTATTTCCCATGAAACATCTGCTTACTAGACAACCTTCAGCAGATCAATAAAATTCATACCATGAAATATCTTTTATAAACAATTTATAAAATCTATAAACAAATCTATAAAATCCATAACTCACCTTCTGATCATAATAGAATGATACATAGTTAATATCATTTTTTATTTCTCCATTGCTTGTCTTTTTAGCCACCTCCTTGCATTCATCATGATAGCAGCTCCCAGACTGGGTTGTTTTAATACGTCCACCTCGAGCACGAAAATCAGACAGAATGTCCTACAAATAAAATAGATGAATTTCTTTCTTTTAAATTTGACTCAATGAGACAAGATCTTGTTGGCTCAAATTAGAAAAACTGGAAATTTCATTCATGCATAACCCAGATAGAAATATAGATGATGATGATGATTATGAAGATGGTGGTAGTAATGGCGATGATGATGATGATGATGACAATGATAACAGCAATGACAATAATGGTGGTAGTGTCAGCAGTGGTGGTGGTGTCATAATGGTGAGATGGTAATGAAAAAAACAATAATTAGGTTTGTGATGCAGATGAAGAGCTAAATATGATGAAAATTGGCCTCGATTTTCAAAGGACACCACATTCTTCTACACAACCTACGCCACTTGGTAGCTGGGGTTCATGTCATGAGAAGTTAGAAGAATCAAAATAATGAACTTATCATCATCATCTTTTAATGTCCATTTTCCATGCTGGCATATCTTGGACAGTTTGACAGGGGCTGTTGAGCTAAAGGACTTCATTAAGATCCAATGTCTGATTTGGCATAGTATCTATGACTGGATGCCTTTCCTAATGCCAACCATTTCACAGAGTATGCTTTTTACATGGCATCAGCACAGCTAAGGTCATTAAGTTACTCACAAGACATGACCCCTTAACTGAGAGAGTGGGGGTGTAATATTGGCTTCATGCCAAGTTATAAGAAGTTAAAGTATGATAGAGGGACAGGCGTATTACAGTAGAAGAAATACATGGCTATGTCGTGTAATCTACACGTGTTGACTGAGCCAGTGAGAGCCCCTATGTGATTGCTTGATCTGCTACAAATTGCAAACAAATCTTTTACAGATAACATCCTACCTTTCTTCAAGAAAACATGCAATGGATATAGAGGCAGAAAATGGTCATGTCTAGAATAATTTTGATCATAGTTCTTCCTGGTCAGGCTTGATATAAGATTAAGCAACAACTACACATCTTGATAAATAAAAGTGTTTGTGGTTAGTGAGAGCACAAGTCAAGAGGAACCCTGGTTTGATCACATACTGCCTTAAATCTATTTTTCTATTCTTACATAAATTCTATCTCTACAGTCTACAATATAAGTACAGCTCAGTCACCAAGCAAATATACTAGATTACACATCTTCAATGACTTGAAAAGAAATATTGCCCCAGTTTTCACATTTGAAATTATTTTGAAAGAACATGGCAAAAATACTGATTGCAGAAATTTTTTCTAAGTAAATTACTGTGATACTTTGTTGAAATTAAGCTGCTTTAATTCAACACACTTCAGTGAACATTCTAGTACATTTACTTGATGATTCTCTCATCACTAGCTCAACAAGTATAGTGAAGTCAATGATTTTCTGTTGAGGTCATAATAAGACTGGAACATGTTCAAAGTTCTCTCTCTTGATGAAAATAATTAAAATAAAATTAGTCATGACTAACAGTGATTTTTTTCTTTTTCACATAACTTTTAACTTAATTATATAGAGAGATATAGTGGCAGTAGTATCCATTAGATACAATAGCTTGTAAAATACATAATATATTGTAATCAGTCTTCCCTTGGAATTGAATACTGTTTTAAGATACTTGTCTGCACTTACATAATACCTCTCTCTTTTCCTCTCAATACACACGCACACAGTACTTTTCTCTCAGGTACAGAAATATTTATTTGCTTATCATAATAATGTCAAATACCTACCTGTACAGATGGGTCTTTCACTGGTTTTTCAAGTTTCCACATGATAAAAGGATGTGCCTCCGTAATTTCTACATTTTTTTTGTTACTGATACGTGATACAACATCGGTATCAAAATATTTTGGTCGATTGTCAATGTTCTTTTCACTTAAAGCTGGAGAGAAGTACATCTCATCAGGGAAATACTTCCGCAAAGTTGACTTCAAGCCATTAGTAGTCTCTAAATATGGTGGATCAATTTTTATGTAAGGTGAGACAGATAGAACTAAATCTTCCAGTGCTTTTCGAATTTTCTGCTGTTGAGCGACCTTCTGCTCTTGAAGTGCAACAGAACTGTGAAATATGGAGTCATCCTTCGTTGTGAGATAGTTGTGTAAAGGATCAGAAAAATCAGTGAGTTCTTCTATGCCAGGTTGTTTTCGACTGTTGCTCATGACATCTTTGCATAGTTTATTGTCACTGCTTTGACTGACTTCTGTTGAAATGTCTAGAGACGGATCATCTTCTTTACTAGATTCAATGTCCTTCTCTGAAGGTTCACTATCAACTACGTCTGTATCACCAACTTCTTCAACAAGCTGAAGAGACAAAGTCATTGAACTGGCTGTTTTAAAAGCATCTCTCCTACATTGGTTATTAAATACATGTCCCCTGTTATCTATCACATCTTTCTGTTCACTATTTACATCTTGTTGAGAGTCTCTCAATTCAGAATTAACATCTGATATGTCAGTGTCTAAATTAAGACCTATTTCATCCCCAGAGGGTGGAGGAAGGCCAAATTCGTCCATAATAAATGAAACTTCAAGTTGAGAATGATATGCTGCATAAGTCATAAACTGCATTATTTTTTTCACCTGAAATTAAAATAGAAAATGTAAGTAAATAGGTGCAGGCATGGTTATAGGTGTAGGTATAGCTATAGGTGAAGTCATGGCTTTGTGCTAAGGTTTACATCTCAACCACATGCTTTCTGATTCAGTCTCACTGCATGGCACCTTGGGTAAGTGCATTTCACTACAGCCTCGGGCTGACCAAAACCTTGTGAGTGGATTTAGTCGATGGAAACCCTAGTGGTTAGGGTGCTGCACTCATGCATGGTTGTTAGGTCGTGGTTTCAATTTCTGGCCTGAGTGTTGCATTGTGTTCTGGAGCAAAACACTTCATCTCACTTTGCTCACTGTGACACCTGACATATGGTGCACAGTGCACCTGTCCAGGCAGCATCAATTTGATGGAGGGACGGAGCTTATGTACAACACTTGCATTTGATCACTATAAACAAATCATTTATGCTGGTCATTCAGCAGAAGCTAAACACTCACATATCGTCTTCAATGGGAAAGTCCATTGTATGCATGAGCACAACTTTTTCCTTCTCTCTGTCTAATTTTCATATGATGATGATGATGTGTGTGTGTGTGTGTGGTGTGTGTGTGTGTGTGTGTGCATCAGTGAAAGATATATACAGTGGCAAGAAACTCCTGCTAAATTGATGCATGGAACAAAAATAACTTGTGGTATTTACTGCACCATGATTACAAACATTTTCCTTCTACCCTTACCATAATAGACAAACAGTGAATTTGTGATTGGTTCATTAGAAACCAATAGGCAACAGAAAGTGTACAATGTAAACTAAAAAGAAATATAATGAAAATAAACATAACAATTTTCAGATCAATACAATCATCTAATCAAGACAATCATATAATACATTGTATTAGAAAAAGGATAGACAAGGATTCAAGCAGACACCATCATGGCTGTCTAATTAAGAAGCTTGCTTTGCAACTCAGGGGTTTCTGGTTCAGTCTCACTGCACAACACATTTGCCAAATGTCTTCTACTTTTTTTCCCCCACCTTTCTTTATTCTGGTTATTTGGCTTTCAGGAATGCCAAAAGTAACCAGAAAATATTTAGTTATATACTCTGTTATACTGAAGGAAGATGATAAGAAAGATTTTCATATCAATGTTTACTTACTCTTTTCAGTTCACTGTTATGAGACCCTCTCAAAGTTACTGTACAAGCAAGGTGTTTGGCACAATCATCAAAGTATAACAGTGTCTTGGTGTGACCTTCAAAGGTACATTAAAATATTTATTAGGCATATTATATATATTTACACACACAGAGACATACACAGTCATGCCTATATTTATATATAAACATATGTACATGCAATCTATTTTAAACATATATATATATATTAAAGGAAATAGAGAAATACAATTGATATAGTAAGAATTTATTTACATTATAATATGATTATACTATAAAAAGATATAATATAATATAACAAATAATTAAAACAAATATATTTCCTACAATTTGTTTTGACTTATATCCACTAGTGAATTTATAAAAATTCACATTTATGAATATGAGGGTAATATTTGTCTAAAAAATAGACAAAATTTCATGCAAGCGCTGCTAAATCATAAAATAGACTGATTTAAAATATACCTGTGTTTACAAGCATGAGTGTTAATAATTTAAAAATAAATTAAATAAACAAAACAATATCTATATATGTATATATATATATAAATATATATATGTATAAATATATATGTATACAGTAGTGAACAAAAAGTTTCTTTTTTGATGTTAAAATTTGATATATTTCATCCACACAGAAGTTATATCTATTATCAGCAATTTTATACCATCTAGGATGACTAAGTATTTGACATTTAATGTACAATTTCATACTATCCTTTAACTTTCATATAAACTTACTTTAACTAGTACTGTTCAATCTATCCCTGTTCCTAAAGTATGTTCATGATTTGCAATTCGCTTTTTAATAAAATTTTCAATTGATCCTATGTAAAAATAATGTTTCCCGTTAAATTCAACTCTACACCTATATACAAGGTTATTTTGCGTACAAAAATTATTGAAATAACATTTATCCTTAAATCTACAATCACAAGTTCTAGCAACATAATTTTCAGTAATAGAATTATTATTATTTTTATCATTATAAAAAATGTTTAATTTTTTGTTATTAATTGAAGAGATAATTCTAAACATTAGTATTTAGTAGAAACTTTTGAATTACTGAATTGTTGATTAAAAGTGTTTTTTTAATGAATTTAGTGTCTGAATAAAATATATCCTTGTTTATTTCTTCAAAATAGTATATAGAAATTTTAAATAAAATATATTTCCTACTCCACCATAAATTCTTAACATATATGTTTTATTATATAATAAAAATGGTCAGTGATTATTTTTAGATTAAAATATCTTTAGATTAATATTATCAAAGATGCACAAGAACATTTTATGAATGTTGTAATTGTTTTGTTTATTTGATTTATTTTAAAATGATTGATGCTCATGCTTGTAAACACAGGTATATTTTAAATCAGTCTATTTTATGATTTAGCAGTCCCTGCATGAAATTTTATCTATTTTTTAGACAAATATTACCCCTGAGGGGATTCATATGCATGAATGTGAATTTTTATAAATTCACTAGTGGATATAAGTGAAAATAAATTGTAGGAAATATATTTATTTCGATTATTTGTTATATTATATCATATTATATTATATCTTTTTATAGTATAATTATATTATATAAAAGAAACAGGCTTGGAAGGCCTGGAAGAACGGTGGTAGCAGGGAAGGGTATCAGACTGCCAGAAGGGAAGCTAGGAGACAGGTCTATCTAGCCAGAGGGGAAGCAGATAAGAGAAAATTTGCCAATGTGCTGCGCCGTGAGGATGAAAGACTTGAGGTATTTCGTGTTGCAAGACAGTGTGTGAGAGAGAATCGTGATGTGGTAGGAGAGAAATGTGTTCGCATAGAGGATGGTTCACTTGCGCTAAATGAGGATGCAAAGAGAGAAGCTTGGAGACGCCACTATGAAAGGTTGCTGAATGAGGAAAATGAATGGGATAAAGAGAGTCTGCCGAATGTTGACCCTACAGAGGGACCAGCTATCCGAGTTGATAGTTCCGTGGTAGCTAAGGCAATTAGAAGCATGAAGACAGGGAAAGCCCCAGGCCCATCAGGAATTACTGCAGAGATGCTCAAAATATCTGGCAGTGTCGGCTATAACCTAGTCACCCGTATAGTCAACCAGGTGATACACGAAGGAGTCATACCCAATGACTGGTGCAGCAGCATACTAGTCAACTGCTACAAAGGTAAAGGTGATGCCCTAGATACAAATAATTACAGAGGTATCAAGCTGTTGGATCAAGTAATGAAGGTTACGGAGAGGGTCATAGCCCAACTAATCAGAGAGAGAGTTAGTTTAGATGAGATGCAGTTTGGGTTCGTGCCAGGGAAAAGTACCACTGATGCTATATTCCTGGTAAGGCAGCTGCAGGAGAAATACCTAGCCAAAGATAAGCCCCTGTACCTGGCTTTCGTTGACATGGAGAAAGCTTTTGATAGGGTCCACCGATCCCTTATCTGGTGGTCAATGAGGAAACTAGGGATAGATGAATGGCTGGTGAGGACTGTGCAAGCCATGTACAGAGATGCCGTAAGTAAGGTTAGGGTTGGCAACATGTACACAGAAGAATTCAAAGTAGAGGTTGGGGTCCACCAGGGTTCAGTACTCAGCCCCCTCCTATTTATCATAGTACTCCAGGCAATTACGGAGGAATTCAAGACAGGCTGTCCCTGGGAGCTCCTCTACGCTGACGACCTTGCTCTTATTGCTGAGTCACTATCAGAACTGGAGGAGAAGTTCCAGGTGTGGAAGGAGGGTTTAGAATCAAGGGGCTTTAGAGTCAACCTAGCTAAAACCAAAGTACTAATAAGTAGGAAGGTAGACAATCCACAAATATCTTCAGGAAGATGGCCCTGCTCGATCTGTAGAAAAGGTGTAGGTAGAAACTCTATAAGATGTACCCAGTGTAAGCTATGGACACATAAGAGGTGCAGCAATGTCAAAGGTAGGCTAACTGGGAAGATAGTTTTTGTATGTGGCAGATGCTCGGGAGCATTAACCTCCGAAAATCTGCAGAAAACAACTTCCGTCACTTTCCAGGGGGAAAAACTAGAAGTAGTTGATAGCTTCCGTTATCTAGGTGACCAAGTCAGTAGTGGGGGTGGGTGCGCTGAAAGTGTAACTGCTAGAATAAGAATAGCCTGGGCAAAGTTTAGGGAGCTCTTACCTCTGCTGGTGACTAAAGGCCTCTCGCTCAGAGTAAGAGGCAGACTGTATGATGCGTGTGTACGAACAGCCATGCTACATGGCAGCGAAACATGGGCCGTGACTGCTGAGGACATGCGTAAGCTCGTGAGGAATGAAGCCAGTATGCTCCGATGGATGTGTAATGTCAGTGTACATACTCAACAGAGCGTTAGCACCTTGAGAGAAATGTTGTACCTAAGAAGCATCAGTTGTGGTGTGCAAGAGAGACGATTGCGCTGGTATGGTCATGTGGCGAGAATGGATGAAGATAGGTGTGTGAGAAAGTGCCAATCCCTAGCAGTTGAGGGTGGAAGAGGTAGACCCAGGAAAACCTGGGACGAGGTGGTGAAGCACGACCTTCGAACTTTAGGCCTCACTGAGGAAATGACCAGCGACCGAGACCTTTGGAAATATTCTGTACGTGAGAAGACCAGGCAGGACAAGTGAGCCCAGCCCACTTATGAATGCCTTTCCTCCCTTGGACACAAAGACCTGTTGAGGCAAGCGAAGTCGATATAGAACCTCATCCGACGACAGACACCCATGCCAACCCCCCATGCTTGCGAAGACATGTTGGGGCAAGCGAAACCGAATTGAACCAGCCAGGATCCCTGGCCTGGTGGTACGTAAAAAGCACTATCCGACTCGTGGCCGTGGCACGTAAAATACTCCAATGCGACCGTACGACAGGCACCCATGCCAACCCCCTTTGCTTGTGAAGACATGTTGGGGCAAGCGAAATCGAAATAGAATTGAACCAGCCAGGATCCCTGGTCTGGTGGTACGTAAAAAGCACTATCCGACTCGTGGCCGTGACACGTAAAATACTCCAATGCGACCGTACGACAGGCACCCATGCCAACCCCCTTTGCTTGTGAAGACATGTTGGGGCAAGCGAAATCGAAATCGAATTGAACCAGCCAGGATCCCTGGTCTGGTGGTACGTAAAAGGCACTATCCGACTCGTGGCCGATGCCAGCACCGCCTCGACTGGCTTCCGTGCCGGTGGCACATAAAATACACCAATCTGACCGTGGCCGTTGCCAGCCTCGCCTGGCACCTGTGCAGGTGGCACGTAAAAAGCACCCACTACACTCACGGAGTGGTTGGCGTTAGGAAGGGCATCCAGCTGTAGAAACATTGCCAGATTAGACTGGAGCCTGGTGCAGCCTTCTGGCTTCCCAGAACCCCGGTCGAACCGTCCAACCCATGCTAGCATGGAGAACGGACGTTAAACGATGATGATGATGATGATGATGTAAATGAATTTTTAATATATCAATTGTTTTTCTCTATTTCCTTAAATATTTATATATTGAAATTATACTATTTTTAAGTTCGGATTATTTCTCTAATATATTGTCGTACCTAACTGAAGAACCAATGAAAATTAGATGTTTTACATCCCTTTGAAGGAAATGAATTTTTTCATTGGATTGACTATTAATAATTATATATATATATATATATAATATATATATATATATATACATATATTGTGTACATGCATAATTCATTAAATATATGATGTGTGTAAGTTCTACAGCACAACAGCTTGGGCGGGTGGCTTCTACAGTTTGATCAAAGCCTTTTGATTGAATTTGGTAGATGGAAACTGAAAGAAGCCCATCTTGTACCTCTGTGTATTATTGAGAGTTTATAAATTGATGATCCGTCATATGTGTACTTTATTATATTAACACAAGATGACACATGAAAGAAGTGGTAGAGTAATGAACTTAATGCCAAAGAGCATTTAGTTCCATCTCTTTTATCAATGATATAGTGTAGAAAAATATCAATTGACTTAGCTCTTCATTTCCATATTTCTGGTCATGCACTAAAGTTAGAAATCAACATTGAAATATCATAGATATAAGTACATACAGCTAGATTGAAACTATCTGAATGTTTCAAACTGAAAATACTTAGAAGAATTACATTAATGTTACATTTACCATTTGGAAGCTGGAAGTTTTTCACTTTAAATGAATTGCAAAACCCTAATTTTGGTTTATTTACCAGTCCATCAATAGAACGAACTATTTCTGCCTGAGTACATCTTGATAATCTTTGCATTACACTCTGAAAAAGAATTAAAGTATTTTTTCTCAAAAGTTTACACATTTAATGCTGTATGAGAGTACAATGCCCACCCCCCTGGCAAGAATGGACTGGACCACTACATATAAATAGAAGCGGTCTGAGTAAGTGAAGTAGTCTGTGCTAGTTCCACAGTTTGTGTGTTGATAGTTCAAAATTTACAGTTCAAGTTAGCATGTTGGATTGTTGGCTCTCAAAAGATTGTTGCTATGTCACATGTGGTTACTGTTGTTTGTTTTGATTATATTGTTATTACACTGTTGCATTGTATTTGTTTATTCATAAGGATATAACATTTAACATCAAATATAATGCACCATCGAAATTAAGTATTTTGTGAACAGTAATTGGTCTCAAAAGTCACCACAAAAGTTAGGGATGAGCTGCTGGATAAAGTTAGTGTGGTTTGGGAAAGGAATTAGAGAAAAATGCCATTTCAGAAATCAGAACTGGACTAAGAGATTCTGAATTTTTAAAAAATTGAACCCTGAGGTTGAACAACCTTGTCATATATGAAAATAAATGCAAACTGACTTGACAACAACTTATCCCACCATATAATCAAACAGTGTACAACAGAATGCATATAGTACAATAATAAATCAGATAAAAATACAGCATACCAGATGAGCAAGATATCTGAATCACCTTCCAATATTTAATTGGTTACATGTCAACAAACATGGTATCAACTGTGTGAATTATCAAAGTCATGAAAATATTAATAATCAAGATGCCTTAGTGTAGTCCATATGAATAACATTCTTCTATATCCATTATTTCTTCAATATAATCATTCTTTAGGAGTGAATATACTTTTCTTAATAGAGAAGGAAGGTTCTGTTGTTTGATAAGGAACCTTCACTGAGAATCCATTCTTTCTCTGTAGATTAAAGCTGCAAACAAATCCACCAAGTGGACACTTAAGAACCCTTATAATATTGTTTATGTCTTTTTTAACCTCCACATCTCCCATTATTGAATTTGAAGCTGACCATATTTCTATGAAACTAATTATAAGATTTTAAAACTATCTCTATCATTTTATCAACAACTTCAGAAAATCTGTGGAGACACGTGGCTTAGTGGTTATGGTGTTGGACTCATGACCAGAAGATTGTGGTTTCGATTACCCCGATTACTTAGCCAGGCGATGATTTGTGTTCTTGAGCAAAATGCTTTATTTTGTGTTGCTCCAGTCCACTCAGCTGGTAAAAATGAGTAATCCTGTAACAGACAAGCATCCCATTCTGGTGGGGAATTTATGTCATGAAAACCAGGAAATTGGCCATTATGAGTTGGCATGATTCAAGCAGTTACCTTTCCACATACAACCTTTGAGAAAATCTGCCTTCAAGCATTGGTTGTTAATTATAATTCCTAGTCAGTACTAACAACCCATCTCTTCTGCACCATTGTATTGTCATTGCTGTGTCACTTAATTCAATACAAGTTTCTACAAATATTAAATTTATTAAAAGTTTTTAATTTGTGTAAAAATTTAATTTGAAAAAAAAAAATTGTGGCTGTGATGTTAAGGTAGTGAGCTAGAACAAGAGGCACAGCAAATGTATGGTTTAGGTACTGGATACTAATGCAGATCTTATTACTGTTATTTTCCTGTATCCCTGACTTAACCCTTTCATTGCTGTATTTATTTTGAGATGCTCTGTGTTTCTTTCAATTACTTTAAATATAAGAAAGAATTTAGTAAAATAACTTAGTTATCATTCAGCTAGTGTTAGGAACATAAATTGTGACTAAGGTTTGGTGGAAGATTTTAATTCAAAACTTATGAAAACAAGTGATTTGTACTCAGAGTCAGAGCCGGTTTCAGCCAGGTTGGTAATGAAAGGGTTAAAGTACTTAAATCTGACAGAATAAAAATACAGGTCTCATTTTCTATTTCAATTGGACAGGTTAGTTGTAGGGAGTGCATCCTAATGTAAAATTAGTCTCCTGGTATTATTTTTCTTTAATGATTTGGTCTGAAGAAAGGGTTTGTCACAATACGAGATTGGAGAGATAAATGCAACTGATGTTTTTAAGCAACTACAAATCAATGACGGTAGAAAAATATAGGTAGAGAGGAAATTCAAGAGAGGACATTGTGAGGAGAAAGAAAACCTGAGTATAGTGGTTTGGGTGAGGTCGATAACATGAGTAAGCAGAGTTTGGGTGATGAGTGGACAAGAGATAAATGAGATAATTGGCTTTGGGTAGAGGTGACCCATGACCAGCCATCTTTGAGAAGAATAGGCCACAGTAATAGCAGTAGAAAATCCAGATGCCTGCATGCCAAAGATCAAAATACTGGCGAGTGACTCCATATGAACTGGATAGTGTTTTCTTGGATGCCATTTAGGATATTGATGTACGTAGCAGCAGCACTGTCCCAGGTGTAGGAGTTGTATTCCATTGTAGATTTCACTTGAGCTTCATTGAGAGTTAGCAACAGTTGGGAGCTTAAGTATTTTCTGGTCCTAAAGAGGAAAACCAGTGTTTAACATGCAGTTTTGCTACATTGTGGATGAGAGATCACTCAGAGAGAGCATTAGTGATTGTGAGACTTAGCATTTGTCATAATTTGGAGAGATTTAGTTGTGTGTTGTCTATAACTTAGTGGTACTATTTGTAAGTGGTGTACAAAAGTGTTTTGTTGATATGTGAAGGGAGGATATCTTTGTGTCTTTGAAGGAGATAAAATTAATGTGACCCCAAGGCTGGACAATGTTTTGAGATTTCTGTTCTAGCCTGTACATGCAAGCATGGAAAAATGACTATAAAATAGAAACAAAAAAGAAAAACCAACATCCAAATAGTGCATAGTTAATGTAGCTGACACAAGTCCAAGTTGGTCCCTTATCTCTACCCTCTGGTTTGGTGTGGTTCTTAAGTTGTCTTTCAGTAGTTTTTAAGTGCATGAGAACTATCATTTCAATGGAAACCAACAACTAAAATTCTTGAAATACATGAATCTAAAAGTGTACTTACAGTTTTGGTATTGAAAATTAGAATGATACCAGCTTCTAAGAGAAACTCTTGTGCAAGTCGACATACTGATTTCTCCACCACAACGACATCTGGTTTCAAAGCACACACTTTCGCAACACTATTTTTTAAAAACTCTCTTTCCTAAAAATATAAAATGTAATTTAATTCATAATTACAAAAGTGAATTTGGTATGTAAAAAAGGTACATCATAATGTGTTTGTGCCTATGTATTAATTATACAAACATTTCTTATCAAATATCAATTAAAGCATACAAAGGATGTTCATTAAAGATTTTCCCTGACCCACTTCTAGTTATTGCAGGAAAAAGAACTTGAACAGGTAAAATTATACATGTCTCTACATATCACATTGTAAATAGCCGCTTTCCACTAGTTTCTGTTGGTCTTTTATGGCTGCTGAAGTGTACTAAGGTGTCATAATGGAGGCAGCTAAATGCAGATCACTGATCAGGTTCTTATATTTGTACACCAAAAGAGATTTTCAATGAGCTGAAAGAAGTTTATGGTGATAATGCACCACCATACAACGTAGTCTAACACTGGCATTGCTTGTTCAAATGTGGTTGGACATCGGTGGAGACTGCTCCTATTCCTGGACAACCAAATTCTGCTATTGATGACAACACCATCCATAAAGTGGAAGCTGCCATTTTGGAGGATTGACACATAACTATTTGGCAACTAGCCCAAGAAATGAAGATAAGTGTAGGGTCCATAGAAAAAAATCATTCATGACCATTTGCACACGCGGAAGTTGTCTGCATGATGGATTCCCAAGATGCTCACACCTTTTCAGAAGCAGGAATGAGTTAATTGCTCCTAGGCTCTTTTGGCAATGTGCCAAGAAAATGAGGAGGACTTTTTCAGCAGACTTATCACACAGGATGAAACATGGGGCCATCACTATGATCCTGAGACTAAAGTCCAGTCAAAGCAATGTTAAGCTTGGTTAGTAATAAATCAAAAACTATGACGTGCATATGTATGTATGGATGTATGTATGTATGGATGGATGGATGCATGCATGCATGTATGTATGTATCATAGCTTTTTTTAATGAAATAAGTGTAGAGCTTCATAATTTATTGCTTGATGGTATTGTTTTGTTCTTCTAAGTGTATTAATATGAATTCTGTACTGATCAAATTTGCTGAAACAGCCTCCAGAACTAATATTCTAATTATTTTTGTTTGCTTGTTTCTTTCTTTCTTCTTTTATTTATTTCTATTTTTTAAATGTATATGAGAGGGGAATTGAAATTTGAAGCTCACCTTTCGAAAAGATGCCTCAGTAAGATAACTTTTACAAATAATTAAATGATCAGATGACAACAGATGTAGAAATGAACATTTTGAACTACTACGGGTATTGTTATTTTTGATGTTCTTTCAAATGTGGTGGTGAGTGTGTGCACATATATATCTTTATCTTTTACTTCTTTCAGTCATTAGATTACAGCCATGCTGGGGCACCACCTTGAAGAATTTTTAGTTGAATGTATCCCCCCCACCCATCCAGTGCTTACCTTTTATAAGCCTGGTACTTATTCTATCATTCTCTTTTGCTAAACCACTAAGTTATGGGGATGTAAACACACCAGCACTGGTTGTCAAGCAGTGATGGGGGACAAACATAGACACACATATATATATGCATATATATGATTGGCTTCTTTCAGTTTCTGTCTACCAAATCCACTCACAAGGCTTTGATCAGCCTGAGGCTATAGTAGAAGACTATAGTCCAAGGTGCCACACATTGGGGCTGAACCCAGAACCATGTGATTGGGAAACAACCTTCTTACCACACAGCCACATCTGCACCTATATATATATATATATATATATATATATATATATATTTCAAGTTGGGAATTTTAATCTGGTTTAACACTTTTATTACCATACTTCTACTGAAATATACTGCCTTTGTTTCAATTAGACCCGAAAATGATGAAGAATTTAATAAAATAATTTTGTCATTATTAAGCTGGTGCTTGAAACAGATTAACATGAAATTTTGAGGGAAATTTTAAGCTGGTTCACTGTAAAACAGAAAGTTTGCACCATTTCAGACAGGTTGGTATCAAAAGGATTAAAACTACGACACCCTTGCTGGAAGTAGAACAAACACACACAGACAGCATAGGCAGCATCAATGCTTTAACATCCAATCACCAGAAATAGTTTGGATAGGCCCATTACATAGCATGTCACAATCATGTTGGTCATTTATTAAATCTTCTGCATAGTCCACCATCCTGACGTTTGAATTCTTCATACTCTTCTTTGACTTCTTCAATTTATTTCACTTCAATGAGTAGCCACCACCTACAGTACACAACACATTTTCACCCAGTGTTCAGTTTCCATTCACATCACAGGTTGATGCTAGCAAGGTTGTTTCTCCTGCACACTTCAGCCACCCGCTCAGCTCACTCTCAATCTCTCACAAAGATAATCATTAAGAATCAAACCAAACTTCATGAGGATTAACATGGTGCTTAAAAGTGTAATTTGTTCTGCATTGGACAGCCAAAGCATGGTCCACTCTAAATAAACCAGACGTCTAGAAATCAACCCTGTCAGATAACCTTAAGAGGAATTTTTTTCTGTACATCAGTAGAGTCAGTCATTTTATGTGGAGCAACAGCCTGAATGTTTATCAAAAAACTGGAATCCAAGCTAGATGGAACTTACACCGGAATGGTAAGAGCAGTCTTAGACGTGTCTTGGAGATTTGCCTGTTACCACCACTATGACAGAAAGGTGCTTGCACTTTGTAGGACATTGGTGGCATGCTAAACAAGAGCTGGCAAGTGACCTACTGCTATGGATGCCAAAGCATGGCCATACTTGAGCAGGTCATGTGAACATAGTGCATGTAGATCAACTCATCAGAGACACCAGATACTTGCCTGATGACTTCCCTCAACTAATGCAGAACCAAGATGGATGGTGTGTTAGAATTTAAAATGTCTGAGCAAGCTCAATCAGATGATGATAATGATGATGAACATGACACATTCATAGAGAATAAAATTATAAAAATTACCTGAAGTATTAAGGGTTCCAGAGAAGAAAATTTGTTCTCAACTCGTTGATAATCAATGGCACCTTTCAACAAGAGAATTTTTGGCTTTGAGACAGTTGTCTGCATTTTCTTGTGAGCAACATTTTTGCTACAAACGACCCCATGGATGACAGCAGTCTGATTTCTCTGACCTCCAGAAATCTAAGAAGATAATATTTGGAATTAGAAACTAGAAAAACTACGCATATGCATGGATATGTATGTGTGTGTGCTTTTACAAACTAATATATAGCAACCAATTGGTAAATTGCAAACACTTTTTTGATCTGAGAGCAGTCTGAGCAACATCTTAACCCCCAAAATAAAAAAAGTGAAAAAAATTTTTCCCAAAACCTTCAAAAGATGGTCAAGACCAGAATAATAATTAAAACTTGCATCATGATAGAAACCTTGTAGCCAATTCAAACACACTCACTTACAACCACTACATGATATGAAGACAAAGAGACAACTACACACATACACACACACACACACACACATTATGCATATTTACATACATATATCTTTGGTGATGTAAACAAGAAAAACAGAATTCAAAACATGAGTATATATGATTTTTTTACTAATAATCAGAAGTTACAGAGGGGCTCAAGGGTTGAGAGTTTCATACTTGAAACCCTTGGCACTTGAATTACTCTGTAACTTTGGCCAATAAGAAGAAAAACATATATACGAACATACATTTCTATATACATATATATCATCATCATCATATTTCTATCTATGAGATCCACTCACAAGGCTTTGCTCAGTCAGGAGCTATAGTAAAAGACTACAGCCAAAACTGGTTAGGAAGCAACACCTGCATCTATATGTAAGTTATTTTACATGAACACTTACTAGTTGTTACTATACACTGAACATCATGAAATTTATAAGCTAAGTAAAATAACTACCTTTTTTATTTGTACATATTTCCGTATATCCATGTCATCTCCTTCATTACGTACATCAGGACTTACAAACTGGCTGACTTTGTGGGCTGTTTGCATGATGGTGCCTTCCCAGGAGAGTGGTAAGCCTTCTTGATTGAGCAACTGGCGCACCAAGTTTGACAGATGTTCCTTATGAACTTTTCTGGATATAATAAAAGAACCAGCTTATCAATATATTCCTGTGAATGTTAGTTCAAGTACATGCACAGTCAAACCTACATATATACAAATACAGACATACATATACATGGTGGCTGTCTTCTACTCCTCATGCAAAGTCTGACCACCTACTGTACCTACACCTTAGATCCATCATGGTGTCTGATGTGGTTTTTTAAACCAGACAATATACTGAAAAGATACCAACATAGATTGCATATTCTGATTTGGACCACCAAGAGCTACAGTTAAGTTCTGATCTTTTTGGATCTTAAAATACACATACATACATGCATGCATATATATACATACATATGCAAATACATGCACACACATACACACACATACATACATTGTTCAGTCATCTAACATCTGTTTTTCATTTATAATTTTCTGCAAACAGGTTTTAATCTATACAGAGCTTTACACACAGCATTTTTTTCAGAAATAAACTTATTTTCGGAAAAGGAAAACATGCATGTGAGTGCATCTCTCTCTCCACCGTGTATCCTTACAGGAATGAATTTATAAAAAAATATTCTTGTCAAAATGCAAAGCATTATTCCTCAGCAAAATCAAACTCCATCTATTTTATATTTAACTTTTTGAATAATATCTTTGAAAACTAAATATTACTCTTTTACTTGTTTCAGTCATTTGACTGCGGCCATGCTGGAGTACCACCTTTTAGGTGAGCAAATCGACCCCAGGACTTATTCTTTGTAAGCCTAGTACTTATTCTATCGGTCTCTTTTGATAAACCACTAAGTTATGGGTATGTAAACACACCAGCATCAGTTGTCAAGCGATGTTGGGGAGACAAACACAAACACACACACATGTATATATATACATATATACGATGGGCTTCTTTCAGTTTCCATCTACCAAATCCACTCACAAGGCATTGGTCATCCGAGGCTATAGTAGAAGACACTTGCTTAAGGTGCCATGCAGTGGGACTGAACCCGGAACCATGTGGTTGGTAAGCAAGCTACTTACCACACAGCCACTCCTGCACCTATTAAATTTCTTTGTGTCATATAAAAGTTACACATGGAAAATCGGATTTACTGGAGTCATTTCCTATAAAAACCAACAGACAGAATAATTTTTTGATACAACACAAGCCAATTTTTGAGAAAGTTGGAGAAATGCTCTTTTATGTAAAGGAGAAATAACAAGCATTTTAGTTAAATGCAATGCTATAAGAAAACATAGGACTGAAGCTAGAAAAATAAAATATTTATAAACCCAAAATGAATTATGTAAATCTATTATGATGAGAAGGATTTTGTGAAAGAAATTTTATTTTATTTTTGAATTTTTGGTTAGAATGATTACAACATGTAGTGTATTTGAGACTAGATTTGTAAAAAGTTACAATTATATAGCCATCTGTGTATCATACTTGATGTATACACACTGTTTATAGGTCAGTTACAATAGTATTTGTCCTGCAGTCTATATAAATATACAAACCTTAGCCTATCATATGCCAAACAGTCTTCTTTCTCTCGAAGTTCTTCAGTAGATCGCCACCCTTTGGCACAGATAATAGGTTCTACAGCATTTCCAGATTTAGACACAAATAATGTACCTTAATAAACAACAAATTAACAAAGAAAACATCAAAACAAAGTATAATACTTCATATAATACTTCATAGGTCGTTATATTTCCAAAAGGAATTTAAAGGCATTTGAAATATAATTTAAATGACTATAGCATAATTCAAGAGCAAAAAAAAAATTTTTTCTTTATATGATAAAAATTATGAAACTTCTAGCAACTAAAAATAAATCTTTGTCATTAATGATGAACTCAAAATAGAGAAAACCATAAATTATAGCATGTTAGGTTAAAAAAACCTTTGGACAGAGCAGCCTTCAGCTTTTTCTCATCCAAAGGTATTTTAAAATCAATATTTACATCCTGTTATTACTTTATCTATTTTAAGTTCCACCATTAGAAAAGCTGTTTATTATTACTCATATAATATCATATGCAGATAATAAGACAATTAGTAGAAAATATTATCTTTATGAGTTTTAAAGTCTAGATATTGTTATTGGTGACAACTGGCTTTACTAATAAAATTATATCTAAATTTTCATTGCACCTATAAATCACCTGGCAACTTAAAATTTCAGTTTCTATATCTGGTTGGTTTAGGAAGAAACCTCTGCGTATTAGCATGACCTGTGAAAAATAGCAGCTAAATGTTTTTCATATGACACATCTACAGTCTTAGGAAAAATATGAAGGGACACCTTTAATAATGTAGTCCTAGGTAAACTACAGGTAAAATCAAGATGATGTGGTAACAGTTGAAACTCCTGATCAGACATATAATAATAATAATGGTTCCAAATTTTGGCACATGGCTAGCCATTTTGGAGGAGGGAGTAAGTCAATTACAACAGCTCCAGTGCTCAACTGGTATTTATTTTATTGACCCTGAAAGGATGAAAGGTAAAGTTACCTCTGTAGAAATTGAACTCAGAATGTAAAGACGGATGAAATGCCATGAAGCATTTTACCCTGTGTGCTAACAATTCTATAGCTTACCACCTTAAATAATAATAATAATAATAATAATAATAATAATAATAATAATAATCCTTTCTACTATAGGCATAAGGCCTGAAATTTAAGGGAGGGGGACAGTCAATTACATTGACCCCAGTGTTCTACTGGTACTTAATTTATTGATCCCGAAAGGATGAAAGGCAAAGTTGACTTTGGCAGTATTTGAACTTATAACACAAAGATGTACGAAATGCTGCCAAGCATTTTGCCCAGTGTGCTAATGACTCTGTAAGCTCACTATCCTAATGATGATGATAATAACAATAAAAGGGTTGATTGCTACCTAGCTAAGATATCAGGATAATAGTGTTCATGGGAACTGCTCATATTCTATGTAAAATATTGTCTATGTAATCCCCCAAACATTTTAATCTGTAAACAGTGTTAAAATACATTTAAATGTACATAACAGCAAACACCTTTTACTGTCAGCTTAACGTCACAGAATCATCTTCTAATCAAATTACTTTTAAAACAAACTTTTAATCTGCTTATGTTTTGACAGACATTCTCTAGAACAATACCCTGTTCAAAACCAAATATATGGCACCCTAGTCACAACACCAACTTGAACTTCTGACTTGCTGTCTCTTAAGGTCTCTGGGTGAGACTTGGAGTCAATTTGTACAAACACAAAGCAAAAGCCAAACAACAACAACAACAACAGCAACAACAATAACAACAAATGCCCTGATGCAGTACCAGACAGTGGCTCTCATGGCTTCTGATCTTAACTGATTGGAAGTGTTATCATGTACATTGTTTTGTCTTGGTATAAAAGATGGGCTACAGCAAATATTCTGCTCAATACCACAGATTTGCTTGTCAGTTGTTTGACCTTAACCAGTTGAGCATGTCCCTTAGTGGCTGACGATATGTGCATCTCTGATCACGAGCAGAAGTAGTGGGGGAGCATCATAGCCATGTGTTGAGAGGGATTCTTTGGGGTTTGAACAATTTACCTCTGGAATATTGGGTGTTTCGTTCAACATCCTTAAGCAACCCTTATTCGGGGACATTTTAAGCAGGATGGGCTACTTGACCTGAAGAAAATTCTAATTGGGCCCCATCTCCAAGGTCATGTGCTGTTTATCTTGATATGAGATCACCATGTCACGCACATATGGTTGTGATGCATGTGCCTAGTGTACCCTTATCAGACGGGTAGTCATGATGGGTATACTGGGCTTTGTATATTTTACCCCAGTGTCACTTTGATGGCATGCACTGCTCTCTCACTCAATAATAATAACAATAATAATGGTTTCTGATTTAAGCACAAGACCAGCAATTCTGAAGGGAAGTGTGAGACAATATATATCTTCACCTCCGGTACTTGCCTGGCACTCTCTTTTATTAACTCCACAAAAATGAAAGGCAACATTTATCACAGCATGATTTGAACTCAGAATGTAAAGAACTGCAACAAATGCAATGAGGCATTTCGCTTGATGCTCCAACAATTCTACTAGCTCACTGCCTTTATAATAATGTTTCTGATTTAAGAATGAGGCCAGTGGTTTCAGATAGTTATTTGATTAAACTAAGCCCAGTACTTGACTGGAGGCACAAAAGGCAAATTTAATCTCAGAGGGATTTGAAGAGAGAACGTAAAGAACTAGAACAAATACCACAAGACATTTTATCCAATGCTCTAAAGATTCTACTAATCCACTGCAATGATATCATAATGAAAATGTTTTAAAGAAAGAAAATTCATAGTAACGTACCAGTAAGAAAATCATCTGGGAGTTCTTGACGACATTTTGGTAAAGCATCAAATTCATTCAAATCTGATGATGAGGCTGGAAAGAAGACAAAACTTTGAAAATGTAATTGGGTTAGATTGCCCATAAGCCCACTGCAGGATGAGGGCCTCAGCATGTTCTCTCCACCAGAGAATGGGTTGAGATCACACTGGTTTGATAAGCCTGCTCTTTCACACCAGCTCAACATGGTGTGACAGAAGGATGCAATTTTTTACACTCATAAGCATTTTTAAGCAGTAGTTTAAGTCAATTACATCAATCCCAGGGCTCAAATGGTGCTTATTTTATCAACCCCAAAAGAATAAATGGCTAAATCAACCTTAGTGGTATTTGAACTCAGAATACAAAGATAGACAAAATACTGCTAAGTATTTTGCTCAGCATGCTAACAATTCTGCCAGTTCACTGCCTTTACTAAAATGTGTCTTTTTTAAAATGGTAAATCTGAGAAGGACTCTTTTGAAACTTTGTGAAAGAATATTTCTTTATTGCCCACAAGGGGCTGAACATAGAGGGGACAAACAAGGATAGACAAAGGGATTAAGTTGATTACTGGTACATCCTGACTGGATGAAAGGTGAAGTCGGCCTCGGCAGAATTTGAACTCAGAATGTAACGGTAGATGAAATACCACTAAGCATTTCGCCCAGCATGCTAACGTTTCTGCCAGCTTGCCGCCTTCTTGTGAAAGAATATTTCTGAATTGGAAAGGGCAGAGTAGTGGAGCTGACTAGATGTTAGCAGGGAGTGAGTACTAGAGAACAACAGATTTAACCCTTTCATGAACAACTCGGCTGAAACTTGCTCTGAATACAAATGTCTTTTTTTCGTAAGTTTTGAATTAAAATCTTCCACCATACCTTGGTCACAATTTATGTTTCTAAAACTAGCTGAATGATAACTAAATTATTTTACTAAATTCTTTGTTATATTTAAAGTAATTGAAAGAAACACAGAACATCTCAACAGAAATACAGTAACGAAAGGGTTAAGGAGTACAAATGGGATACACTGCAAATGTTAGGTGAACATGTTATAATAAAGACATATATGGTTATGATATGTTGTAGTATTGTTATTTCCATAACTGCATTATAGAAATAACAGAGCTGGTTGATTGATGGGTTGATAAGTTGAGAAGGTGCCAACTGGAATCTTATATATAATCATCATCATCAGTGTTTTAATGGCCACTGTTCCATGCTTGTATGGGTCAGATGGAGTTTACTGAGGCATATTTTCTAGGGCCAGAGACCATTCCTGTTACCAACCCATACCTGTTTCCAAGCATGATAATATAATTCTCATGGCTAGACATGTTTATGCAGAATATCAGAAATTAATGGCATTCATTTACAATAATCACATAATGTCAAGACAAAGAGATAAAAGCATGCACACACACACACACACACGACAGGTTTTCTTTTTTATCAAACCCACTCACAAAGTTATGGTAAACCAAAGGACTATAGCAGAAGACACTTGTGTGAGATTGAACCCAAAACCATGTGGTTCAGAAGCAAAGTTCTCAACTGCAATGCCTTGTGAGTTACTTTGGTAGTGGGAAACTATACAAAGCCTATTGTAAATGTGTGTGTGTGCATGTATGTGTGAGTGTGAGTGTGCATGTGTGCATGTGTGTGTGTGTGTGTGTGTGTGTGTGTGTGTGCATCTGTTTCCGAGAAAAAAATTACTGAAGTACAAACTGTCATTTCCCTTGTTAACAGATGTTTTGCTGGCTCACCACTTTTGAAAACAGGAAAAAAAAAAGATAAAGACACCTTTGTTTGGAAAACGAGCAAGAGTTAACAACAGGAAGACTGGATCAGCTATAAAACAACACCACAATAATATGTTTGTCTAACTCATGTTAGCATAGAAAAACACATGTAAAAAAGAGAGAAATAAAGTGTTTTGACAAAGAAACAAGAAACACAGGATTAATGACTAAGAGAGGGGCGTAGGGCGACCTGCTGTGCTTGAGGAGACCTATTGAGTCAAGTACATCAACATTAAAATAAAAATCAAATGGATTTTGTAGTTGTGATACCCGTGCTGGTGGCAGGTTGGGCCTCACAGAGGCAATGACGGAATACAGACACCTCTGAGATATGCTGTGACTGCAAAGACCCAACAAATGAAGTGAGTTCAAGACTCGCAGGACGGTCTGCTGTACTAACCTTGGATTGTAGGGTGACCTGCAGTGCTTGAGGAGACCTATTGAGTCAAGTTCATCAACATCAAAATACAAATCAAATGGATATTGTAGTTGTGATACCCGTGCCGGTGGCAGGTTGGGCCTCACAGAGGCAACGACGGAATACAGACACCTCTGAGATATGCTGTGACTGCAAAGACCCAACAAATGAAGTGAGTTCAAGACTCGCAGGACGGTCTGCTGTACTAACCTTGGATTGTAGGGTGACCTGCAGTGCTTGAGGAGACCTATTGAGTCAAGTTCATCAACATCAAAATAAAAATCATATGGATATTGTAGTTGTGATACCCGTGCCAGTAGCACATAAAAAGCACCATCCGAACATGCCGATGCCAGCAACGCCTTGACTGGCATCCATGCTGGTGACATGTAAAAGGTACCAACCGATCGTGGCCATTTGCCAGCCTCCTCTGGCCCCTGTGCCGGTGGCACGTAAAAAGCACCCATCACACTCATTAGGAAGGGCATCCAGCTGTAGAAACACTGCCAGATCAGACTGGAGCCTGGTGCAGCCTCCTGGCTTCCCAGACCCCAGTTGAACCGTCCAACCCATGCTAGCATGGAAAACGGATGTTAAATGATGATGGTGGTGATGAGAGACATATTAGTGTTCAGATTAAAAGAACTGCAATATGGTCACATGACTCAAGATATTTCTACAATGAGATTACAGAAGAAGATTTAGAATCTCTGAGAAACTTGAAACTTTAGATTTTAAATCATCAGGTTCATAATCTGTTAATGATTGACATGTCTCAAACATCAACAGCTATTCATGTTAGAACTGAAACAGCTCATGCACAAATTTGCAAAGTAATTCACGGACATCAAACTCAGTTGAAGAAAAGGGAATTATGAAAACCAGACATAAGTGCCAGTGTCATGGGACAGAAAAAAAAACCATCCAGAACACAGTGTAGAGTGGTTGGCATCAGGAAGAGCATCCAGCCATAGAAACCAAGCCAAAGCTGATTTGGGGGCCTGAGGCAACTCTGCAACTTGTCAGATTCTGTCAAACTGTTCAACCCTGCCAGTATGGAAAACAGACATATGATGATGATTGGGGAGGAAGAGGAAGAAGGTGAGGAGAGAGGGAGAGGAAGGGAGGAGGAAAGTAGGGGAGGAAGGGAGGAGGAAAGGAGGGAAGGAATAGGAGAGGGGGAGAGAGTAGAAGAGTGGGAGGCAGTAGAAGAGCGGTAGGAAGGATAGGAGGATAAGGGGACGGAGGGGAGGAGAAGCATGGAAAATCAGATGGTGGAAGAGATTGTGGTGACAATGAAGGAGATGAGCAAAATGATAAAAAGAAGGAACTAAACTCTATTAATAAAACTAATAATGACAAAATTTGAATCTCTTACATTTCTTATTTTCAGAAATCCTTGGTTTGGTTGTAGTCGTCTTGTTTTGAGAGGAGTCAAAGTGGTTTGCATGAACATATAAATCCCCTTCATTGTACTTCTGACTACCAAAGAAATTACTAACCTGTTGATCATCAGACAATGAGACTACAAAGAGAAGAATGAAGTTTATTATTTTATTTTAATATAAAGCAACAGAAAAATGCACAATTATAAAGAGTAAATAAGTGGAGGCACATGGCCTAGTGGTTAGAGCAGCAGACTTGCGGTCGAGGGATTGCGAGTTCGAATCTCAGACTGGGCGATGTGTGTGTTTATGAGTGAAACACCGAAGCTCCACGTGGCTCCGGCAGAAGGTAATGGCAAACTTCTGCTGACTCTTTCCTCCTGCATCTTGCAGTTCACCTGTGACGGACCGGCGTCCCATCCAGGTGGGGAACCTATACGCCAAGGAAACTGAGAAAATCGGCCCTTATGAGCCAGGCATGGCTTGAGAAGGAACAAACATAAAGAGTAAATAATAATCTTAGATATTCTTTTATGCAAATATTAATAAATCTAGTAGGCATAGCTGTGTGGTTAAGAAGCTTGTTTTGCAACCACATGGTTTCAGGTTCAGTCCCACAGTGTGACACTTTAGGTAAGTGCCTTCCACAATAGCCCCAATGCTTTGTGATTGAATTTAATAGATGGAAACTGTGTGAAAGCCCATCATATATTTATGTGTGTGTGTGTGTGTCTATGTGCTTGTCCCTAACCACCATTTGACAACCAGTGTTGGTTTGTTTACAGCCACATAACTTTGTGGTTTGGCAGAGGAAATCAACAGAATAAGTATCAATTAAAACCTTCAATGTGGTGCCACAGTTCAGTGACTAAAGCTCATAAAGATAAGATTCCATTTGGCAGATATTTTCTAACTGCTTTACTTGAATTAAAAATGGAACCATTGTCAGCAACCAAGTAGAAGACTGACTATTCTGCTGCCATAGCAATCAGTAAAATAAAGGGTAAAGAACCCCTTCAGTTATTAATGACCATGGGATTGCACCTTGAAAGTTCCCCTCCAAGGCACAAGTCCTGGCAATGTTGTTTATGGAAGACCAGCAGTCACCCATGCACACCACCCTCCCCGCTCCATGCCACAGATGTTATCCAAGGGAAAGGCAAAGGGGCCGACACAGCTTGGCACCAGTGACATCGTAACTCATTTCTACAGCTGAGTGAACTGGAGCAATGTAAAATAAAGTGTTTTACTCAAGAACACAGCACACAGCTTGGTCCAGGAATCGAATTCACTACCTCATGGTTGTGAGTTTCACACTCTAACCACTGAGCCATGTACCTCCACTTAATGAATTCCAATTACTTACTGTTAATACTTTCATCTTCATATTCCTTGTTGTTGATTTCTTTTAACCAGGATGGTTCAAAGTTTGTTTCAACACAAGGAGGCATATTAGGAGGTGGCGTCTGTTCCAAAGCATTGGCAGCCTGAAATAGAAAGAAAAAGATTTAGCATCTCAAAGGATATCTCTTTTGTATTTGTATCCTACCCACACTGGTCCTAAATCCTAACTGATAAAATATTTCCCATCTACAGTGAATCTATTCTTTTTGTGTCTGTCATCCTTCTATGGACTCCTTGTAACCAAAATGTAAGTCTCAATATTTTAAAATGTCACATCATACACTAAATGGTAGACTTTCAAGTTGATTGATTAGACAGAGCTACTCCAGTGAGTGCTGGAGATTATTCTCTTAGTCAACATTCTCTACACCACTAAACCCTGACTGACCATTCTCAGAATATACTTCAATCTTGATCAGTAGCTGACTTCCTATAAACCTTAAATAAGATGCATATTGCAATAATTGTCACATATCTGTGACACTGTTGCAGCATGATACATAGGTATTCTAGAGAATAACTGAAAGATGACCATTTAAATTGGTTAAAAACGCCTTCCCTATAACACTAACCACTGGCTTACACACTCTTTCTTCTCTTAGATGCTACTTCAAAAACCTCTTCTCCTCTGACAAAGTTAGCTGTACACAACTCCACTCAGGCCCACTAAACATATCCATCTCCCCTTCTCTCATCATCCCTGCTATATCTCATTCCTGATCACATACCAAACCCTCTTTCCCAATACTTCCTTTTCAAAACCACTACCCACTGGAATTATCTCCAATAAATATCAACCTCCAAGATCCTTAAACTCAATATCAACCTCATTGACTTCACTAATCTGAAGGGACCAACTCAAAGTTATGAGCACTGTTCCTTTCCCTCTGAGATGTTAAAAAGAATTTTAACTAGCTCTACTGATGTAGTCTACAATACACGGAGGAAGTTCATCACTGTTATCAATTAAGACACATTCATACACAACTAGAACTTACACAATTCAGACTGGCTTCTGTGCTGGTGGCACATAAAAAGCACCAACCGATCGTGGCTGTTGCCAGCCTCCTCTGGCCCCTGTGCCAGTGGCACGTAAAAAGAACCCACTACACTCACAGAGTGGTTGGCGTTAGGAAGGGCATCCAGCTGTAGAAACACTGCCAGATCAGACTGGAGCCTGGTGCAGCCTCCTGGCTTCCCAGACCCCAGTCGAACCATCCAATCCATGCTAGCATGGAAAGCGGATGTTAAACGATGATGATGATGATGATAAAAGATGTCTTTGTGTGAAATTAATGCTTCCAGTTATGGTTATGCATTAGTGAAATTACAACTAGCTGGAACTTGTAAGTTTCAATCCTTCAAAGGAACTATTGAGCCATTCCAGTAAACAAAATTTATTAAGAGCAACAGAAATACGAGAGATATAAATTTCATATATTTAAAAAGTAAAATCTTGGTCTTATGAAGTGATGTAGAAGTCTTTTTGTACTTCTGTGGTTTGGTCACTGAGGCAACCGTATCTGTTGGAAATCAGTTACTGACGAGTTTTTATAAACCTTAGTAGTTTTCATTCTTTCTGCTATTTTTCTTCACTTTTTGTTTTCTTTTTTTAATTATATTCAACTTTAAGTATTACAAATACATATATATGTAATCATCTCTCCATCATACATTAGTTGATCAAGTCAAAGAGAGAGTATCTACATGGTCACTGAACCTGCTAGATATAGCAGCTAAATCTTCCTCAGATTAGATAATGCTCTCTTAAGAAAAGGAAACACACATTGGATGATGCATTCCTAGTTGAATTATCTTGGAGAAATTGAGAGGATTTCAGCTGAACAGGAACAATAACAACATTAACTGATATTTTTAATGC
Source organism: Octopus sinensis (assembly GCF_006345805.1). Lineage (NCBI taxonomy): Eukaryota > Metazoa > Mollusca > Cephalopoda > Octopoda > Octopodidae > Octopus > Octopus sinensis. The sequence continues at coordinate 106,491,206 of NC_043004.1, read as the reverse complement.
CCAGTTACTCATGAAACACAGAAAAATACTAACCTTATATTACAATAAGTTAAGGTAGTGAAACATCAAACTCATTCAATCTTTTCAATATTATAGAATTCAAATCAACTCATCACTTTAGATTTTTCTCACCCAAAGCATTGTTTAAATAAAGTTCACATACTGACCTCTCCTGGTTTGTAAAGTGTGTAATCATCTTGAAAGAAGGACAGCTGTCGGCAAACTGACTCAAGATATGAGGCATCAATAAGTGCTTGACCAATTGCAACAGCTTGAACTCTGAAAGAGAAAATAAATTACATTCAGATATGAAATAGGATTGGACAGTTAACCCTCTAGTCCATACTTACTAACTTTAAAATAATTGAATTTCATTTAACCATTCCTTAGTTGAAAGCTGAAGAAAGCCACAGTTAATGTGATTCCGTTTCAGACAAACAAATACAAATAAAATGTTAATTAGTGTGCTGATTTAATTACAATAATAGTTGCAGTTTGAAAGGAAATGCGAAAGAGAAAAAAGACCCTGAAAATACAGTCACTGACATGACTGTATGGTTAAGAAAGTTACTCTGTAATGACATAATTTTGGGTTCAGTTCCATTGCACGGCACCTTGGGCAAGTGCCATCCACTATAGCCCTGGGCCAAACGAGGTCTTGTGAATGTGTGTGTGTGTGTCTTTGTGTATGTCTCCCATCACCACTGCTTGACAACTGGTGTTTGCTTTGTTTACATCTCTATAACATGGCAGTTCAGCAAAAGGAACTGATAGAATAAGTACTAGACATAAAAAAAAATAAGAACTGAAACTGATTTGTTCAATTAAACCCATCAAGGGTGGTGCTCCAGCATGGCCACAATCTAATGACTGAAACAAGCATCAGATAAAAGCCTATGCTAAGATTTATGCCAGAACGGTAATCCTCTAAGTACAAACACAATAAGAAAATATATTCACCGTTTTGCAGCCTTTCCATTCCTCAGAAGCCATTCGACCAGTTCTTTTCCGGTCACACAATGTTGGTAGGTTTTTAAACGAAATCGGTGACTCTGCATTTCAACACCATCTTTGGGATGTTGAATGTGACGCCAAAGTTCCCGTAACTGCAGAGAATTCTACAAAAAAAAAAGGCAAATAGAAAAACAGTAATATCCAGCTGTGCAACGTATTTAAACCTTGAACTATTGAGCTTTAATGATTATTGCCAGTTCACTTCAGTTGCTTAGAATATCTTGAATGTCTTGCCTAATTTAGTTCCATGGATTAAATAGAATAAAGAATTCTCTTTTCATTTGCAGTCTTTAGAAAATAAAGAAAAGAAGAAGAGACTTAAATCTGAAAATAACATTGGGATCTTTAGCATGACTAAGTGCTGTTTGATAAATAAATAAAACTCAGAGTTCAAACAAAATATTAGTAATTTGCATTGACAAAAATCATTTAATAAAGTTTGGAAGTTTGAATGAGTTTGTATGCAGATATAGAAGCTTAATCTAATTTGTGGAATTGATGGGGGGAAAAAGAAGAAGAGTTACCTGTGTTAGTTTCTTACTTTCATTTGCAATATTTTCAATACTAGCAAATTCTGGTTGATGAGTGAGGTCAAAAGGTGCCGATACCTTATTTGACTCACCATTGGTAATATCTGGAGAACTGTGAGACCTAAAAAAAAAGTTAAATAATAATATCATTAATGATTTTTTTTATATTGGCATACATAGGAAATTTTCTTTTAGAAATGAAGACAATAGTAACAAACAGTAGAGGTGAGGTAAGAAAAATCATGGTATTCATGCCTTTCTCAACAGCATTAACATAACTTTACTGTTTTTATGGCTGATCAAACCTTCTTCAATACAGAAGCTTCCCGGTTTGTTTTTGTGTAAGAGTAACATAATTATGCCAGTTATGCTCTGTGGTGCAGAAACTGGGACATTGTACAGAGAAATGAAAACAGATGATAGATGCCTTTGAAGTGTGAATCTTTCACAGACTGAGCAGAAAAAGCTGGGAAGACAGGATAACAAATGCTGCAGTACTAGAACAGCTGAAAGTCCCAAGACACTTATTGTTAAGAATCAAGTCCACAAAGCTATCATCATATTTTGGACATACAATGCAATACAAGCCATTGCCCAAGACTGTTCTGATAAGTAATGGAGGAGAAAAGAATATGAGGCTACCAGAGACACTTGTGGACCAATGACATAAAAAAATGGACTGAAAACAAGAGCCTGGCTGATAATATTCATGCAGCACAATTCAGAGAAAACTGGAGAGTCTTAGAAAGCTGACCCTTGGACACAGAGATGACACCTGGGAGATGGATGATGAGTCAAAGCTAACTTTTCCATTATGCACCTTTACTGTATATGAGATAGGTATTTCAAATTTTTTTGCTATTCCAATATATTTATCAATATATATAAATTCTGTTCTTGAATTCAAGACCTGGGAGAGGAAGACCTTCCCCTTAGGGAAACTTATAATATGGTACAACAAAATCCAAGAGGAACTCACACTTTAATGAAACTAACAGCCAACATTACACTTCAAACCCTGACCTTGGAACCCACAAGAGAGGCAGAAGAGAGAGAATGCCCTAAAAATAACTGGAGGTAGGATTCTGAAGCAGAGCTGAAAAACAGGGATCTAATTGGAGGGAAGCAGAAAAGACAATTCAGAACTGGGAACAGTGGAAAAAACATTGATGGTCAATGCTCCACAGGGAATGAAGGCTTTGAGTAAAACTTCACAAACTCTCAGAGATGAGAAAAAAATCTGACTTTTTCTTTTTTTAAATGTTGGTTTATAAACTCATGAAAAATAATCTTTGGATGGTTAACCTCTGATTTACTGATTTTTAATAGAACAACATTTTAAATGGTTTAGTCTCTGCTCAACATCAAATACCCAGTAAGTACACATGTGCCCAAGCTGAAATTGAACTCATTAATTATTAAATACAGAATTGCCAGCAGGGAAACTGGATGTTAAATGATGATGGAAGGTCCAAAATTCTTATTCACCATGTTATAGAAAGCTTAACAGTAATTTTCTAAAAAAGTAATGAGAAAAACTATGACAGTATAGCTTAACAAGGGATTCTAGAGACTAGAGAGATACACTAACTACAATGGCTTCCTTAATTTTTTTTTCAACCATTTCTTTAAAATATAGTTTCCAAACATAACAAAATCCAAGTTCATTCCAAGCATCAAACTGCCCATGATGTAACTGAGTTGTGCACTATTAATGAACTGAAAGTTTATATCTACTACATTTGCTATGTGCATTTTGTTGTGTCTCTGGCCAAGACTATTCCTTCTTGTCATACTTCTCTGGAAATATATAACAATAGATGAGTGTTCTATCTATAAACTAGTGTTGCTCTCCCCTACTTAATGCTACAGAAAAGGGAGTTAAGAAATAACCCTTTGAAACTTCTGCCCATTTTTTTTTTTATTGGATTGGTCTGGAAGGAGTTGTGCCCATGGCATTTGCAGGCCCTATATTACTGGTAAGGTAAATGCAATTAATGTCTCTCTTGAACAACTCCAAGTCATTAATTGCAGGTAAAAACACACACAAGGAGGGAATGCCAGACAACCAATGTTCTGAGACAGGAGTAATGCAGTGGTTACTGTAGGAGGTGGGAAGGTGGCTACAATATAGGTGATGGTAGACAAGTGAGTCAGGAATATCTTAACAGAGGTGACAGAAGAAGAACCAGCTCTAAATGGCAGAAGTCATTTTAGTAGCAATAGAAAAGAGATTTGTGGGGGGTTAGAGGCTGAAGTGTGTTTGTGAGTGAATTCATGTCAGTTTGTTGGATAATCTTTCTTTTGGATGCAGCCAAGGGGTGAGTGTGTCTAACATCAAAACAGTCTCACAACTATGAGTTCACTCTTTTAATTAAATAACTTACCGGCCATGAGGAATTTGTTCATCCATAATTGAACTAGTGTACCTCTTCTGAAGAACAGGGGTCCACCAGCCACTATCTTTACCACCTGATCCACTATTGGCAGGTGGTAAGCTCTCCCCACTCTGAAGTGGATTCAAATTCTTCAAGTCATCTTTGAAATTCTGAAGGTCTCCAGAAGTGCTACCTTGTTGTTTTGTATATGTTGTAACTGCACGACAACAATACTCACACACACGCACACCACCTACAAAAACAAACAAACAAAGAAAGCAATAAATATATAGTCATTATTTATGTCAGGAAAAAGGGGAAGAGGATTAGCCGAATCAGTCGTAGTGATGGGCAAAATACCTTGCAGCCAATCAAATTCTAACGAGGTCAAATTTGCCTTTTCTCCCTCAGGGATTTGATTATATAAGTACCAGTACTTTCATCTTTCAATCAACTTTACTCCATCCAGATAAATTTGGGACTTTATGCCTATGTTGAAAATCACTGTCATATTTTAGTGCTGTTGATACTACTGGATTGAATGGTACTGCCCAGGTGTCGAAACCATAGTGATATCCACAGCTTATGATGGAGGTACGTTGGATTGTTGGTATGGCTGTTATTGTGTATGCGGAATAGTTTTATAAGACATCCATTTGATACAATATAAATCTGAAGAATAAACAATGCATCAGACAAATAATTCCTTACAATATTTGTTCTGGTACTCTATGTTCTGAGTTCAAATCCCAGAGAGGCCAACTTTGCTTTTCATCCTCCTGGAAATCAGTGAAATATAATACCTGTCCAGGGTGGTGGATTTGAGGAATTGTTAGAGTGTTGGACAAATTTACAATATTTGGTGCCAGTGCTGGTGCCATGTAAAAAGCAATTAGTTCACTCTATAAAATGGCTAGTGTTAGGAAGGGCATTTAGCCATGGTTACCATGCCAAAACAGACAACTAGAACCACAAAATTACTATGATTATCACATAGCTCTTGTCAAGAAAGTCACCAGGACTCATTCATCAACCTGACAGTGTAAAAAGAAAGACAAATCTTTATTATGTTATATTCAACTGAGCAGCCTTTCTCAAATCACTGGTTCATGAAATAAGACTGGGCTCTAACACTGGTTGGATAGTTTCAATAAAGTTTCATTGATTATAATCTAATCAAACAAATATCTGATGTTCACCAAGATTACTACAGGCAATTGAGATGGTGGACTCAGCATAATTTATTGATTTACTAAGTTACTCATTTTATCTTGTTATTAGAACAACACATGTCTTGGCACCCATTATGGGAAGATAAAAAAAGATCCAAATAAGATCATGATAACTAAGCTGCATAGGAGCTAAGATTCAATCGGAAGTCCATATACTATAAGTTGAAATTTTCCAACAGACTGTCTATCTCTTATGATGGAATGGCTTAGCTCAAATAAATGCTTCTAACCATAAAATACTTGATTCAAAACATGTCTAACCTATTCTAGAATGGTGACACGACAATGAATATCATAGTTTTGTTCTGAGTATTTCACCAACAGAACAATATGAATAAACATCAAAGGAAACTAGAGTACATGCCAAATTCATTAAATTCAATGCCTACATATATCACTTGTTCAATAGTATTATTGCATTTCACTGTTCGAACAACAGCTGGCAAGCAACTCAAAAGTGACACCGTAATTGAATTCTATCCTCTGAATACTAAAGCCTCAGACATCTACTAAATCTTAACAACGGCTGTTAACTACATAAAGCCTGACATATTTAAAGAAAGAAAGCATTAACCTAGGGAGACTCATACTCAAATGTTTCATGACAAAAGTGATAAGAAAAATGGCTACTTGATAATGAGGAATGATGATTACAGTGAAAACCTGTTTTACCTCTGTGGCCCATGATCTTTCCTGGTAATTCTTGATTACAGCATTTGCTGCAAAAGATCTGGCCACAAATCCGGCAGTGGTGGCGCCTTCTTAATGTGGTAAATTTATCCCCACAATCATAGCACTCCCTACAGCTGCTGTCAGGCATCCAATATTGCTTAAAATCACTTTCTTTCTGCAAAAAATATCAAATAAACAATATTAACCCTAAAATATTACAGTTCAATATCAACATCATCATCATAGATGTGTGTGTGTGTGTGTGTGTGTGACTATATTGTGACAACTTTCAGTTGCTGATGAGTAATTTTAGAAATTGTCATCATCATCATCATCATTTAACATCTGCTTTCCATGCTGGCATGGATTAGCTAGAAAAATATTCAACCCTTTTGCATTCAGGTTTCTTTGTCAAATGCATGGCTTATTTATTCATTGCTTTGAATTAATCATGCATTATCTTGTAGCTTCAAGATTTCAACGGTGTGTTTGTATATTTTTAGAATGACATTGAAGGGTAGGTGTGAGAGGTCGGATTTGGTCAATTTTAACACAAAACTAGCTGGTGCCCTGCACTCCGCACAGAGTGGAAGGAATTAAGAAGAAGAACAGTGCAAATTGAAGTAAGCTATTACGGATGTACTTAATTAATTAGTCTTGATAATTGTAATGTAACACAAGGTAAAGCATACCAATACTTTTAATTATTGATTCATAACAAAGTGAAAGTGTTGTAGTCAGAAATCCAAAATGATAAAAATGCTTGAAGACATGATCCATGACCTGCACATCTTTATATCCAATCCACTTGCCATGTGTATACAGACGTATATATATATATATATATATATAGACGTATATATGCCCAAATGGAACAAAACAGTTATAAGATGTCACATTAGAAAATGACTTACTGAGCTTCCTCTATCTAAAATACTGCTAATGCGACTAAGAACACTTGTCAGACTTCGACGTTGAGGGTTCATCGGGCTATCAGGGTGTTTTGTCTGCAGCTCAGCATCCTCGGAGACACTGCTTTCTTCCTCAGTCTCTGCAATATCAAAGGGAAAAACCATGTAATGATACAATTTCATAAACTCATTATATTTCTAGAACACAAATGTAAAAGTAAATAAAAACAAGAGCACTCAGAGAGCACAAATCTCCGCCAAGGCAACACAAATGTCCCCTCAACGATTAGCCAGAGATGATTTTTAAAATGAGAAAATCTGAAATAAACTTGACTGTTCTCACAAACAAGAATACTAAAAATGAACCCGACCACTCTCATAGATTAAGTAAAAAAGCCAGAAAAATAATACAGAATCCCTGTCCGGTACTGGATTGATCCCAAAATCTTATCAGTTCATGCCAGTCATGAGGCCAAACCTCCCGGAAAGTTTCATCCGAATCCATCAAGCGGTTCTTGAGATATTTTGTCCACAGACAAACAAACACGAATGAAAACAATACCTCTGCCTTAGCGAAGGCGGAGGTAATAATTGCAAATATACACAATGTGGAAAGACAAAAGTAATCAAAAGGTTGTTGTCACTATATTAGGTAAGAGATCAATAGATACATACATAATAAGCTGGAATAGAGATAACTCTGCAATATTTAAAGCTAACCAATGGTGATGGTCACAATAATAAATTATTAAGTCAACAGGAAAAATCAAAGGAATAGTATGTTGGTTTCAAATTTTTGGCACAAGGCCAGCAATTTCAGGGAAGAGAGCAAGTCAATTACAGTGACCCCCAGTGCTCAACTGGTACTTATTTTATCAAACCAGAAAGGATGAAAGGCAAAGTTGACCTCAACAGAATTTGAACTCAAAATGTAAAGATAGATGACATGCTGCTAAGCAATTTGTCTGGTATGCTAACAATTCTGCCAGCTTGCCTACTTAAAATGAACAGTATATTGTCATCGTTTTAATGTCCACTTTTACTTGTTAGCACGGATTGGACAGAATCCGTTAAGACAGTTTTTTTTTTTTTTTTTTTTCACAGTTGGATGCCCTTTCTCTCACAACCCTCAGCTGCTTCAAACAAGTTAATACTTCTCCGAGACCAGATGTTGCAAAAGATTGGAAATAAACAACACAACTTGTATGACAGTGATACTCGTTTGCAGCTACCATGCGATATGAAGACAAGGAGACACAAATACACACTCTCTCTCTCTCTCTCTCACACATACAATGAGCTTCTTTCAGTTTCTTATTTCTTTACTGCCCACAAGGGGCTACACACAGAGGGGGCAAACAAGGACAGACAAATGGATTAAGTCGATTATATTGACCCCAGTGCGTAACTGGTACTTATTTAATTGACCCCGAAAGGATGAAAGGCAAAGTCGACCTCGGCAGAATTTGAACTCAGAATGTAGTGGCAGACGAAATACCGCTAAGCATTTCGCCCGGTGTGCTAATGTTTCTGTCAGCTCACCGATTCTTTCCGTTTCTACATACCAAATCCATTCACAAAACTTTGGTCAGCCTGGAACTATAGTGGAAGATCACATAGTTGGAAAGAAAACTTCTTACTCTCATAGCCATATCCGCACCTATAGTCATACTTTTCAACAAAACAAAAATATAAAAGAGAGTAACTTCAAAACTAAAGAACATCACAGCATTAATACTAAATAAAGAGTAACAACTGCCTGAATCACTATATCTCTATTGTAATTCTCTAAAGAATTGACAGTTTGTAGTTTGTCCTTGGTTTTACCACTGTATCTGGTAAAGGCACTTACTATGTGATGTATTTGAACTCTACTTGAAAATAGGTGGTATTAAGAAGTGAAGTACAGTTCACTACTGTATGTAGATATTTTGGAGAAGTACAAATTATGGTTATAAATAAGAGTCATTGAAGACTGAAGACAAAATTACTGCTGTAAGTAGGTACTTTTTTTACAAAGTACATTCATTGCTGTAAGCAGTGTATAAACTCTTAATACTTTCATGTTCAACTTTGCTTTAAGATAAATTAAGGTCATCATACTTCAAACCAGCAGGGAAAAAAAAGTAATTAATTAATAGGACAATAGATTTTCTGTAGACTTACACTTTCCTCTCTGTTAAAACTCATAAAAATTGAGTTTCAAAAGAAGAGATACTCAAGACCAGCTAAACGAAATTCAGTTTTAATTATTTTTGCTATTACAGTAAATAAAATGAATGACGAAGCTACTTCAAACAATGGACAATGATTTATGTATTTTAAATTAGTGAGGTCATTGCCCCAGATTTCATTGTCATCATCATTTAATATCCGCTTTTCTATTGCAAATGGATTAAGCCAATTATATCGACCCCAGTGCGTAACTGGTACTTATTTAATTGACCCCGAAAGGATGAAAGGCAAAGTCAACCTCGGCAGAATTTGAACTCAGAATGTAGTGGCAGACGAAATACCCTTCCAATTGCAAAGCCACACCTGTTTCCAAGCAAGGTTAATATTTCCCAATAGCCAAACAGGTTTTTCATGGAAGACTGAAAATAAACAACACTGCTTGTAGGATGACGATGCTCATTTATAACCATCATGTGATGCTGAGGCAAAATTGCACATCAACATACACACACAACAGGCTGCTTTCAGTTTCTGCCTACAAAATCCACTCACAAGCCATTTGTTGGCCTGGGGGTGGAGATATAGCAGAAGACAGTTGCCTAAGATACTACCCAGTAGGATTGGCACAAGATCACATGATTGGAAAGCAAATTTCTTAACCACACAGTCATGCCTGCACCTATTTGTGAGTTCAAATCTCAATAGTGCAGTGACTGATTTTTCTCTTGCTGAGGTTGATGATGATAGGACCAAGTAAATTGATTGCATTCCACGACTTAATAAATAAAAGGTCCTTTGCTTAATGTATTTTATTATTTTCAGGTAGAAATAAGGCAGGGAGCTCGTAGAATCATTAGCAAACGAGGCAAAATGATTAGCAGCATTTCGTCTGTCTTTATGCTCTGAGTTCAAATTCTGCTGAGGTCGACTTTGCCTTTCATCTTTCCGAGGTTGATAAAATAAGAGCCAGTTGATTACTGGGGTCGAAGTAATTGACTTACTCAAAACTGCTGGTTTTGTGCCAAAATTTGAAATCATTACTTTCATACAGAGAATGAATAAGAGTGACACAGAGAGAACCAAAAGATGTGAAGTGCCACAAAGGATTAGTAAAGTAAAAGTTTTCTCACCAGGTGATGAAGTATTGCTTTCCGTCTTGAGCGGGCATTGTTTAACGGCTGAAACATTCTCCACTGCTGTTTCTTCTGATGGTTCATTGGCTGGAGATGGTGAATTACTTTGTGCATCTGGAACATCTAGAGTGATGAGAAAGAAAAAAGTGAATATCTAATTTACAAGTATGCCAACATTTGTAAACATCCATCTATTTATAGATTTCTCTCCAACCATTATTCCCCTATCCATTTATATGGGTGTGTCTGTCTATGTGCCTCTAACTTCTAGTTATAGATTATTTTACATAAAAAGAACTTATTACCATCATCATCATCACTATTTAATGTCTGCTTGCCAGGCTGGTATGGTTTGGGTGGTTCAGCAGGAGCTGACAAGCCAGAATATAGTGCCAAGCTCCAATGTCTGCTTCGGCATGGTTTCTACAGCTGAATGCCATTCCTAATGCTAATCACTTTACAGATTGTACAAAGTGGCACCAGCACCAGTGAGGTCACCAAGTAACTCACAAGACAAGACCCCTCAACTGAGATGTGTGTAATACTGAGAGAGGTGGTAAAGAGAGGTTAAAGTTTGACAGAGGGATAGAAACAGGTGTCTTGCTATAGAAGAGCCCTGAAATAAATGGAAAATATAAAACTTTCATATTGATATTTTGTAATTGTTTACTACTCATACAAGTGACACTGGCCAAATCATATTGAATTGAGAATTCATATTGAGCAACTGTCTATAGTTGAACATGGAATAGTTGAGCACAAGCATAGCTCTGTGGATATGGAGCTTGTTTTGTTACCATATGATCTTGAGTGTTGGGTTGACCAATACATTGATAGATGGAATCTGAGTGCATGGAAACCCATCATATACATATAGAGGTGTGTGTGTGTGTGTGTGTGTGTGTGTGTGTGCATGCTCATATGAAAGTATTGAGGTAAAAAAAAAGAAAATCAGTGATGTCTTGTAACATTTCCAACCCAAACAATTATCCCCTAGCTCTACGCTTTCAAAAATAAGAAGCATAAATAATCCCTCACTAGAAAAATAGGTAAGGGTCAGTGACAGAAAGGACCGCCAACTATAAAACAATGCCTTGCTGCGTATTCATCCAACCCAAGCCAGGATGAAAAAAGAAAAAAAAAATCAGGCATAATAAAATGAGTTGGACAAACAAACAAAACATTAAAATTGTTTCCAGATGGCAAGAATGGTTTCTGTTTCCTGAGCAATAAATAAAGCAATTTTTACTACATAATATTCAGAACACAGTAATAGGATATCATAGCATTTAGATTAGTGACATACTTAAAGACAGTCAAAGAGTTACACTGTTTAGAGGACAAAATTAAAAAATGAAAGTCAACCAACTCTTATGCCACTTGGTAGGGCCACAACTGAGAATTTTAAGTAGTTTCAGCATACAACAAAAACATAAAATATAAAACACAACAAAAGAAAGCTTTTTCATCGGTCAATGCTGGAAGCAAGTTAATGGAAATTTTTAAATATATTTTACAAATAAATATAATACATATACACATCCTCCTCATTATCATCATCATAATTTAACGTCCATTTTCCATGTGACGTGGACTGGACAGTCTGACAGGAGCTGGCAAAGTGGAGAGTTGCATCAGGCTCCAATTGTCTGTCTCAGCATTGGTTTCTATGGTTACTATGGCTAGATGGCTTCCTAATGCCAACCACTTTAAAGAGTGTACTGGGTGCTTTTTATGTGGAACCAGCAAGGCACCAGCATGCGTGCTTTTTACAAAGCACCTCCCAAGGCGCTAGCACAACTGGTTTTTATATGGCACCAGCAGGTTCACCAAGTGGCTTACAAGATAAAGACCTCTCAGCTGAAAGAGGGAGTGTAACTGAGAGAAGTGGCTGTGTGCTGGGCAAGTGGTTAGAGTATGATAGAGAGAAAATCAGAGGGAGTAAAAGAGGGCTAATCACAGGGAACAGTGTGAGGGAGTATAAATAGTAGAGGGGATGGAGGGGGATGTTCCATAAGAGTGTGAGAGGAGATGTTTAGGGACAGCATGTGATAGTGAAAGAAATTGGAGTGGCTGAGAGGGGACTATGGCATACATGTGAGGGCATGGAGAGTGTGCGGATAGACGTGTGGGAGAGTTGAGGGGCCAGCATCGAGTGTTAGGGGTGCTGGAAAGAGGAGTTGTGAAGGTGTTTTGACAGAAGATAGATTGTGTGTGTATGTGTGTGTGTGTGAGTGGGGCATGGCCATACAGGATGTGCCTGTATGTATTGATGGTTATGATTTTACTTAGCTTGACGTGTGTCTTCTCAAGCACAACAAATTGCCAGAAGTCTCGGTCCCTTGTCATCTCCTCTGTGAGGCTCAACATCTAAAAATCATTTCTCATCATTTTATACCACGTCTTCCTGGGTCTACTCCTTTCACATGTTCCCTCCACAATTAGAGACTGGTACTTCTTTATGCAGCTGTCCTCATCATACCTGACGACACACTGCAGTTTTCTCTCTTACACACTACATCTGATGCTTCTAACACCCAATGTTCCCTATAAACCACTAACACTCTGTTCTACATGCACACTGACACTACCCATCCAATGAAGCATGCTGGCTTCATTTCTTTCAAGCCTTCACATGTTTTCTGTAGTCACAACCCATATTTCACTGTATGTAGCTGTTCATAGACAGGCATCAAACAATCTACCTTTCACTCTGAGGGAGAAGCCCGTTTTTACCAGCAAAAGTAGCAGCTCTCTGAACTTTGCCCAGACTGTTCTTATTGAAGCAACTATACTTCCAGAGCTTCCTCCTCCACAGCTAACTTGGTCACCTAAGTAATGGAAGCTATCTACAACTTCTAAGGATTACCCTGGACATTTGAAGAAGTCTATTTTCCATACATTCTTAGTGTTTATTGTACTTTCAATCTGCACTCCTCACAAAGACTACTTTCTCTGTTAACCTTCATGTGATACCACTGCACCTCTTATATATCTATAGCTTGCACTGGGTACAGTGTATTGAATTTCTATCAAAACCTTTTCGACACATTGAGCCATGTGAGCATGTCTGTGTTTTCTTGAGTGTCGCTATCATACCAGCATAGTAATTTCCAATATTGCTTGGAAACAGGTGAGGGTTGGCATTTAAAACTTGCCTCAATAAATTCCATCTGACTTACACAAGCAAGTAAAAAATGGACATTAAATGATATATATATATATTTCTACATATTCTAATTACCTCTAAGTCTTATCAACAGATATAAATAAACTTTGCTAAAGAGACTCTACCAAGATCAAAAATAGATTTCTTACCTTCACTAGTTAGCTATCAATACAAGATCGCTTAACTTACACACACGCACACACGCGTATCTATTGCTTACTCCGGAAATGTTATATGAGAACATATCATGCAAAATCTGAAGTTTTGTTAAAAGGTGAACAACACACACAAAGAAAAGCTAATAAATTGATTTCAGTATTAAAGTAACAGCCAGGGAGAACATTGACAGGCAAAGTCAATGTGAACAAACAAAAATCTTTAAATTACAAAACTAAAAACTAATTTAAGAAATACTATAATAAATGTATGAAGGCACATGGCCATGTAGTCAGGGTGTTGTACTCGTGATAGCAGGATCATGGTTTTGATACCAAGACCAGCAGCATGTTGCGTTCCTGAGTAAAATGTTTTATTTTGTGTTGCTCCAGTTCACTCAACTAAAAATGAGTAACTATGCAATGGACTAGCATCCTGTTGAGGGAGAATGTTGGCTTGCCCACCTGGCCAGTTAGGGTGACACCATTTGAAAGCTACAACAATGCAAGGAACACATTGTGATCAGTGATGATAAATCTATATGAAACAAGAAAACTTTTACTAAAGAACACATGACTGAGAGTAACTTCTAACAGAGCTTTAAAGCCAAAAACAATTAAATCCAAGAATATTCTTTGAACTATTTGGGCCATTGTGTCTGAAAGATTTAGAACTACTGACTTAGTGTCTTAATAATTTAACCTCAAAATAATAAAAAGAATTACTGTATTTTAACATAAGGAACCTTCTTTTGTCAAAAATTTGGTTAAGAAAATATGGGAGTTTCTTATACATGGATACTATTATAATCCCTTACAAAACCATTTTTTCTAAATTTTAAACCCCAAAATTAGGGTTCCTTATACACGTTAAAATACAGTAATTTTTCAAGCTGATTTTTCAGTTTTTGTATTCCATTATTTTAAAAATTCTTTCACTTGTCCAAGATATGATAGAGTTACAATGAAGAAAACACAATATTAATCTATGTTTAGTATTATTTTCAGTGCTTTCAGCAAGTATGAGATACAACTTGACCATGTTTCAGCATTTATCTGAAGTCATCAGCAAAGCATAGCTTTCAGTGTACTTGCCAAAGTATTGATCACAAAACAAATGTAAATGTACTTAGTGATAAAATGTAGTAAAATTACAAAGTAAGCAATATTGTACACTGCATGGCATAACTCCAGATCAAACAAAGGTTAATGAGTGTGATTAGGTCAATGGAAACTATCAGGAAGCACATCAGATGTAGGGTAAAGTTTGGTAAATTATTCCAGAGTGGTAAATTTAATTTGTTACCTTGTTTATCACTAACACCTGGCCTTTGATTACTTTTTAGAGGAGTCTATTCTTATGCAAGCATTTGGGCCAGGACACTACACTAAAGATAAATTCTTCCAACCAAAAAGTTTATAGATACAGCCTTTTTGTCTATGACTAAAACATATAAATGAGTTGCTTTAAATGAATTCAATACTAGCACAGCCATTTGACGCTCAATTACTTTTCTTGGGTCCCATGGAAGAATGCATAAGAAAAGCAGTCAAGTATTGATTTCTAAATTATTACAGGAAGAAGTCTTCATTAGGTGTCCCCAAACCCTATGACTTACACAACATTTCTACTAATAACAGGATTAGAGGGAAGAAAAAATAACACATCAAAATATTGTTAGTATTATATAGCAAAATATATTCAATACATGCTGGTTCAGACATTAAAAATAATAAATAATTCTTCACATACTAGTTGTTGTCTCTAAAGGCATGTTTCTGAAAAAATATATACAATTTATATATATATATATATATATACAAATACTGGTAGGAATTACAAAGTGTATGTGTACATATGTTTTATGAATTACATATTTAATTAGATAATGAATTTCAATAGTTGTTGCATTCAACACATGAAATTAAAATCTGAGATTGTGAATTGTCTCAAATCCATGAATTCCATTTACTACAGTAGACCCTTCCCTGAAAATGCATACATTATACTATTTCCCACTGTATATCTCTTGTCTTCTATCAAACCTTATTTTCTATCTTAGTTCTTGAATCCATTACTAACCCTCCCTGCCTGGCTCCTTCATTGGAATTTCAGCATCAACAACAGGGTATTTTTGTTTGTATGTATATATGTATGTGCAGATTTGTATGTTTTATGTCTCTTATATAGTTGCATATCTAGACATGCTCATATATATTTAAATGATAAACTTCTGGAAAGTTTTACAGATTTTTACAGTTCCAGTGATTGACTGGATGTGTAGTCTTCGAATTAGCTTTCTCCTTTCTGATTTTGAGAAACCTAATTTCTCAAGATTGGTATTTAGGCAGTGTGTTACATATCCCACAGCCCCAATAATTACAGGTATAAACCTGAACTTGTCATCTGGATAGAATAACTACAGATTTTTCAATAGTTCAGCATAAGTGTTCTCTTCTTCACTGATCTTCAGCTTTACGTTAACATCTGCTGGGCAGCTAATTTCCACAACTGTGCAGTTTCTCTTCTCTATCCCAAATCTTTATATCAGGTCTGTTGTGCTTACATTTTATTGAGGCCTTCACTGGTACATTCCACCAGTATTCCATTTTATTACGAGTGGCTATGGCTTCTATCATATTGTGGGCTCTTATTTCTTTGTCCTCGGAATTATCCTTCCAACAGATTTCATTATAGAGTGTCCTAGCCACAACATCTCTCCTATTTCTTAATTATTAAATCTTCCACTGAAGAGAGAGCTGGTTTCCAACAAAGATACAAGGCTCCATCTTTGGGATGTAGTCAACACAGACAAATTCACATTTGGAACTTGAGAAAAGTTTTGCATATTTTTACTGTTCCACTCACAGATTGCATTTGTATGAATTAGCCAGTCATTTTCTCTTTCTGAAAATCTCAGTTTATCCAAATTCTCCTTTAAGCATTTACTAACAAAACCTAGTGATCCATTTGTTATTGGTATGAATATGAATTCATAGTCTGGATATAGAAGCTGGAGGTTTCAAAGCAATTATCCATCGATATCCTCTTTTTCTTTGATTTTCAAAGAGATATTTACATCTACAGGGCAGATGACCTCTATGATAGTACATACCTTTGCCCCTATGTCCAAAACAACAACATCCGGCCTATAATGCTTACATTTGGCAGAAGTTTTGATGGGAATATTCCACTAGTATTCCTTGAGTTGGTGTTTATGAATGTATTCCATAACTGAAGGATTTACTAAGTTTATTTCAGGACAGTCTTTTTTGCGGATGGCATTGTAAATAGTTTTAATGACAACATCATGCTGCATAGGGAGGTAGTACCATGACAGCATTTTAGGGCAGCTGCTAATCACATGCGTGATGTCTTCCACAAAAACATGACATAGCCTACACACGCGGTTGCACCTTGAGATTACAAGAGTGTCACTGTCTCTCTTGTTCACCAGGTACTTTGTGGCAATCTTTTGTTCCTGGATTGCAAACACAAAGCCTTTGAAGTGTGATGTGATGTAGTGGTCTTGGGTCCAAGAGAGGGTGCACTTCGTGTCAATTCTGCTATCTTCATCAAGCTTCCGGGCAATATATTTGTAACAGGATCAGTTTCAGTATCACTGGAGGGGTGTCCAATCTGATCCCGTCACATTCAATTTTAGTTAAAATAACAGACAAGTCAGGCGATCGATGAACACAGCAAAATGGTTGTTTATTTCTCATCGAAATGTAGAACTGGTGTACGTGTTCTCTGGAGGGAAACCGACAGCTGAATCTGTAGTACTGATTCTTGTTTGTTAGTCGAAATGATTCGTCGTGGTTCACTGCTTGGTTGGTATGAAGTCTTCAGAGACTGCCAATACACGTCCGTTCACGGGTGCTGCAAGGGCCAGAAAGGATGAATGAGCGAACCGCGTTTTAGGGGTCAGTTTCCCGCACATGCGCATGGGGAAGACTTCCGGTGGCCAACCGGAAGTAATCCCATTCTGCGCATGTGCGCTGAACCTTACACAGCAGCATCACTACATATTCATGCATAGTATGTATGTATGTATGCATGTATGTATGCATGTATGTATGCATGCATGCATGTCAAATTAATGTGTTTTAGTAGACAAGTAATAGCAGCAGTATTCTAGTATGTTACACCTCACCAGGAATGATTGACATTGAGGCACTTCAACAAAGAATACTTGGAGAGTGTTTGTATTATCTTCCCTTGTGTATGTCATTAGGTTGTTTCTTCTCGGCCCCTGATTTTCTGCAGTTACCAATTTCCTGCTGTCCAACAAGAAGGACCACACTGGTCTCACTAGTCTCAAAATTTTTGCAAAGGCTATGGGTACGACTCCTCCCTCCAGATGAAACCGTTATAAAAAAAACAAATAAATAGATAAATAAAATGCACATGGTATCTGGGTACTTTATAATTTTATGATATGTACAGGCACAGCCTAGCACATACATGTATCATTTTCTTGGGGTATGTAGGCATGTGTACATGTATGTATGTATGTATGCATGCATGCATATATGTATGTGTGTGTGTGTGTATGTATGTATGTATGTGTGTGTGTGTGTGTGTATGTATGTATGTATGTATATATGTATGTGTGTGTGTATGTATGTATGTATGTGTAGAGAGAGAAAGGAGAGGAAAGAGAGAGGAGAGAGATAATATAGATATCTCTATAATTATAGTGAGAAAAGAGATAATATAGTCACCAGAAAGTGCTCAGATAAATCTGAAGGTCAGAAGATCAAACTCCTTTGTCCATGGTAGGTAGCTCTGATGTAGGAAATCACTCCTCATCCCTGCTTTTGCTTATCTGCCTTTTCTGCGCCACCTCGACTGGCTTCCGTGCCGGTGGCACATAAAATATACCAATCCGACCGTGGCTGTTGCCAGCCTTGCTTGGCACCTGTGCAGGTGGCACGTAAAAAGCACCCACTACACTCACGGAGTGGTTGGCATTAGGAAGGGCATCCAGCTGTAGAAACATTGCCAGATAAGACTGGAGCCTCGTGCAGCCTTCTGGCTTCCCAGATCCCCGGTCGAACCGTCCAACCCATGCTAGCATGGAGAACGGACGTTAAACGATGATGATGATGATGATGATAACAAGCATGTGAACTGGCTTCTCCAAGTACTGAATGTGTCAACAGACAGCATAAATTCTGAAGTATGGTCTGAGCTAATGACCATGAAGTCAATAATGGACAAATTAAATCTTAAAGCTACTATGTTACAATACAGACAATTTAATTACATTTTTTTACACATCATGTTTTCATATTCCATTTCATAATATCCTATGCTTCTTATTAATTTATTGAAACAATAGCTACATTACTATTTTGTCTCACCTAATCATGAAAATATAGTTAATTACATTGTTAAACATTTTTTTTTTTTAGAAATTCAAATGATTTAAAGATAGTAGGGTGTGTTTTGGGGGAGAATTAGCTGCTATTTCTAGCAGTCCAAACAACCACATCAAGGCTTCTGCACTAACTTGTCCTAGAAAATATGAATCTCATTTTTGTCCTCCTCTTTTATTCCAGTAAAGAATTGTCTAATTGTAGTATAGCAGCTTTAACCCTTTAACACGAGATTACTCTTTCAATGCTAATTTATTCACGTTGTTTTGAATTTATAATGCATTATCTTGTAGCCATGGGATTTTGATGAAGTGACTGTATATTTTTTAGACTAACATTGTAGGGTAGGTGTGAGAAGCTGGATCTGGCCAGTTTGAACGCAAAACAGGAAGAATATTTTGGCCAGATATGACCAGTTGAAATACTAAAGGGTTAAGATTTAATTTGTTCAGGAGTGACTAAAGGGTCATCAACTCTGGTCATACTATAGCATTGAGTAACCTGTCTATTGACACACTGAACACTCAGAGTGTTGATACAGGTACTGCCAGGTAACTTGTTTGTTGACATACCTTGATGACATCGCTGAAATAAATGATGCCAGGGAAAAATTAAGGTCTGAATATATGCTACAAAATCTTAGGTTGTTGCCAACAGAATTAGAACCACAATACAGTGACTGGAGATGACTGCTGATGATAGTAAAACATCTCCATAAAACTAAATAGCACTTTTAATGGAGACTAAAATGCCAACAAGTCAATGACTGGTCAATGATGTGGTTATTTGAATAGCTAGAAGTAGCAGCTAAATAGCCATCCCCTTGTCCCACAAAAGCCACTACTATTCTTTTATTCTTTTACTTGTTTCAGTCATTTGACTGTGGCCATGCTGGAGCACTGCTTTTAGTCAAGCAAATCGACCCCAGGACTTATTGCTTGTAAGCCTAGTACTTATTCTATTGGTCTCTTTTGCCGAACTGCTAATTTACGGGGGCATAAACACACCAGCATCGGTTGTCAAGCGATGTTTGGGGAGACAAACACAGGCACAAACATATACACACACACATACACATATATATATATATATATATATGACAGGCTTCTTTCAGTTTCCGTCTACCAAATCCACTCACAAGGCTTTGGTCAGCCCAAGGCTATAGTAGAAGACACTTGCCCAAGGTGCCACAGAGTGGTCTGAACCTGGAACCATGTGGTTGGTAAACAAGCTACTTACCACGTAGCCACTCCTACTATCTTTAAAAAAAATTTAAAAAACAAAAACACACTAGATTGTAGTCTCAGTTACATTTATGTCCGAAGAAATAATATGGTACAGTCACAGGCTGACAGGGATGAACAGGACTAAACACAACTAAAATATCTGATTTCTTAAAACAGTGCAGCCAACATACTACTTCTTGTTAGCACAATAACATACCAAATGTACTTCTTCAGCTGACATCGTTTTTTTTCTTTCTATTTTAGAGCCATGCTTAATGTCACTGAGAACAATAGGGTGAGCGACTGTTTTATCTCCTAACAAAAGCCAGTCTTAATTGAGTACTACAATTTTTCTTCTAGTCAATTAAAAACATATACAACATAGACATATATGGGTGCTTGTTGGCATGTATATAGGTGTGTATTGTGTGTGTTGGTGTGTAGGTGTCTGTTATTTAGGTGTGCTGTGGGTTACATGAGTAAGTATTAACATGTTGACTACACATTTGTGGTAAAGTTTAGAGTGTCTTCTATATACAGGTGTAGGAAATTATGTGTTAAATCAACACAAGGATTTCCCCAAATGGAAACTCTGGTTATGATCATAGAAGTGGTTGCACAGTTTTGAGTTTTCATTTTGTTTTTGGATTTTGTTTTTTTTGTAAGTGAAAAAATTATGTTGAAATTCATTGCAATTTAATAATGGGGAAATCATTGGGACAGTGGGTCTTGCATTATGGAATTTCCTCATTACAGCAAAGTTTTCAGGAATGAATATTATAGTTATGTGTTGGTACTCAAGTGGAAATCAGAGGTAATCCTCAGTTGGTGTAAAGCAAAGTAAGGATGGGCATCATCACTGTTGGTATCATTATTTAATGTTCATTTTTCATGCTGGCATGGGTTAGATGGATCGACAGAAGCTGGTAAGGCCAGAGGCAATACTAGGTTCCATAGTCTGTTTTGACTTGGTTTCTACAGCTGGCTGCCCTTCCTAATGCCTACCACTTTACAGAGTGTACTGCGTACTTTTTATGTGGTGCCATCACCAATGCTTTATGCATGGTACCAGCACCAACACTGATGCGCTTTATGCGGCACCTTAGTGCCAGTACCTACATATAATCCAAGATTATATTCACACATTCAAAACAAATTCACCAATGTGTGTGTGTTATATATATCATCATCATCACTTAATGTCCATTTTCCATGCTGGTATGGATTGGATGGTTTGACAGGATCTAGCAAGCTGCAGGACTGCACTGAGCTTCAATGTCTGTTTTGGCATGGTTTTTACAGCTGGATGGCCTTCCTAGAGCCAACAACTAGACAATGTATACTGGGTGTTTTTTTCGTGTATCCAGCACTAGTGAGGTCATCACATAATTTGCAAGACAGGAAAAAAGGAAAAAAGCCTCCCTTGACTAAGTGTATGTGTGTGTGGGGGGGGGAGAGTATCTGCGAAGGAGAAGTGTCTGTATGCTGGGTGTTGAGAGGATAAAGTATGATAAAGGAACAAGAAGAGAAGCCTGACTAAACCACATTATATGAGGGTTGGTGGGAGTAACTGAGAAGAAAATAAAGATGGTAGTGATGGGGTAGCAGAGCAAAGTCACAAGGTGCCAATATTTGTCTACCTTGTAACAATGTTACCATTTGCTAAGGAATCTTCAGCAAAATTTCACCCTGAGGCATAACAGGGTGGTTAAATTGTTAGAATCATGATCCTGAGATTGTGGTTGTGATTACTTGACTGGGTAACATGTCATGTTCTTGAGCAAAATACTTTATTTCACATTGCTCCAATCCATTCAGCTGGCAAAAAGTGGATAATCCTGTGATGGGCTGATGTTCCATCCACAGGGTGGGTGGGAATTATCATGTCATGGAAACTAGAAAACTGGCCCTATGAATCTATATACATCCCTAGTGATAGCATAAGATATATGTTTTTCTTTTTTCTTTCTTTTTTCTCTCACTCATACATATCCAAACACACATATATGTACACACATACACCAAAAATGTAGATTATGTTATATTTCTGCAGAAGACAACACATGTGATTGGTAGTTGTCCAAAAATGTCATCAAGGTACTACCTCCCTACATGGCACAACACTGTTGCAAAAACAATGTACAATGCCATTCAGTAAAAAAAAGAAACTGTCCTGGAATAAATACAGAGAATACACACACAAACATCAATACATTCCCATCAAAACATCTGTCAAGTGTAAACATAACAAGTCAAATGTTGTTTGAGACAAAAAAAGTATGTATAGTCATAGATGTCAGCTGTCCTCCTGATGTGAACATCTCTTTGGTTTTCAAAGAGAAAGAGAATAACTATGGACAACCGCTTCAAAACCTCCAGCTTTTATATCCAGATTATAAATTTGCATTAATACCAATTTATACCAATTTGGTTTTGTGAGTAGATTCCAAAGTGGCAATATGGGTAAGCTAGGGTTTTCAGAAAAAGAAACCAATCAACTGATTTGCACATTACAAATACAAACTATAAGTGAAATAGTAAAAATATGCAAGACTTTTCTCAAGTTTAAAATATGACATTGATTTTGTTATCTATATCCTAACGATGGAGCTTTGCATCTTTGTTAGAAACCAGCTCCTTCCACATGGGAGGAATTTAAATAATTATCATAAAAACAGAACACACACACAAGCATTATGTATTGGAATGCTATCATTATAAAAATTGTACATTTAAGTCATATCTTCAAAAAGTTAACATGCAGTTTCAAATACTATGGAAGATAGAAAATAATCTATTCTTTAATATATTTCAATTATGAATTTGTTAATATTTCTAAAATATTCAGGTTTTATGATTTTATAGAACATAAAAATTGAACTGCTAGTTTTTATAATGCTCGAATATATTTGAAATTTTTTAAGCAGTTTAAAAGTGTAAGAAAATTTAAATGTGAATGAAAGATTCAATTATTTTCTGTTTTCCATGATATTTGAAACTGCATGCAAACTTTTTGAAGATAGGAACTTTAGTGAAAGCAGCATTCCAATATATATTGTCTACATCTTTTGTGTGAAATATAATTGTCTTCCAGGTATTGTCACAGACAGTGGTTGAATTCTTTAAAAAAATATGGTTTTGTATCTACTATATAAATTCAAATAGACATAATTTTTAAATGGAAGATTTTAATAGCCTATTTAAATCTCTAACAATTCTTGCACAATATTCATGGTTCAACATACTCCAGGACTTTAAAACAGTTGCTCAGTATAACTGAGCAACATACCATGAAGCCAGCCAGAGAAAATGCCTCTTCAAAGATGATGACACAACAAAGCAATGAGCCAAAAAAGAGGCTGCAGCTTTGCATTCTCTGAGCAAGATGAGCTTTGTTATTATTATAAGTGTTTACTCATCATCTGATCCTTAGCAACTTTGACTTAACCATAGGTCAGTGTTGATTCATTCAGCTATCTCCTAGATGGTGATGCTCCTGTATAGGCATTATCAAAATCCATTGACTGAAATCAGTAAAAGAATATGTTATTCGAAGTTCTTTCTCAAAACATATTAACTCATATTCAGTGAAACTGATGTTCCCTTTCTGTATGATGAAAAGTTACAATAACAAAACTTAGTACCAGATTGTTAGAAAGTTATAAGAGCTGTAGGGTTGGCTTGAAGACGGAGAACTATACCTCCCTTTTTTCTAAATTATGAATATGTCTTCTTCAGATAAATTCCTAAGATTCTTTAGTAAAATTTATTGTTTACATTTTTGTCAACTAAAGAAAAGGACAGTGAGTATACCAAGTACAAATTATTAAGAATAATGAAACCAACCTTTGTTTCTTTTAAAGAACCAAGAAAAAAATCCAGTTGATGGCTTTACATCAGAGATTAGAGGACCAAATTCCGTGAATTCTGAAGGTGTATTTTCCCAGTGTTTTTTGTTTGCCATGTGCAAAATATGGCATCACTTTCTGTGGACCCTAGCAAATAAACAAATAGCAATTTCTTACATATTGTAAACATCCTCATAAAAATGAAAATAAGGATAGTGTTACATTGTATACTTTTTATTACGGCAGAAAATTTACAAACAATTATGGTTATTAATATTTGGTTTTTATATCAAATCTTTTCCCTTTTATATAGAATCTTATATGGCCTTCATATTTCTTAAATTATTCAATCACCAAGGGAGACTGCAATAATGAACAAACCAATGAATAACTCATGGTTTGGTCTATTATGATAAGTCTGAGAAATAAACTATGTTGTAGCAAGTAAAATGTTTAACCTTTTTCTTACCAATATTTGTTGAAATACACTGATATTGTTTCAATTAATTTTGAAAATTATGAAGAATTACGTTAAAAAAAAAAAATGACATTATTAAGCTGATGTCTGAATCATATATTAATATGAAATTTTGACAGAAAATTTTACTTTAGATCACTTCAAGACAAGAAATTTTTTATCATAAAACCAGAGGGGTCTTCTAGAAGTAAAATCACAGGAAAACTAAATGAAATGAATGTTGTTCAAAATCCCATGATAACAACCTGCCCAAAACTGCTGGTATTAAACTGTTCATATTAAATTAAAATCTTACCTGAAATCTTATTATAAGAGTAATAACACATTTCAGAGTTAAAAATTCCATAACACCATGTGAGAACCCTTTTCCCTTTGAGCTGTATTCTAAACACAAGCTTATAACAATACATGAATGAGAAAGCTAGAGAGCTTTCATGTAGTCACTTACCTGCAAGAAAATAACAGCCAAACACCTCTCTCATTATATCTTATTGCTTTAGAAGAAAAATGCATTGACTAATGTAGTAATAGATACTCTATGTCTTAAAAAGATAGTACAGTCATGGCTAGAATTTTGTCAATGGTCTGTTACATTAAACCAGGGGTGGGGAAACCCCAATGCACTAGCACATTTTATTGCATCCACAGGCTCATATACTCATATGTACAAAATCTAATAAATTTTTCAATTACACAATTTATACAATATTCATATGCCTATTTGCAACATAGGTCACATTTCCATTATGGCTAAAATGGTTAGACTTGAACAGAAATTATCTGGTAATTGCCATTTGAATGAAAATTTTGTTTACACTACAAAACACATATTGCTAGGTTTGTACCACCCCCTTGAGACCCAACAACACTCTAGCTGAAAAACATAGAATACCTCATAAACAATATAAATGTCTTAAATTCAGTGGCAGTGTTAATGAAGATGTTACATGTTAATTTAATGTGTTACATTTATCTTTATTAATGTATATCGAATTACAGATAGATATATACAAGATTTACACAGATAGAAGAGTATTTCTTTGGAAATTTTTGCCCACCCCACTAAAAAGTTTGCCCACCCCACTAAAAAGTTTGCCCACCCCTGCATTAAACTGACCAAGTAAACAACCACTAAATCAGAAAAAGTTGGTTATTTTTAATCTAACCCCCTCCAAGTTGTTTATAACTTTGAAGATGAAATGAAACAAGGTATTGAATCTATACCTGTAAGAAATATGATCACAAAGGTGTCAGCTGAATGATGGATGTGTTTGAAAATTACTAATTGGTGAACTAATGTACAAATGAAAGCGGGTAAGGAGGAAGTTCAATAAGGTAAGGTTAAATATGCAGATACCAAGATTCTGGTAAAAGAGGAACAAAACTTTATCTCAACAGAAAGATTAAGCATTATTATCACCAAGTGTTTAGTAATCAAGAGGAAGCCATTTGTTTCATAGATAACGTTCATGATATTGCTCATTTGTGATTGATGGAAAGTCTTAGATATGAAAGAAACATATTCTATAATGATGGAAGGTCAGCACTAGTTTCACGGCTCCAGAAGCAAATGATATCCATAAAATAATAAAGCCTCTTGAATGCAGTTAGAAGATGTTAATGATTTGTTGTTTGTTTATTAGATCCAGAGAACAAGAAGCTGACCCATTCTAATTGCAGAAGCTGACTACTGTTAGTAGATGGATATTTGATTTGACTTTGAAATAAAGTAACAGTCGTGTTGTTTCTAAACATTATTTCTGTTTCAAAATTTTATTCTAATATACCTTTTTAAATATATATAAATTATATTTATAACCAGTAATATTTCCCAGTGTCTACTGCAGCATCTAGGATATATATAGAGAGAGTAAACAATACTCTTAGTTTTCTGTCTGGAGATAAAAAGAAACAGATTTCAGAACCAAGTTTCGTAGCTTGTGACCTTCTCCTTGAAATTATGTTCCTCTATGCAAAACTTCAACATCTAGGTGCGGAATTGTGGTCTACTACTTAGAACATAGATACATGTATACATTCATTTTTAAGATATGTTATTAATATCTGAATGCATGAGGTGAAGAAGGGCTAGAGAGGTAACAGATCCTACAGTAACAGATAAATTCCTGGAGTAGAGATTAGATAATGGTACTATTAAAATATATAAAACATCAATTCAAGTGACTAGATCAGAAAGTAACATTGGGGTCTGTTAAGGTATAAATAACCTACTAAAAAAACTAAGGCACAAGTGAAAAAGAAAATAGCAGCTAACCTGAAGTCAGAAAAATAAGGAAAAGAAAACAGTATTTGACCCAAGTTATTCATTTTAAAAGAAATAAATTTAATATTTAATTCTGAAGTATTCCTTTTCAATGGTGCCAAAGATCCTGAATCTTATGCAAAATGAGAAAAGCTTTTAACTACTAGGTTAATGGCTATGTTAGCTGAGTTAGACATGTACTGGATATAAGGGACATCTGAGAAAAATATACCCCCACCAGAACAATTAAAAACTTCATGAGCCCTAAATGTGCAAAAGTTGTAATTAATAGTCAAAGTGACATCTCTATAATTAAATAGTAATAAATTGTGAACCATTTAAAGTCGATAGCCTGCAGCAGAGAAATTCAAGCAACGTAATACTTGACAAGAAGTCTTTATGAAAATAACAGATAACAATAACACATTCACAATCCTGTCCTTCATTCAGAGTTGCACTCACAACAATTATATCCCCATCCATTTCATTATCATAAAACAGCTATGACAGCCAGAAACTTGAAATTAGGTTTTCTCTAAAATAAAGTTAATAGTTTGACTTTTTTTTTTTAGCTAGATTTAATTGATTCTGGAATAATTAGTATGCAGTTACTTTTAATTATAAATAGCCTGTAGCTACATTATTGTCAAAACAAAGTTCTCAACCAAGAGAGATGCACTAAATAAACAAAACAGAAATACAATACCTAAACCCTGCAGATGTTAGAATCTAACCAGTTTCTGGTAACTTGAAATTTCCAAACAATACAGATTGAGCAGAATATAGTTTAGGTACAGGCATGGCTGTGTGGCTAAAAAGCTTGCTTTGAAGTCATATGGTTTTGGGTTCAGTCCCACTACGCAGCACCTTGGGCAAGTGCCTTCAACTATAAACTCAGGGTGATAAATGTCTTGTGAGTGTATTTGGTAGATGGAAACTGTGTGTAGGCTCCTCTGTGTGTGTGTGTGTGTGTATGTAAACACACAGCATTCAAGCTAAATTTGAAAGTTTGCATAAAAAGAAAACACAATATCCAAAACCAGAAGTATTTCAAAAAATATCAGCTAGATTGTGGCTGGGAGATAACAAACCACTCAAAGTAGCCACCCCCAGCTTCAGAATCTGGTGCATGCCTTCCTCACTGTATCCCTGGGTAGATCTTCAAACACCTCTTTGATGTTGCCCACCAGCTTGGCCTTGGTGTTTCAGGCAGAATGGTTGGTGCCTTTCTAAACTGTGCCCCACAGGTAATAATCCATGGGATTACAATTGGGGGAATTTAGGAGGCCAGAAATTGGGATCATAGAAATTCTTCCACAACCACTTCTGAATCTCTCTGGAGGTATGGCAAGGAGCCAAATCCTGCTGCTATGCATATGGCCTTCCACCAGCAACCCTCTCAAGTCAGGGTTTGATCACAGTTTCAACAGCTTCATATAGCCATCTAAAATTATATTAAAGCTCTGGTCAAAGATGTGGGACAGCTTGACATCACCATTACTGGAGGCCCATGCAAAGACCATCACAGTTTAAGGGAACTTGGTTTTCATGATACATGGTATATCACATGGATTGTAGACAAGCCACATGTTGTTTTGAGTGCTGTACAACTGGTCCTAGCAGTTCTTTTCATCTGAGAAGAACCAGACGATCCCTGGGCCAACAGGATGCTGTAGCTTGTTGAGGAGCTTCTTTACCTTCATCAAGCTGTTCTCCTTGGCCTTGACTGTCAGAATTTGACCCTTGTGTTTCTTGTACAAGTGGTAGCAAAGGTCCTCATTCATGGTGGCGACTCGAACACACACTTCTCTTGCCAAAGCCTGGGTTCCTTTGGTCTTCCATCACCTTGTCTTGCAGCTATTGGATGAATTCCAGCATGCAGTTTCAGTCAGAACACCAGTTGTGTCTCTTCCTGCAGGCAATGGCTTTGTTGTGTCCATTGCAACTATCACATCTTACAATCTTGACAGTGTTCACAGAACATTGAGTAGTTGTCATGATGTCGGCATTTTAATACCCAGCGAGTCATCATGACAGGTAACAGTACAGTCCAAATTCTACAATTGGCAGTTCATTCTTAAGAATGCTTAATAGGAACAATCAAACAACATCGGCTACCTCAGAGCTATTTAAACTACCTGAAGATACATTGAAAAGCTCATCATGTTTTTTCACTGAAAAATAGCTGTCATAGTATAGCAATGATTTTCTAGCATTTAGAATGAGGTTGATGTCAGTTTCAGAGATGGCTGCATAGTTTTTGCTCAACTCAGAAGATATCAAACTGGATAAACTTGTGGCTATGCTTGTTCATGATGTTGTGAAACCACCTAACAATCTCACTATTACAAACCCATTGTTTAAGATCACTGGCCATCCTGATTCTAATGTTGATGATGTCAAGTATATGCTCACTGATCCTGTCTATTTCACTCTTCATAGAGTTGATGAGTCTGCAATTAGGGTTTCCAATGAAGTTATCCTTGTAATCTTTCAGTAGGAGTTAAAGTTTATGCATACTACACCTATGTTTCTAGGCATTTAGCCTCATTATTAAACAAACTGTTGGTACTACGGCTGTTTTTTTTTTCATAAGTGTGCACGAAGTTGCTTATTAAGAGTGAGACGTAAGTTTATCAATCTAATTGATATGCATTTTTTGTAATTATAATCATTATTGCATGAAAGAGCAATGCATGCCATCAAAGTGACACTGGAGTACAAATATACAAAGCCCAATATACCCATCATGACTATCCATCTGATAAGGGTACACTGAGCACATGCATCACAGCCATATGTGTGTGATATAGTGATCTCATATCAAGATAAACTGTGCATGACTTTGCAGGTGGGGGTCTAGTTAGATTTTTCTTCAGGTCGAGTAGCCCATCCCACTGAAAAGGTCCCTGAATAAGGGTTGTTTAAGGATGTTGAATGAAACGCCCACGTTTTCAAAGGTGAATTATTCAAACCCCAAAGAATTCCTTTCAACACATGACTATGATGCTCCCCCCACTACTTCTGCTTGCAATCAGAGATGCACACAACATCGACCATTAAGGGACATGCTCAACTGGTTAAGATTAAGCAACTGACAAGCAAATCTGTGGCACTGGGCAGAATATTTGTTGTAGCACAGCTTTTATACCAAGACAAGACATGTACATGATAGCACTTCCAATCAGTTAACATGAGAAGCCATGGGAGCCACTGTCTAGTATTGCATCAGGGCGTATTATTATTATTATTATTATTATTATTATTATTATTATAACCTCCACCTTAGCGAAGGTGGAGGTATTGTTTTTCAGTCATATTTGTTTGTTTGTTTGTCTGTGAACAAGATATCTCAAGAACCACTGGATGCATTCAGATGAAACTTTCAGGGATGCTTGGCTTCATGACTAGCACAAACTAATTAGAATTTGGGATCAATCTGGTACTGGACACAGCTTCTGGATTATTTTTCTGTTAATTTACTTAATTTTTGAGAGCGGTTCGGTTCATTTTTAGTATTCTCGTTTGTGAGAGCGGGTGAGTTTATTTTAGATATTCTCATTTTAAAACTCATCTCCAGCTAATCGTTGAGAGGACATTGGTGTTGCCTTGGCAGAGGTTTGCACTCTCTGGGTGCTTTTGTTATTATTATTATTTATTATTATTATTAAATACAATAAACACACACACACATACATACATACATATATATATATATTTATATTACACACGCACACACCATGTAAGAATCCATAAGTCAGAAAAAATATGCACTCGTATATTAGTCAATAGTATATTAATCAAAGTGTACAGTATTTATAATCATTATGGCCATCTTACAATCAGTTTCACACTAGGGCTTCAATGGAGCAATGGAGTTATGTATGGATGTATGTAAAGACACACACACACACACACACACATCTCTCTCTGTATATAAAACACACACACACACATATATTATATATATATTTATATATATATATATATATATATATATATATATATATATATATATATATATATATATGTATATATATATATATATATATATATATATATATGTGTGTGTGTGTGTGAGAAGTTCACTTCACAACCGCATGGTTGTAGAGTGAACCTCTGATCTTCACAACTATATCTGCACTTATACACTGCTGAAAACTAAATCCTCACACAAAAAAAAGGAATAAATAAAAATAATAATAAAATAGATGTAAAAAGTAGGTAAGAGAAATATTGAAAGAAAAGAATTTAAAAAATGGTAAAGAAAAGCTTTGGAAACAATTAATTTAAACAACAGAAATACATGTGTGAAAAGTAATCCTATGACAACATAAAAATTGAAACGACACAAGATATAAAGAGAATATTTAAGTGTAGCATGTGGTGAACCTATGAATAGATATCGTCATAAATAGATTGTTGATTGTGGTTGACTCCTCTGCCTATTAAATATACACTAAGAGGGTAAGGTACTGGAATTATAGGAGTCATATGAGCTGAGTGGTGATTAAGATAATTAATTAGTTCAAATCTTTCAACAGACATTGACACTTCTTTTAAGCAAGGTCCCAAAGGTCACTGAAAATAGGCTGCAATCATAATAGAGAGTGGTACAAGGTGAAATAAGTTTGGGGGATTTTGGATAGAGCCCGTCTTTGAATAGAATAATGCAGTGGTTGTCAGAGAGAAACTCTAGCTGTGGAATACTCTGCTCCATAGAATTTAAATTCATAACCCAGATTTGTAGGAACCACTAAATAAAATTTTAGCATTGAAAAATGAATATGAAAAATAGCAAGAAAAGCAATTCATATGAGTTTAGTATTTTATTCAGTTTATTTAATCAATGTCACATGCTTGTATAGAGCTTTCACTATCAAATTAATTGGAACATTTATATAAATAAAGTAATTAAGTGTCTACTATAAGACTTCTGCACTGTAATATTTCAGTTTGAAACACATGATCTGAAATCAAGCCAATTGCCAAGCCATCCTGTAATTATTAATAGATATGGTTCTATGTTGAATATGGCTTTATTCATGTCAACCATGGCAGCGTGGCTGAGAAGTTTCCTTTGAAACTACATGGTTTGGGGCCAAGTCCTATCCTGCAGCACCATAAATGTTTTCTAAAGCCCCAAGCAGACCAACACCTTGTGAGTGAAACTTAGCAAATGGAAACTGTAGGATTACCAGTGAACAGATAGATGGATGGATAGAAAAAGGAGGGAAAGAGAGAGAGAGAGATTTGCATATGTGAGTGTGTGTGTGTGTGTAATGTTGATAAATAGCAGCTTGTCAGTATCTGAGTGAAATAGTGATGATGTTTACATTCCTTACTGCTGCCAAAGACCTGTGTAAAGCAATCCTTTTCTTGAAGAACAGGTAAGGCTTAATGACACAAAAAAGACATAAGGCCCTGTAAAATCCTGCCACAAATAAATCTCTGTCCAACTCATACTAGCATGGGAAAATGGTTGTTAAATAAATTAACAAGTGAATGTGTTTGTATGTGTGTGTGTGCATATCTATTAACAGGTTCACTTTACTTCTCGTATTATTTAAAGTTTTGTGGGTGTGGAAACATGACTCAGTGACTTTGACATCAGAATCATTATGAATGCTAGGATGTCACTTCTATTTCATAATGATCCATACAGGGTAAAAAGAAGGGTGACTCGCTATTTAACATATCCATAGGTTATATGACAGGGCCAAGGTCACTGACCTCACAGGGCTCTTCATCCTTGATACTCTAAGAAAATATACACACCCACACAATTTGGCCCAATACAGAGTAGACATATGAGTAACTATGCCATGGATAAGTTTAAGAAGAACCTTATTAGCTTCTTCAAAGAGTTCAGCTTATCCATAAATGTCACCACCAACTTAACAAAAGTTGAATTCCTGGATTCTAACCTACACTTCAAAGCAAGCAAGTACTTGCTACTCCAACAATGAGAAAATTGTTAATAAATATTCTAACCACCCACCATCTGTAATTAGTAACAGGTATCAGAAGAATCTCCAGCTTAACATCAGACTGAGAATTTTTCAACAGGGCAGTACTCTATTACAATACGGTTTTAGCAAGAAATGGCTTTACTGATAAGTTAATATACATGGAGTGTTACCTACCATATCCACGCACAAAAGAAGAATGGTTATCTGGCATAATCCTCTATTCAACCTAGATGCTTCTACTGAGTTAAGCAAAAGCTTCCTGATCTTAGGCAACATTTTCATAAAAGTGATAGATACCATAAGCCTTTTAATTCCCATAACATTAAAGTCAGTTATTCATGCTTAGAAAATATCACTTCCAACATCACATGCTATAACAGAAGCAAACGCACAACCACACAATCTTCATCCTACACTCCCAATTGCTGAAATCCTACCAACTGTCTAACAGGAGGATCCTACGTCTTGAAAGCTGTGGTCTATACAACCACCCTAACACCATCCAATGGTATTTATAAGCCACTATACAGGCTTGACAGTCAAGAACTACAAAGGGAGACATCCACTGCATGTGTACCCCTGCAGATATAGGGACACAGAAAACCTCATTTCCTTATCCTGCTTTATCTGGAGATCCTATGACTGCAGCAACATCTCGGCCAACATCAAATGGCATATAATTGACAGTCCCACCTTATTTACTTGGAGTTCACAATTGCCAACTCTGCCTCCAAGGAAGGTTTACATACTCCAACAGCTTGCAGTATGCATTAATAGAATGTACTTCTAATGTATATTAAGCTATTGACTTGGATCTTGATATATCACCCTAAACTGGGTTTATACTATGCTTGTTGAGCATACAGAGATTACCACACCCATTCCTGCAAATCAATGATCCAGCAGACATACCACCCACATCTGTACCAATCATCAAAAGCATGGATGACATAATGGCATTCACCCATTGTTGCTAAGTTATCACTACATCTACATGACCATAACTGATCATCAGACATTAAACATTCTTGATAACACAGAAGCTATTCCTTAGCATCTCATATTTCAAGAGCTGACATCAATGACACTCCAGAGAACATGCACTGACGACAAAACGACATTAATATCCCACTTGATTCAACACATGGAGTGCTAAATCTGTTATGCTAAGGAATTCTGGGCCAGGAATGCAGAGGATTTCCAAAGACTAGAAATAAATGAAACACAATTGTTCCATTTGATGTAAAATTTGTGTTTATGAATAATGGAGAGAAAAATTGGACACAAGAGGAATGGAATGTAGTAGAAGAAAGGAGAGTGTGCTGGTGTGAGTATGTGGTGTGTACAGAGGATAACAGCTGCATGAAGAAGTGCTACATGCTCAAGTGGAACCTGTAGAAAAGGGACACTAAGGAAGAACTTATGATAAAATGATGAAGACTGATTTGAAGAACTTGCATTTCACAAGGTAAGGGAGGAGATAAACAACTGTGTCAACTGGTGACACATTGTGGGATAAGACCATTCCACCTATGCAAGAAATACAAGGCAAATGTTAAAATTGGTATTCATGATGACTGGGAGGAATAGCTAACACCTCCACTCTCAAGTCTACATCTGCTGCCTAACCAACCTCTTTGTCACTCTCTCCATCACTCATTTTACATTCATTCATCTCTCCATTACTCACTTCCTCTTCCATTCACTATACTATGCAGGAGGTGAAAATAAGGATGGCAATGGATTTCTCCTGTCCACTCCTCTCATCCACCAAGTATACTGTGTACACTGCATAATGAAGGATGATACCAGATCTACCCATATTTCAATCTCTTTCCTTCCAGACTATCATCCTTCTCAGTTTATCTCCTCCTCGCAATACAAGGCCTGTGTATAAGATATTATATCAAACTTGCTTGTACCTGACACTCTCTACCATCAGCCTTCCAAATGGATAATGGTACGCTTGCACTTAGTGATTCAGAGAAGAAAGATGCACGGAAGTGTCACCATGAAAGGTTACTAAACATGGAAAATGAATGGGAGAAGGAGTGTTTACCAAATATTGAACCAATTGAGGGACCAGTCATCAGAGTTGATAGCAGCATAATAGATAAGGCAATTAAGGACATGAAGACAGGGAAAGCCCCTGGGCCACCAGGAATCACTGCCAAAATGATTAAAATTTCCAGTGGCATGGGATACAGCTTAGTCACCCATATAGTTAATCAGGTTATTCCAGAAGGCACCATCCCCAACGACTGATGTAATATCATTATAGTTAGCTGCTACATGGGTAAAGGTGGTGTCTTAGATAAAAACAACTACAGAGGTATTAAACTGCTAGACCAAGTCATGAAAATTTCTGAGAGGGTTATAGCTCAATTGATTAAAAATAGAATTAAACTAGATGAGATGCAGTTTGGTTTTGTACCTGGGAAGAGCACCACAGATGCCATCTTCCTTGTGAGACAGCTGCAGGAAAAGTATTTGGCCAAAAGTAAGGCACTGTACTTAGCTTCATTGACCTGGAGAAAGCTTTCGACAGAGTTCCCCGCACTGTTATATGGTGGTCTCTAAGGAAGTTAGGAGTAGAGGTGTGGCTTCTCAGAGCTGTCCAAACCATGTACAGTGGTGCTGTCAGTAAGGTGAGAGTTGGCCATGAATACAATGATGAATTCAACGTTCAAGCAGGGTTCACCAGGGCTCAGTTCTCAGCCCACTCTCATTCATTATAGTCCTCCAGGCCATAACAGAAGAATTCAAGACTGGGTACCCATGGGAACTATTATATGATGATGACCTTACTCTTATCACAGAATCTTTAGCAGAATTGGAGAAGAAATTCCAGGTATGGAAACAAAGGGCCTTAAAGTTAACCTAGCTAAGACAAAAGTGATTGTTAGTAAGAAAGTAGATGAAACTCTCTTTCCATATGGTAAATAGCCTTGTTCAATATGTAGGATAGGAGTTGGAAGAAATTCCATTTGCTGCACCCAGTGTAAACTAGGGACTCATAAGAGGTGCAGTGGAATCACAGGTAGATTTACAGATAAAGTCGTCTTTGAATATGGCAGATGTGCAGGGAGAATAAGCACTAAAAGCAGACGGGACTTAGATTCTCTCAAATGCCTTTGAGGATTCAAGGTTGTAGATAGTTTCAGTTACCTAGGTAACCAAATTAGCAATGGCAGAGGATGCTCCAAAAGTATTGTCTCTAGAATAAGAATTGGGTGGAGAAAGTTCAGAAAGCTATTATATTTGTTGGCAACAGAAGTACTTTCTCTCAGAGTGAAAGGCGGACTATATGATGCTTATGTGTGAATGGCTATACTCTATGGCAGTGAAATGTGGGCTCTGAATGCAGAAGACATGTGTAGACTGGAGAGAAATAAAGGTAGTATGCTCAGTTGGATGTACAGCATCAATGCACATGTATGGTAAAGTGCAAATGTATTGAGAGAAAAGTTGGGCATAAGAGAAATCAAATGTAGCATGCAAGAGAGAAGACTATTCTGGTTTGAACATGTGATGCATATGAATGAAGACAGCTGCATAAAGAAGTACCAATCACTGAAAGTGGATGGTACTCATGGAGGTGGGAGACCCAGGAAGACAGGGGATGAAGTGGTAAGGACCAATCTCAGGAAGTTGGGCCTCACGCAGGAAATGACAATGAACCGAGATGTCTGGCAATATGTTCTTGAGAAGACCCATCCACGTCAATGAAACTGAGTTCTTGAAGTGCTGTGTCCCATCCACACTTAACAAGACAACTTCTCACACACTCTAACCACAACAAACCAAACTACGTCTCTACATCTCTTCTTTTCTTCACATATCTGCTTCATGTACTTTGTTTACCTTCCACACCCCAATCCTGTCCTCTTGGCCCTGTGCCACTGTATCATTGTTCTCCGCTTACCCCCATCCTGTGTATTCTACCCACATGTCCTGTTTCACTCTATTATTGCTATCTGCTAGCCTCTGACCTGTGTATTCTACCCACATGTAACTCCATACAATATGCCTAGCTCTCAATCCCCAATCCTGTTCCTCTGTATCATTGCTATCTGGTAGCCTCACCCAACTCTATACATATCCAGGTCTTTCACCACTTACTTGCATTCTTTAATCACATTCCCTTCACAATAATCCTGCCACTCATATTATGGCATTTGAACCTCAAGGGTATGCACTGGCACTTGCCCCCATCTATCTCTTTCTTTCTTCACTCAACCATTCCATTTATATTCTGATCCTTGTTCCTTGTGAGTATGCCCAGCATTTTACCACCATCTCTATCCTGCTAACTCCCACTCTCTCTCTCCTTCTCCTGCACTTCCCTCAGGTTGGGTAACTGTGTATTTCCTTTGTAGTAGCACACTTGTTTCTTTCTTCATTCCTGATTTTTCTCTCTCTGGCCAGGTAACCTTGTACTTCCTCTACAGCAAGACACCTGTATCTGTCTCACTATAACCTTTTCCTCATCCAACACAAGATCACCTCCTCCAATGCCTCCTCCCTACTTGCAACTTTTTTTTCCTTGTCTTGCAAGTACTTGGTGACCCTGTCAGTGCAGGTGCCACTTAAAAGCACCTAGTCCACACTGTAAAGTGGTTGGTGTTCGGTAGAGCATCCAGCTGTAAAAACCTTCCCAAAACTGACCTTGCCTGTGCTTGTGCCATGAAAAAGCACTAAGTCCACTCTGCTGAGTAGTTGGTGTTAGGAAGGACATCTGGCTGTAAAAATCCTGCCAAAACAATCAGAAGTCTGATGCAGGCTTCAGCCTGACCAGCTTTTGTGAAACCATCACACCCATGCTAACATGGAAGGTGGACATTAAACAATAATGATGATGGTGATGTTGATTTATACTATAAGAAAGGATACACACACAAATACGAGGCATATGACATAGGGGTTAGGGTGTTGCACTCATAATCATAATGGTTTTGATTTCCGAGACTGATGGTTTGTTGTGATCTTGAGCAAAACACTTCATTTGACATTACTCCTGCCTACTCAGCAGAAAACGTGAAACCTTGCAATGGATGGGCATTCTGTTCTGGGTGAAATGTTGTGATCTTGGTTACTTATATGCCAAGGAAACCAGATAACTGTGGCCATATGAGTTTTAGGAGTCAAGACAGTATTTACTTTAATTTACATGGTTTCATATCTTTTTATAATTAAGATCTAAACTGTTAATATATGAATGCGAAAGAGAAAGTAGAATAAGCGTAAACCTACTTTGGGACCACCCTATATATACATATATACACACAGATAGTATATATATGTATGTGTGTGTGTGTACAATACATATAGTTCAATGATGAGAATCAAATATTCTCTGTATAGAATACACTTAGTAGTGCTCAAGTTTAAACCGCTTGAGTTTTATGTACAGTACATATATATGGTGTATATATACATACACACACACACACTTACAATATGTGTGTGTGTGTGTGTATGCATGCAAACACACACACACAGATAACAAAACATTACAAACTCAGTTCAGGTAACAAGCCTGCTAACAAATATCACTAGCCATTTCAAATAGCTCAGATGACTTAGTCTATGTGTTACAAAAATATATGCATTTTATGAAAGTAAGCTAATTATAAAAAAAGTTTCAAGCTCAGAAAATCTTATGACAACATTGGATGGAAAACAATACCAATGATAAATGTCCTCTCTCTCTCTCTCTCATTTTTTAAAAATAGAATAAACTTAAGCAGCTGTCAGTTTTTGACAAGCAGAAATTTCAAGTGACAATTTTAGAAAATCTGTGAATGGATTAAGGAGATAGTAATCAAAGCTATTAGTCAACAGGAGGAAGAAGATAGCACACATATATGCTTATGTCATCATTTAGCCTCAAGTTAAAATCTGATCAAGAAGACCTGTGACCAAAGCCAGTCCAGCTGTGACCATCCAGTTTATTCTAATATCAGGGGCAATGTATCCTTCTTTACTGAAGACAAGACAGAGTGAAACAAAAGGCAGTTGTTTGCTACTTCTAGTAGGTCAACAAACTGAGCAGCAAAATAAAAGTTTGACTTGTCAGTTCAGCTCTACATAGAACTATTGGTAATCAATGAATGTTACTGAAATATTCTGAATGACCAAACATCAATGATTAGCTGGAAGTTTGTTGAAGAAAGGTTAAAGATAAATGCATTGTTAGGCATTTGTACATGGTAGATACTCACATATGCCATATAGTGTGATGAAAATTTTGATTAACTGAGACTAACCTTACAAGTAGTAGACAAATGCTCCCTCTACTGTTATTCATAATCTAAAATCAACAGCAAAAATTCCAATATTATCAGCTAACCCAAATATTTGAAAAATAAAGATGATGCATCCAGTAGTGGTATTCGACTGTACAACTGGTGACAGCAATAGAAATGTTTCAGTCTTCTTAGATCTCCTCAGCAATGTACATTCAGCACAGCTGACAAAATTTAGAGATCATGGGTAGGAGTCGCTTTTTCGCATTCACATGAACTCCTTACCTATGCACTTCAGGCAATCCCCTACCATCCCATTTATATTCACATCTTCATACCTTAAGAGTATGACCTGGCACATCATCACTATCTCTCTGTCTCTTCCTTGCTCTCTCTCTCTCTGACTGGAGTAATCATATACCATCTCTACAGCAAGATACTTGTTTCTGTCCCTCTAATCACCTGGCACAAAGTTACCTCCTTCAACACCATCTCCTCTCCAAAGGATCTTTGTTTTGTAAGTTGCTTGGAGACCTCAATCATGCTGTTGCCATATAAAAAGCATCTAGTCCACTTTGCAAAGTGATTGGTGTTTGGAACGGCATCCATCCATAAAAATCATACCAAAGCAGACCTTGCCAGTACTGGTGCCATGTAAAAAGCATCCAGTCCACTCTGTAAAGTGGTTGGCATTAAGAGGGGCATCCAGACATAAAGACCATGCCAAAGCTGACCTTGGTGGTAGTGGCTCCATGTAAAAAGAACCCAATTCACTCTGTAAAAACCCTGCCAAAACAGACAGAGGAGCTTGGTGCAGTCCTCTGGCTTGCCAGCTCCTGTCAACCTGTCCAACTCATGCTAGCAAGGAAGAAAGACATTAAATGATGATGGTATAAGTACAGGGATGGTTTTGTGGAATGAAGTTTGCTTCCCAACCACATGGGTACATGTTTTGTTCCACTGCATGGCACCTTGAGCAAATGTTTCCAACTATAGCCCTAGGCCAATTAAGGCCTTGTGAGTAAATTTGAAAACCTTTGTTAACTCAGGTTATCTTAGCAGTTAGTTAGCAAATCTCCCTCTAGAAGTATCAAAATTGTAGATACAACAATGTAAATATAACATGTATACACAGCTAGCAGAAGTCACCTTTGAATTATTTTAGCTTACACTAATTTCCCTGGGCAGAATATACTTCGTTGAGGTGATCAAAACAGATTCACTGCTTACACTAGTTTTAAAGACTTGGTTCACTCCGAATAGTATTGTCATCTTTTCCCAATAATTTGGATTAAACAAGGCTGGGTGATCTCCCCTATTTTTGTTTATTTTTTAAAAAATTTTAACAACCACCCACCTTATGAAAGAGTGTCTAATTGTAAGGATAATCTATGTTAATAGACGATTTTACAAGTTTACTATTATACGTATATAAGAGAAACTATTGTACGTGACTTACGTACGCAGAACGCTCCTCTGAGGTATTTCTTTAAGTTCAATTGTCATTTTTGCTTGTGTTACATAGAATATCAAAATATTGGCGAGCGTTGAATTTTGCTGAGAATACCATCAATAACAAGTCTGAGAAACAGCTGTGTATATGGTAATCGTTTCAGATAATAAAGAGTAGAGAAATATTCAATATTCCCCCACCACCACCACCACCACCGAAGAAAGTTGACAAATTTCCAGTTGTTGATGTTTTAGTCTCAAGTCAAACCTGACGGAGCAGATCTATGAACAAGAGTAACCATCTCGTCGTTTTAGGGGCTTCACTACGAGTCATTCTTTTGAATATACCCCTTATTCGAAAGAAAAACAAGCAAAATCTTGAAAATTACACTAAAATATTTATTTTAGTGCTCCAGGTCGAATCTGATCGAGCAAAAATATTATCAAAGGCGTTCTGGCCATGACCATCATCTTGTCTTGTTTAGACGTAGTCACTTTGGACAGTAAAAAGTGATTTGCCTGTTATTTCTTATTTTGGTTAGTAGTAAGTATCCTCATAGGCTCGTAAAAATCTTGTGTGATCGTATTTCTGAGAAAGGCGGATGACGACGGCAAGGGTGGAATGCCATTGAAAGAAGTTTCATTTTAATTATCAAACTTAAGGAAAACAAAATACGATCAAATATCGAGACACAGTAAATAGGAAACTATAGCGAGAAGGTATCCGTCGATACAATCGTAACTGAACTTATAATTGATTAAATAAAGAGAGAAAAAAACCCACCAAATAACGGAAGACAGTCATAACACACACACACACGCGCACACACACACGCACAGTGTCACACATTTAACCACGCGACAGTGGGTGGACACCAATGTATGTGTATACAATTTGAATGTGAGCAAGAGTAAATATATACATACATTTACACGGGTACGTGAATGTATATAAATGTATAAACATTTACGTTTACATATATATGTGTGTGTGAGGATATCTAATCAATAATGATGTTATTATAAGACTTACGAAGAGTTAAAATAATCATCCAGGTAGAAAATAGCTTTAACACCATACTACTCTCTCTTTTTCTCTGTATATATATATATATAAAATATCTCTCTCTTTCTCTTGTTTCTCAGTCCCTTTCTCTTGTTTTCTTTGCCAGCTATCTTCTTTCTATTCCTCTTTCAAAATACTTATAAAATGCCTCGCCATCCACCCAACTGTAGATATTAGTTCTCCGTGTGACATAATGCAACAAAGTGTTCCCCGGTGAGCTCTGATGGTTAAGCACCCAATTGCACTCGGAATATCTCATGCAGGGTTCCAAGCAATCACAATCGTGAAACGGACGTAAGAACTAATTACTAGAAATTTGTGTTTATCCTAATAATAACAATAATAATAATTATATATATATATATATATATATATATATAACAAATATATAACAAGCATTTGTAGGTTTGCAGTAACAAGACACACATTCTTCCTGTAAATATATAAATACGGTGAATGAGAAGAAAACAATTTTTTCCCTAAAAAACAAATATTTTTCTTGAAGAGCAAAAATATGCAAAACAATTGGAATTTGATAACATTTCAATAGCAAACAACGACAAAGACGAAAATATATGCATTTAAAAGAATGTGTTTAGGCATGTATACTTACGAATGAGTAGCTGGATGTTTTAC
Organism: Octopus sinensis; assembly: GCF_006345805.1. Lineage (NCBI taxonomy): Eukaryota > Metazoa > Mollusca > Cephalopoda > Octopoda > Octopodidae > Octopus > Octopus sinensis. Next base: position 106,449,263 of record NC_043004.1, on the reverse strand, counting down.
ATGATACAGAATGATCACGGTTGAGGAAAGAGAAAGCAAAAATGCAGAAATTGTTAATTAAACAATCGAATGATTCTCGTCCAACTCACAAAATACCGTCTGTTAATAACGTACAGAGCTAGCATTGTTTCAGCTTTTACATCCGGCAGAAAACAATACCAAAATAATTCACTGTTTGTAATTATAATTTTTTTTTCATTTGTCATAGTTTTTAATAAAGAAGTTATTGTGAAAGAAAAAAACTAATAATAAAAGAATATAATATATATATGTGCAGTCAGAGATTTTGGCTTTTAATACGAAAACTTTACACTTGAGTGATATACGTACTTCCGTTTCGGTTTCGTTCGAACAAAACCGGATAATAACACGTTCTCTGCATACAAATAGACACACACATAGAGTGTGTCTGTATGTAGATCAGATAAGGAGTGGGTACAATGAGTAATATTTACTACATTTTTCATTGAGAAAAATGTTTACAAATGTTCACTGCCTTACAAAAACTACATCAGTACAATGAAGGAGAAAAGAGGGAGTAAGATCATTTTAGTTGTTGCTCTTCCAAAGGCACGATGAGTGTGTGTATGTGTGTGGTGTTTGTGTGTGTGTGTGTGTGTGTGGTGTGTGAGTGGGGGAGACAGCATTTTAAAGACATGGATTTTTAAAATTCTTGTTTTAAAAAGGCTTTCCTTCAATGTTTTGCAATGCATGATTTAAAAAAAGGGGAAATCCCGACAAGGAGGTGGGTGGAATTCCAAGTTAATTTGAACAGTTGTTCTGAAAGTCCACTTTTCCAGTTTCCAGTAGGGTTAGTGGGGCACAATGAGTAATTTACTGCATTTTTTACTTTAAAAAATTTTTTCTTTTTTGCAAATATTCACTACCTTACAAAAGCTATATCAGCTAAGCAAATGACCTTCTCTAAATGCATTAAAAACACTATAACACATGCAGGGCTGGCCCTAGGGTTACTGACGCAGCGTGTACAAGGTGACGGTCGTGGAAATTTCCTTGTCTTTGTCTCGTCCTACTTGGCGCCTCGGGTGATTGCCCGAGTTGCCAGAATCTTGAGCCGGCCCTGATCGTAGGCAGAACACTTTCAAAAAAATATATTTTAGCATACAAAAGAGAAATTTACATGGGACAAAATGAGTAAGACATGATAAGGTAAATTTATCACTTCAATTCTCTAGAATTACATTTGAAAAAAGACTTATACGGATCGGTATCTTTCTTAAGACACCAGAAAGGCCAGGAATGCAGCAAAAATTTAAAATATCAAGGGCAAATGAAAGAGCATCAGGGGAAAATGGCACATGATATAAAATTAACGAAACTCGATTGATATAACTTTTTCATGATCAGCCGGAGAGGCTCTCTTCCTGATATATTTACATACCAACATGGACTAATTCCAACAGGGAGATGGATAAACTCTGTTACAGTGGAGAGCTGGGGTTGTCAGATCCTGTTACAATTGAGGATAGACGGAGGCAGAGAGTATGGGACAATCTGCGTTCAAGTGTCACTTTCAACTCTCTCCTTGATCAATCCGATCAATTTTCAAGGTGTCGCCGACTTTCTGCCAGTCCAAAATTCTCGGGGGACTGGATTAATACCCAGCCTGTGGTCAACATCGGAAATCTACTCAGTCTAGATGAGCTCCGTATCTCCATCGCACTCAGGGTGGGAGCTGACGTTTGTAGGGAACTGAGATGTCGCTGTGATAGGCCCCTTGATACCGCAGGCCTTCACGGTTTGTCTTGCCGCCTAAATGCTGGTCTTTTCGCCCTTCACACTGAGTTAAACCGAATCATTAAACGAACCTTGGCTCGGATTAATATTACCTCAGTTCTGGAGCCGGTAGGATTATACAGAAGTGATAGAAAGAAACCAGATGGTCATACCCTCTGTCTCTGGGTTAGAGGTAAGTGTCACATCTGGGACGTCACAGCCTGTGACTCTTTTGCTCCTTCTCACATCCTGGATGCTACGGTAAATGGAATGGTCACAGTTTCCGTAGCCGAACGGAACAAAAACCTGAAGTATTGGAACCTGGCAGAGAAATATCTCTTCCAGCCTGTGGCGCTTGAGACGTCTGGAGGGACTGGGCCACTAACCGCAAAGTTCTCATCGTTGGCAGCTTGCCTCACCGAGGTGTCAGGGGATGCCCGTAAGATGCTTGGCTTTTCCAACACCTTAGCCTCGCAATCACTTATGGTAATGCTGCGAGTGTGCTGGCTTACTTCAGTAGGTTCCGTTGAATTTTCTGGTGTGTGACCAAGAGAAGCACTTGGTGGTGCATTGATGGTTTATTTTTTCTCTTCTCTTTTTCTCCGCATTTTCCCCTTTTCTCTGATTTTTTCTTTTGTGAAAACTATATTAGATAGAATAAAGTATCATCGAAAAGAAATTGAAATTAGTCATTACTCATTTTGCCCCAATCTAAACATTTTATTGAAAATTATTTCAAGTCTAAACCCTGCTACAAATCATTTCAACCTATCATTGCTTGTATATGGTAATTTTTCTGGACATTCTAAAAATGTCTGAAACCTGTTTTGGTTTAACTTCATGAGAGCAGCCAATTTATATAACGCGGAAGTCTACACACCACATATCTCTATGTCTTCAACCTACATGCATCAAATTTTAAGTTCGTATTGAAACCTAGCACATGCGCAGTTCATATATTATTCAGAAAGACAAAAGATTTAGCGGATCTTTTCCTTTTGAACGGCACATGTCAACACAATTTCTAGTTAACTAAACACTTTAAAACTTCGTATACTGGTAGAATGTGTCAAAATAAAACATTTTTTCTCTTGGCTTTCTTGAGAAAATGGTAATTCGTTTGTTTAACGTAGTTTAATTTTTCGAATTTTAACCAATGAATCGCCTCTAATTGAGCTAACATCATTTGCTGCGTCTAAAACTGAGACAACATCCTGTCACTTACCCTAAACCTCACCCTAACACTAACCCTAATTTTTTTTTCTTAATTGTTACGCGTGTAAAAAAACGGAAGGCTAAAACGAAATCGTAACAATTAAATTAATTTAACAATTAAGAAAAAAAAAATTAGGGTTAGTGTTAGGACGAGGTTTAGGGTTAGTGGCAAGATGTTGTCTCAGTTTTAGACGCAGCAAATGATTTTAGCTCAGTTAGAGGCGATTCATTGGTTAAAATTCGAAAAATTAAACTACGTTAAACAAACGAATTACAATTTTCTCAAGAAAGCCAAGAGAAAAAATGTTTTATTTTGACACATTCGACCAGTATACGAAGTTTTAAAGTGTTTAGTTAACTAGAAATTGTGTTAACATGTGCCGTTCGAAAGGAAAAGATCCGATTTAGCTTCTGTTCAAGCAGTGTTCGTGTATAGGGAGAAGTAGACGAGAGTAAAACGGAGTTGTGAACATAGAAGTCACCCAAAACAATGACTTCAGAGAATGGTGAAGTGAGATATGATTACAAGAGATAGTTAAACAGTTGCCAGGAGTTTGAAGAATTTGGAGAGTGTTAATGACAACAGGAAAATTTAGAGGTGTGGGGAGAGGAGACTTGTTACTGAAAAGCATGTTAGATGATATAAACGCCGTAGCTGGTGTCGGTTGCACTGCCTTGAGCTGATTTCAGCTGCTGCGCTTTGAGTTGGTTTCAGCCGCTCTGCATCACTTTGGTATTTAGTTGTTTGGGTTCCAGTCCACACTGGAACAGCGCACCAAACTACAAAAAATGTTAATTATTTGATATTTTCCACTCTGTCAACTGTTAGCTATTCTTAAAGAAAAGGACAAATAATTTCAAGTAATTAATAATAAATCTTTTAAATCTAATTTATTTGCTTAGGTGAGAGTCTGATCTTTGCAAGCAAGAAGCAACAACGGTTTCTGCCAATCAGACTTCATAGGTATTGTTATAGTCTGTTGAAAGCTACTTTTATTCAGTTGGTTTCCTAAGTCTACATCAACCTGATAAAACCAACGCGAATAACAATGAATCTACATAAAGACGGATTTGTAATTCTGTAGGAAACGGCATTCACTCTCCAACAATCTGTTTCTGGTTTTGTATTTTTTAATACTAAATATACATGATGTGGAGGCAGATGGCCAAGTGGTTAAGGCAGCGGACTCGTGGTTGAGAGATCATGGGTTCGAATCTCAGACTGGGCAAGGTGTGTGTTTATGAGTGAAGCTCCACGCAGCTCCGGTAGAAGGAAATGGTGAACCGCTGCTGACTCTTTCACCACAACTTTCTCTCATTCTTTCTTCCTGCATCTAGCAGCTCACCAGCAATGGACCAGCGTCCCATCCAGGTGGGGAACCTATACCCCAAAGAAACCGGGAAACCAGCCCTTATGAGAGAGGCATGGCTTGAGAAGGAACAAACAACAAATATACATGATCGTCAGTGCGTCGGACAAGACGTTTTGCAGCATTTCTATACATCCAAGTTTCAAGTTCTGCTGAGATAGAATTTGCCTTTTATCCTTTCGGGGATGAGAAAATAAGTTCCAATTGAGTACAGGGGTTGATGTAAATCGACTAAACCCTCTCCCTAAAATTGATAGCCTTGCGCCAAATTTGAAAGAATGATTAAAAAATCATCACTATCATCATCAATATCTATATATCTGAAATGCGAAAAGTTTGTTTGGTTTTGGCATTGGAACGGGTTAAAGGGCACTAGATCCCGTCGGATTGACTCCAAAATTTACAGGGACATGTAAAATGAGGCCAGGATATGATTGGGCTAGGTTAGAAATCCCTATCTTAAAAGGTGTGGTTACTAGGGAAAAAAACGCACATTTTGACAAGTCTACTGTCATTCTATTATCTGCCTATCTTCCTCCGTGTCTCTCTCTTTTCTCCCTTCCTTTCACTTTCTCTCTATAACGTCGTTTGACGGTGTCTACTATCTTTCCCCCGCCGCCTTCACTCTTTCTTCCACATCCTCTCTCTCTCTCTCTCTCTCTTTCTACGTCTGTCTGCATTCATAAAGAGAATTATTATCGCCACCACCACCACGCAATCATGAGAACAAATATTATGAATCAGATATTTATTGGGTTAATTTATATATGTGTTAATTTATATATGTTAATTTATAAGAGCGTAGGCTCGAAACGTTAAAGACTTGTTTTATTTATATTTCCTGAGCGCCATACTAATACAATTGTTTGTTTGTATTCCACCTGCCTTCGTCTTTTGTTTATTTCCATAAACCTGCCTTCGTCTTTTGTCTATTTTCATAAAGCTTCCCGTTATATATATATATATATATATATATATATATATATATATATATATATATATATATATATATATATATATATATATATATATGTATATATACATACATATATATTGCGTATATATGTACATATATATATTTAATGCAAAAGGCGTGACCTCTAGGACAAAATTCCTCATCTTATAAAATGTGGCCCGAGTAGACCCGAATGAAATCGTGTTACATTAACCAAAATGTGAAAAGGGGTCTAAATGGGGCTGGAAGGGGATTAAAATTTACAGGAGCGGGTGTTTAGGAATTCTCTGTTACATCAAGCTAAAAAATTTGCGCCAGCCTTTAAATCTTCAATGTGTTGCCGTCCATGATGAAGAAGTTTTGAATGCTTGCCATGGTGAGTCTACTGTCGTGAGAAAGAATTACTTCAAAAGTTGTTGTTTAGGAATTTTCTTTTACATCAAGTTCAAAATTTTACGCCAGCCGTTAAACTGCCACTACGTTGCTGTCCGTCGTTAAGAAATGCCAGCCATGGTGACTCTACTATCCTCAGATTCTATCCCTTCAAACTTTGGTTTCCAATATTTTTTTATTTTTATTCAGCTCGCAAGATCGTCTGCCTTGAAGCAGACCTTTCCGTTGTCACTGCCTGATATTTATGATTGATCTTTCAAAATATTTTCTTTCTCAACTTACTCAAGATCTTTTGTTGTTTATAAATGGGAGAGAGATAGATAGATAGATAAAGATAGAGAGTAAGAGAAAGCGAGGGAGAGTCCGAGAGAAAGAAAGAGTAAGAGAGTGGGAAAGTGAGAGAGAAAGGAGAGAGAAACAAAGAGGGAGAGTGTGGTGATAAAAAACAGAAAGGAAGCAACAGAAAGTAACAACCACAATCTTACCCGCGCGTAGAGCGGGTCACCTTAGGCTAGTCTCTATATCAGGGGTCTCCAAAGTTTTCCAGCGGAGGGCCACATTGCTGAATTTTTAAAGCTACGGGGGCCAAGGTTCTAAATTATTTATTTTACCAAAATAATATAAATAAATAGTGAATTAATAATTAAAAAAGGTTATTTATTCAGTACATAATCACAATGTATATAATATCAGTAACAATTAACATGTTTTTTTTAACTTTGATCAATAGGGGAAACATGAAATTGTTTCATTTCTGACAAAATTTTGTCCAACTGAGGTTCAAAATGAGTGGTTCCAATAACAAGCAATGCATTTAAATGTTCATCAGACAATTGTGATCTGTAGCAGGATTTTGTGTATTTCATCTTTGAAAAAGTCTTCTCACCAAATATGTGGTGCCAAAAACTGAAATGAATTCACAGGCAAACCTCCTTAAATGAAGAAATTGTCGGATGGAAGGCATTTGTAGAATTCAATCAAATTTCCCTCTTTATATTTGTCCTTCAGGATGTCATTGGATGCAAATCAATAACTTCCATTTGTAACTCAGAAGGTAAGTCTCCAATAACAGAGTTAAATGGATTTTCAAAATTCTTAGTTTTGAAGAACATGCATCAGATCAAAAACGTTCTTCAAACTGTTGTTTCAAAGCTAAAATGACATCTTGAGCAAACAAGTTTGGAAATGGAGTGGCAGCTTCCTGTCTATATTTGTCACATCGTGAAAAATGAGTAAAGCAGCTTCTTGTTAACTGACTTTCAAATAGTATTAATTTCTTACGAAAAGCTTTCACCTTTGAGTACAAATCACAGATGAGTGAAGTTTTCACCTTGTATCCGTAGGTTGAAATCATTGAGATGCATAGTTAAATCGCTGAAAATGCTAATTTCCAGAGCCATTCACTGTCTTTGAGCAACACCTGTGAATGGTTTTTCTCATTTAAAAATATTTCAATTTCAGTTCGAAGCTCAAAAAATCTAGCCAGAATGAATAGCTCCATAGCGAAGTTAATTCATTTTATGGTGGTTCTGATGGTCAGTTAAAAACGGGGGGAGTGGAAAAGAACCTATATTTACACTAAAGTTTAGTGTATAAATTTTTAATTCGCCGGCGCAATTTAAAGACATTAATTGATGGCAAATCAATTAGCGTCGTCTTGCGTCTATTGCTGTACTATATTGGTCAAACGTATTAAAAGGGGTGTAAAGTATATTTGTTTTTGTATGTTTCGGCAAGGCTTGTTTTTCGACATTTGTTTTATAATTTTGGAGGACAGCTCGGCGGGCCGGATTAAAAACCTTGGCGGGCCGTACTTTGGAGACCCCTGCTCTATATTATAATTCTGAAATGCAAAAAGTTTGTTTGTCTGGTTTTGGCATTAGAACGGGGTAAAGGGCACTAGATCCCGTCGGATTGACTCCAAAATTTACAGGGGCATGTAAAATGAGGTGAGGATGTGAGTGGGCTAGGTTAGAAATCCCCATCTTAAAAGGTGTCGTTGCTAGGGCCAAAAACGCACACTTTGACAAGTCTCCTCGCATTCTTTTATGTGTCTGTCTTCCTCCGTGTCTCTCTCTTTCCTCCCTTCCCTTTCTCTCTATAACGTCGTTTCACAGCGTCTACCTCCTTTCCCTCCAATTTCTCTTTATAACGTCGTTTAACAGCGTCCTACATCTTCCCCCGCCGCGTTCGACAGCGCTTTCATACTCTCTCTCTCTACGTCTGTCTGCATTCATAGAGAGAATTATCATCGCCACCACCACCACAACACAATCATGAGAACAAATATTATGAATCAGATATTTATTGGGTTAATTTATATGTGTGTGTGTGTGTTCTATATATAAATATGTATATATAATGTATATATACAAAGTGTATATCTCTGTATATATATATATATATATATATAAATATATATATATATATATATATATATATATATATATATATATATATATATATATATATATATATATATATATATATATATTGTATACATTTATATATATATATATACCACACTCTTACCCGCGCGTAGAGCGGGTCACCTTAAGCTAGTCAATATCTATAAATCTGAAATGCGAAAAGTTTGTTTGTCTGGTTTTGCCATTGGAACGGGATAAAGAGCACTAGATCCCGTCGTCGGATTCGCTCCAAAATTTACAGTGACATGTAAAAAGAGGCGAGGATGTTAGTGGGCTAGGTTAGAAATCCCTATTTCAAAAGCTGTGGTTACAAGGGCAAAATAACCCACACTTTGACAAGTGCTTGTCGCTCCTCTTTTTCGTATATGACCCTCTCTTCCTCGATCTCTCTCTTTTCCCCCGTCCCTTCAATTTCTTTCTATAACTACGTTTGACAGCTTCGCCGTCTCTCTGTTACTCTTTCTTCCACAACCCCTCTCACTGTATGATTGTCGTTTCTTTGGCTAACTGCCTGTCTTCCTCCGTCTCTCTCGCTTTCCCCCTTCCCTCCAATTTCTCTCTATAACGACGTTTGACGTCTCCGCCGTCTCTCCTTCTTCTCCACCGCCTCTCTCAATGTATGTCTGTTTGTATCTATAAAGACGAAACGTGACAGCCGCAGAAGTTTAAATATTCCCACCACAGGTCTTTCAGAACGGTGAATTATTATCGCCCACCACCACCGCACAATTATAACTGATATTATTTATCAGAAGATATGTTATTATTCTGCGTGGATAAAAGATTTGTTGTGCTGAGAAATTTAAGAATTTATTTGTGTGCTCAAGGCGACCGTCGTTAACAAAAATTTGTCGGTAAATTTGAAAACATTTTCCATTTTTGAAATATTTACTTCTTAACTATTTTATTCGTTTTCCCATTGTAAACCAAACCATCTTTTGGTTTCAAAATATTTTATTTCTCAGATTTGCTTTTCAATATGCCTCTGCGTAAGAGCTCCATCTTATCAAACCACCGAGCTAGAGTGAGGAAATTGCAAAAGAGGGAGGCACATGCTCGGGTAATTGTTTTACCTAAAAGAAAAATACTTCTAATTCGGGCTTTTCGCTTGCCTTCTGGTGATAACGTTCCGTTTTAAAATTTATTTTTTTTACATTACTGACAACATTAAAATCATACCTCATTTGTTGTTTTTCTCTCCATTTTTCTAAGCTATACTTAAAGCACATTTTTTTCCATGCTTTAACTGTCAATTACAAAAAAACCTATTCATATTTTATACATTAAATGTAAATGAGTTCTTCGTTCTTTTAAAATTTACTGAGAAAAACTGACCAGATACGCCCCTATTTTTAATAATTTTTTAGGCACATTGCTGCTTTTTTCCTCCTTTTCTCCATGAAGTCTCACTCCTTGGAATCCTCAACTGCCCAAAACTCGCCGATGGAGCAAATATAAAGAGAATCCGACACCAAGCGCTCGCGTTCTGGTGATCACGTAGGGTTTTTTTTCATCTATTACATTTGAACGTTTATTTAGAACCCTGCACATTTTTCGTGCTAAATTTTCATTTGTTACTACTTTAAAAAATTTTTTTGAAAATTGATGCTTTTATTAAAATAAATTCTAATTCTCCTGGTCAACAGTTCGTTTCCTCGGAGGATAGGGAAATTCCTATTACCCGTCAGAGAAGTAACTCCACACCCCTATTTTTAATAATTTTTGAAGCACATTGCTTTTCTTCCACCTTTTCTCCATGCTTCAAGGCGGCCGTACGGCACATTGTGCATTCAAATTGCCCATGGACATTGGAAAAAAAAGATAATCCTATATGTAATACACTGTTCCATTGGTTTTTTTTGGGGTTTTTTTCAAGTTTAGGTGGTGTCGAAAGGATTGACACGGGTCACCATATAACCTGTGTCAGTCGAACTCCTAACTCATGCGTTCACGTTGCGATACTGTTTCTACAAAACTGAGCTGGGTGTGAATTCTAATTTCATACACTTTTGCAGATGTAAGTTTACAGTCAGCCTTTTTGGGTTTAAACTATTTTCCTGCAGGTTAAAAAAATTTTTTAGAGTCCTCCACAATATTCGCCACCGAAATCCCATTTTTCAATTCTATGGTTATACCCAGAGTGCTCTTATCGAATATGAACTGTCTTCCCATTGGCGGACGTTTGCCTTATTTTTTAGAAATAAACGCATTGCCTCTTTCGTTTTAAACCAATAAAACAATGCTACATTAATCCGTTGATCCCCTTCTTATTTGACCTGTTTAACTGAGAATGTGTCTACGTTTTATTTTACCACTCATTTTTAGCGATGCAACGCACACACAGCGAGCCTCATCTACTTGGACGCCAAGAAACATTAAACACAAGGGTATTTGACGCAAATTTGTTCTAATTACTTAAATTTCTGGTATCACGATTTTCCTTTGCGCTTGCTATTTTTTTAAACTTAACCTTTTCCAATTAATGTGCCAAAGACTCGATCGGGATTTTAATTTTCTATGCTTTATAACAGGTTCCAAGTCCTCTCTATCAGAAGTCTTCCGTTAATTCCTCCAGTCGCTATTCCACTCCGAGGGTTGGCTTTTAATTTTACATTTTTTTGCGTGTTGCTGTCTTTTAATTTGATTTCATAGTTAAATTATTTAAGAATGTGGTTCTGTTGAAGAAACTTTCTTATAACCACCATGCATCCTATTTTTTATCTATCATCATCACAATGTAACCTTTAATTTGTGTGTTACTTTTTAGTGTCTACCTGATGCTGAAGAGTGGCTACCTAGGCAAAGAATGTTTTTCGATTGGGCCACGCGCCATCGGAAATGTAATGAAAAAAAGGAAAAAAAGAAAAACACGTTCAGCTGTGAGTTTTTTTCACTTTCCATACTCTTTTATCATCTTCTTCATTATGCTATTGGGGTTTTTTCTTCTTCTGAATTAACTTAGTTGTCTCCCAGTCGACAAGGTTCTAATGGAACCTTTAGAAATAATTCAAAGCTTTCCAAAAACAGTGTAAGTTTAATAAATAATTTATTCTTTTCTTTCGTACCGGTTTGTTTCTTTTTTATGCAGTGCGGTTCCTTTTAAAAATTATTTTTTCCATCATTTGCAATTTTATTCTTAATTGGACTTCTTTTTATTTTTTCTGTCACAGACAATCACACATGCGAAATACAATGGGTTTACATCCCGTCCGACGAGGGAAAGGGCTCATGTAAGAATACTGTTTTTAAATCTTTTTATACTGATCATTTATTCTTTTTCTTTTTTGGTTAACCAATATTTATTAAAACGTGGCACACACCGATAAACACATGTATAAAACAGAAATTTGCTACACATGTACTGCATATAGTTTTATTTTTTTAATTAAATATAGCCAACTCAGAAACCGAAGCTAGGAAACTCTGGTGGCCGCCGTCCTTTCGGTCAAAAGAGTAACTTTGTAAGTTCTACTGTCATTCCAAAAGACTTGGTACCGTTTCTCCATAGCACTAATGCCTGGTGAAATCCTTCACCTTGTTCATCGGACACTGCTCCAAGGTTATCTGCGAAGAAATTCAGATGGGAGTCTAAGAAGTGAACGTTCAATGACAAGCGACAACCCATTGCTGAGTAACTTTTCAGAAGATTCTTGATGCCATCCTTGTAGTCCATTGCCTTCTTGTTGCTCAAGAAATTCTCACAGATCCAATTGAAAGCATTCCAGGCAGGCAGTTCCAGTTCATCCAATGTTGTCTTGAAGTTGACATCTTTGAGTACTTCTCTAATTTGGGGTCCAACAAAAATACCTTCTTTTAACTTCGCCTGTGTGATTTTGAGAAACTTTTCTAGGATCTTTTCCTTTTGAACAACAGTTTTCAAACACTTTTAAACTTCGTATACTGGTAGAATGTGTCAAAATAAAACATTTTTTTTCTCTTGGCTTTCTTGAGAAAATTCGAGATGTTGAAAATACCTATTTCATCAGACAAACCTTGATTGGTTAATTTAAGATGACGAAATATTGCATCTGAACTATGCAGCAATGAATAATGTAGGTTATCTTAAAGGTATGTTTCCATGATGTAAATGAAATACATGCATACACGTCATTATTTGGAATTTCTATATAATGCATGAGCTAAAACCAAAAAACTTTTTCATCTTGAAAACTGTACGTGATGTCAAAAAACTAATTGTATATTTGAAATCAGCAATTAAAAACTATATTTGGTACACCTCGACATATGCTTGATGAAAAATGCTTGTTGACCAGTGTTATGAGAGACTGTGTAAACCAAGATATACAAAACGCGTAATGATACGGTTGAAACGCCTTTAATCTTACGTCATTTGATCAAAGATGACAATTTCTGAGCGATTTAGATTCTTCAGCAATTAAAAAGAGAAGTCCGTAATAACGGCTTCACATTTTGGCACAAGGGCAGCAATTTCGGGGGAGTGGGAAGTCGATTACATCGATCCCAGTACACAACTGGTACTTATTCCATCGTTCCCGAAAGAATGAAAAGCAAAGCCGACTTTGGCGGAATTTGAACTCAGAACAGAGAAATCTGCAACAATACATTTAAAAAATCTGTTTCGTATATTCCCCCCCCCCCCCCAGTTATGCAGAGTAAAAAAGAAACAAAGATCGCCAAATTCTGCAATAAGAAGCAGTTGTAAGCATGCAAAATTGTCCAAACCGTTATACAAAAACTCGTTCAATGATGTTTTTCTTTACGAATAGCTGGCGGTTAACTAGTACACCCCCACCCGCCGCTGCCACCACTACAAGCATGAATATGGTCTCGGGCACATACAGTGTGACTAGTGGCTCTTAACTTTTTTTTTTTTTTGCAGCGCTCTCCTTTTAATTTCTGCCTAGCGCTCACCTAAGTGGTGAGTGAGATATCGACCAAACTAACTTAACATGGACGATAATTTATAGATTTTACTCTAAAAATGGGTTGTATAAGCTTTTTGCAGTGAAATGATAAGAAAAATTAATAAAGACAAAAGTAAATTTACTTTATACACTGCAAGTTAATGACTTCACTGTGCCTGATGAGATCTCATTTTATTTTAATAAACATTACTAGTTTTTGTTTGCATTATTTACAATTGGCGAATATTTGTCATCTTGTTTGTTAACAAATTTCGGCTGATATACCCTCCAGCCTTCATCAGGTGTCTTGGGGAAATTTCAAACCTGGGTTCTCATTCCTAAGGTATTTTTCGATGTTGTTATTATTATTCAGGTCACTGCCTGGAATCGAACTCGGAATCTTGCTGCTAGTAGCCCGCGTTCTTAACTACTACGCCATATGCCCGTAGTGGATAACAGCGAGGGCTACTAATCCTGAGATTCCGATTTCGATTCCAGGCAGTGACCTAAATAATAATAATAATAATAATATCAACAACATCGAAAAATACCTTAGGAATGAGAACCCAGGTCCGAAATTTCCCCTAAGACACCTAATGAAGGCTGGAGGGTATATCAGCCGAAACTTTGCGTTAACAACAAACAAGATGATGACAAATATCCGTCAATTGTAAATAATGTACATAATTCCTCATCTCTATTCTGAGTTCAAATTCTGCTAAGATCGGCTTTGCTTTTCATTCTTTCGGGGACGATGAAATAAGTACCGGTTGAGCACTGGGATCGATGTAATCGACTTCCCACTCCCCTGAAATTGCTGGCCTTGCGCCAAAATGTGAAACTATTTCTAGTTTTATCATGTATAGTATAATAAATACTACAGATAAAATTTAGTATGTTAATTATGTTACTACACGGCCCCCTAAAGCCTTCGACATGTCCACGTTGAGAACCTCTGAATTAGACAATGCTAGGAGGAATATTTTATATCAGTTTCATCTTTAGTAAAATAATTTTAGGATACAGGGTGGATTACCCCCCCCCGCCCCACGGCTTTTTTTTTTTCTCAAATAGGTTGTTTACTTTCACTTTTGTCACAAGAGCTTCGTAATTCGCTCTATTTTTCCTGCCTGCAATTACGATGAGCGTCGTTGTTGATGCTCTAAAACAACAAAACTAGAAAAAAAATAATCTAACAGATCGAAAAAATAAAAAAGAGAAGCAAATTTAAAACAACAATTCGAAATAATTCACATAATTTTACTTCACGATGGAGTCTCATAAAAGAGGGAAACAGTGAAAGCAAACAAAACAATCTTTGTCAAAATTAACAAGGAAAAAAAAAAGAAAGGAAAAAGATAAACGGGCCGTGATACAGGATAACTTTAAAATCAAGATGGTTCATGTAAGTAAAACCGATGTTGTCAACCCACGGTCCACTATGGTTTGAATTGAAAAATCAGAAAACCCCAGTTTAACAAAAATAAAAATGAAGGTAGTTCTAATGTTTGTGAGAAGTAAGAGGAAACTTTTTTAATTTTCAAAAACATAGGATTGTTATCTACTAAAAACTCTCTCGATCACATATTGAAGAAGGCATTCCTTCGATATAACTCGACAAAATCGAAACACTTCACTTTGGGTATTTCCGTGGAAGCAAATGACAGTTCGGTTCGGTTCTGTTTTCTGCTTGGAAATTTGCGGATTTTAGATACACATATGAAACAATTAAGAACAAATATGCAAGGCTTTTGAGACATTGCTGGCATAATTTCGTTATATCTATAGTCCACAACCCACGGAAATACCCAACTCTCTCGCTCTCTTTCGATCAAATATGGAAAAATATAAACCTCTGCTTAGTTTAAGAAAGTCATATGCAATAGAAGGCAGTGTTTTGGAAGAGTTACAAGTTTCTGAAACAGAAGGGTGGGCAAATAGTGAAATATTTGGAAAACATTTATTCAGAATAGTAATTTAAACTATTCTTTTCCTTTTATAAAAACGAAATTGGAGGGGCGGTTATTTCAAAACTCCGCTCAATAAAATGATCGGAAGAAAGCAGATAAAGAGAATAATTTGCAAAAAGACACCACCTCTTCTTTACAGACATTACACAACAACGTCGGGATAAATGTAAACAGTCTTGTTGTTCTTGGTAACCGGAAATCAATTAACCGGAAGTGATAAAGTTGCTGCCTAGCAACGGTTACGCTTCTAAATATTATATGCTGTCCGTTGTCTAATAATGGGGAGCAGTACCAACAAAGTCCGAGTATGGTGCCGAATTAAACCAACTTCTAATTTTGTCTCTAATGTGATAAATATATCTCCCGACAAAAAGGTCCGTATCGACATTGCTCCTTTTTTTACTTACTCTTAACGACTCTTCTTCACACGCCTTTTTCTCTTATTCGTCAACGAACTTTTAACAGTTTGCAATCTCTTATTGATATAAATATTGCAGGGATCGTAGGATATAATTATAGTTGAATTAATGGTTTGGATACAATACAATCAAATTATGACTAAGAGGAATGAAAATATGGGACGTCCACCCGGTTGAGTTGACTGAAACAAATAGAACGATGAACCCAAAACGATACTAGAAACACGATTCGAACTCACGTCCTTTGCATTAGTAAATCAGTTATTACCTCTTTAAAACATTACCGAATAGTTTAAGACGATATTTCCTTCAAACGTCGTCCATTTCATTTCAGGAGATGATGGGGTCAATTTCTATGTGTTGTTGGATGGCTATTATCCCCGTAATAATGAAAAATAAAACCGAGTAGAATGGGACTGAAGCATCTAGATGGGTTTTATCAATTAGTGTATGTATGTATGTATATGTGTGTAGGAGTAAGAGAAGTATGTGATTTATCTACCATTTCCATCACCTTCTTATGGTATAATGATTGTCATAACTACACAGAAAATCAATTTCTTATCAAAGCGAGAACTTATGGTCGATTGTACATTGCCACTGTATATTTGACATTGTATGTTACTTCGCTTTATTGTATTGATCTTGAAATAACAAAGGTAAAATTAACCAAGATGAGATCTGAATTCAGAATATAGAATATATCTCAGGGAATGTTCTACATCTAATATAATTAACGTTCAGACAGTTTTGTTTGTTTGACTGTAAGCATGCATGCGCGCGTGCGTGCGTGTATTTGTGTGTGTGTGTTAGTAACATGTATAAAACGTATAGTCGAAAGGCTTGAGAAATGAGTATATAGTTACTACTTGGACTCAGAGCCGAGTCTGTAATAGGAGCTTTCTGAGATAGCCAAACGATTCTCAGAATCCACATCTTATACTGTATGTATGCATGCCAACACCCACATCCATCTTTCCTTCTCAAATACCTCTCTCCCCTCTTTATAGCGGGAGTTTTTCTGTTTCCTTTTCCCGTTCTATTTCCATCTTGCAAGTTATCTGACAACCTCACGAGTGCTGCTGACATAAAAAACAGAGTACCCAATACACTCTGTAAAGTAGTCGGTGTTATGAAGGGCATCCAGCCACAAAGGCCTTACCAATGAAAATACTGGTGCTCAGTGCATCCTTGCAGCTTGCTAGATCGTTGAGCTGTCTAAGCCATAGAAAACAGGCGTTAAATGATTAATAATGATGTAGACACACATTGATTACAAGGTTAATTTCTGAAAATGGAGAATAGCTAAAAGGTTTTACCTAGTGAATTATTGGTACGTATTTCATTAATTAGTCAGAGATGAAAGAGAAAATCTACTTGTAGTTTGAACTCAGAATGTGAACGGATAGAAATTTGTGAAGTATTCCATTTTGGTACTGTACTGTAGTCACCAATTTACCATCATCGGTTATACATGATTTGGTATGATTTGAATTCACAACACATAAGGACCTTAATCAACAGCATAAGGCATTACTGCAAATACTACCCGTTCTGCCATCCACTGCTCTTTCCCTGCTCAAATATATTAGTTTCAAATTTTAGCACAAGGCCAGCAATTCCAGGGAGAGGGCATAGGCTGATTACATCGACCCCAGTTCTCAAATGGTACTTATTTTATCAACCCTGAAGGGATGAAAGGCAAATCGACCTCTACGTCATTTGAACTCAGAAAGTAAAGGCGGACGAAATGCTATTAATTTTGAATATTAGTTGAAATAGTTGAGTACCTAATTGAGCCTTAGAATATTTAGTTTCGTCCTAAAAAGTATAGTTGATATGAAAGAAATTGTATACAGTACTCAGGTGCACAGTACACACACACACACACACAGGCGTAGGAGTGGCTGTGTGGTAAGTCCCCTGCTTACCAACCACATGGTTCTGGGTTCAATACCACTGCGTGGCACCTTGGGCAAGTGTCTTCTACTATAGCCTCAGGCCGACCAAAGCCTTGAGTGGATCTGGTAGACAGAAACTGAAAGAAGCCCGTCGTATATATGTATGTGTGTCTGTGTTTGTCCCCCAACATCACTTGACAACCGATGCTGGTGTGTTTACGTCCCCGTAACTTAGCGGTTCAGCAAAAGAGATCGATAGAATAAGTACTAGGCTTACAAAGAATAAGTCCTGGGGTCGATTTACTCGACTAAAGGCGGTGCTCCAGCATGGCCACAGTCAAATGACTGAAACGGGTAAAAGAGTTTGTGTGTGTGTGTATATATATATAGTTTCCTTTTCCAGCCATGCCAGGCTCATAAGGGCCAGTTTCCCGGTTTCATTTGCATATACATTCCTCACCTGGATGGGATGCCAATCCGTCGCAGGATTGCTAATTTTTGCCTGCTAAGCCGACTGGAGCAACGTGAAATGTCGCTCGGGCCAGGAATCAAAACCGCAAACCTACAATTATGAGTCCAACATCCTAACCACTAAGCCAATCGCCTCCACTATTACAGTATGTTACTAGTGTAAACCGTAAATCCTCGAGTATAATCCGCCTTTTTTCCCCAAAAAAATTTAAAGGTGAAAATCCCTAGTGCATACTATATACGAGATTAAAAATGAAAATTATTTTCTAAGCAATGTCCGAGTCTCTATTTGCTGTCTGGCAATGTTTATTCAGACGCATTTTGTGATGTCTGGCGCGAAAATACTTTAAGCTAAGCCTGAAAGCAATGAAGTCATTAAAGAATCATCCATAACTTGCATTAAGCAACATTTATTAAACGTTATTACTGTTATTTCTTTATTTTCTGCAAACAAAATGCACAAAAAAAGCTACACGTTTGCATTTTGTTATATATACAATAATAATAAAGTACGTTACCGTATACAGTTTTACAAACCATGGACGTTGTATATGTCTCATCTCTGTCTGCCTCGAATGTGCCACGGACTTTCAGAAGAAAGAGCCATCATAATGCTATGATGGATGGACTCTGGAAGATGGTTCAGCTTAAATCTTGGACTTTTCAGTGTCAGGCCTGCGTGCCTCCACTACCGACGATTGTGTCTCCCCCTCCCACTCCCGTGGAGGAAGTGGAACAGCAACAACAAAATCAACCACAACTAGAGCAGCAGCAGCAACAACAACAGCAGCAACAACAAAATCAACCAGAGCAGCAGCAGCAACAACACCAATTGACCAGTGCGGTTCTTGCAGAACTGCAACAATTGATCTGTGCTTTAAGAGGGGAAGTAGCAGGAATAAAAGCAAGCATTCAGGTTGGACTCCACAATGAGGGGTCTTATTGGAATGCTCTGCTAAAGAACCTCCCTGTACCTCTTGCCGCATCTAAGACCGCGGATTCTGCTACCCATGAAGTTATTGCCATTGGGGTGCCAGAAGACATGGCTGACCTTCAGGCATTTGCTGCCAACTCAGCCAAAGACCTAGGCTGCGTTCCCCCAACGGGTGCTCTCCACCTTGGATGACCTGGCCCAAAACCCAGGCTCATCAAGCTGTCTTTTTCAGACCATGCTGAGGCAACCTCATACCATCTGGCCTCAGTTAAAGCTGGGCGTGAAAATCGAACTACCTTCCGAACACGCCCAGGCTTACCATCCGATGTACATCCGAAGCTATGTGTAGCAGCTTCCCTGAACCGGAACTCAGCTCTGCAAGAAAGTTTCAGTCTTCGTGAGGATGGACAAATCTGGAGATTTGTTAAGACTGGTGAAATGTGGAAGAGAGATACCAGCTGGTCTGAGTGCTCTCTACCCACAATAACTGAAACTGGAAAAAAAATTACAGCAACTCAGGGAAACTAAACCAGAACAACCTGCCATCCTCTACACACCATCATAAACTGCAAGCAGGGTACAAATTGTTGTCCTTAAATGCTCGCAGTTTATGCAACAAAATACATTTGTTCAACTCCTACGTCAGAAGTATTGACCCTGACTTCATCACTGTCACAGAAACATGGGCACATTCCTTACTCTGTGATGGGGTTTTCAACATTACTGGGTACCTCCTCTTTCGCAAGGACCGTATTAACCGCCATGGTGGTGGTGTGATGGTCTACGTTCGTTCAAATTTTTCGGTAATTCCTTGTGCCGATTTGAACGAATCACAAGAAGTTTTTTTCTGTGACGTACGTATGACCATGTCAACACTCCTGCTTGGCGTTGTTTATCACCCCCCAAATTACCATCAAGACACACAGCTTTGCGATATCCTCCGAGCTGCTGCCAGGAAAACAGCCACTTATGTTTTTATTGCAGGCGACTTCAATCAATTGGGAAACCTTCCATTGGCCACAGAGTGCAAACGATTTCGTTGAGCTTGTGCTGGACTCAAACTGGTCACAAGTAGTCACCTCTCCAACAAGAGGCGACAACACCTTGGACCTGCTCTTCACCACAACTCCTGAAGTGATTATCAATTGTACTACGGAGGAACCTCTAGGCGACTCTGATCATGCTATGATCATCGCCAATCTGGCTCTTGCAGGCAACAACAAAAACCTGAACCATCTCCAATCTGCTTCCTTCGATTGGAAGAGAGCAGATTGGAACCTGTACCACACTGAATTACAGCACCCAAACTGGCATGAATTCTACAACTCTGGAGATGTGAATACTATACTCCAGAGTATCCTGGACTCAATATGGGCAGCATGTGCAGCATCAGTGCCACGTAAACAGAAAAAGAAGAACCGCCCCAAAAGGGCAATTTGGGAAACTTCAGCGGTCCGACTTGCCAGGAAGGAACGTTGGACTGCTGAACGGGAATACAAGTTGCATAAATCAAACACTAACAGGAAAAAGCGGAATAAATCTTCCAACCATCTCAAGCAAGTGACAAAAAAAGCAGTGCTTGAATTTGAACAGTGCATAGCAGCCAATGCTGACAGCAAGGTTTTCTGGAAATATGTGCATTCGAAGCAGAGACCTCACTCTCCAGTGGGCCCTCTTCGCAACCCTCACACAAACCAGATCACTGACGATTCCAAGGAATGCGCAGAACTCATTGCCGAGTGCTATGCAAACATATTCACTGTTGAAAGTCAAAATGTACCATCATCACCATCTCTAACAGCAAATTCCATAACAACTATGGAATTTATACCTGCAATGCTGCAACGTCACCTTCAAAATAAGTGCAACTATGCCTCCCCTGGTCTTGATGGAGTTACATACCTGCTTCTCAAACGTGGCAGGTACTTCCTTTTACACCAGCTTTCTATTTTTTTCCAGTACTGTCTCAACAATGGTGCTACTCCGGAGCAGTGGAAAACTGCCAGTGTCATTCCTCTGTTCAAAAAGGGCGACCGCACATCATCTGTCAACTATCGCCCAGTCAGTCTCACTAGCTGTATTGCAAAACTGATGGAATCGTGTGTCAGAGAAACACTTTGTAACTTCTGGAGCTCTCACAGTCTCATCCAACCCTCACAATATGGATTTGTCCCTAACTCCAGCTGCAGTGATCAGCTTGTCGAGTTCCTTGAGGACATTACTCAGATCACTGACAGTGGCTCATGGGTGGATGTTGTCTACCTTGACTTTGCTAAGGCTTTCAACTCTGTGCCACACAAAAGGCTTATGGTGAAACTCTCTGCAATGGGTGTGAGGGATGATCTTTTTAACTGGTTGAAATCCTTCATTCTCAGCCGAAAGGAGGTAGTCACAGTTCTAGGACAGCATTCTACACCATATGAGATGTCATCGGGTGTACTACAGGGATCTGTCCTTGGTCCCCTCTTGTTTGTGACATACATTAATGACATAGATGCCAATTTAAAGAATGCCACAGTATTGAAATATGCAGACGACATCAAGCTGTACCTTGAAATCAAGAGGACAGATCCTGTTGTCTACATCTCTTTCCTGCAATCAGACCTGGACACAATGCAGCAATGGATCACAGACTGGCAACTGAAACTGGCTGTGGACAAGTGTACCACCATGCATTTTGGGAGAAAAAACCCTGCGTCTACATACTCCCTCCACAACACTGATATCAAGAAATCCTCTTGCGAGCGTGACCTAGGCATCACTGTCAGCAGTGATTTGTGTTGGACAAAGCATATCTCTAAAATTGTCAAGAAGGCCGAGGGTGTCTTGGCATCACTCAGCAAGACTTTTGTTAGCCACTCTCCAGCCATCTATTTAAAACTGTATACAGCTATGGTACGACCACACTTGGAATTCGCATCATCAGTTTGGAACCCCTATCTTGCTCAGAACATTGACCTCCTGGAATCTGTTCAGAGATGTGCAACCAAACGCATACCCTCCATCAGACACCTACCATACTCTGAGCACCTTGTTTCCCTGGGCATGGATTCACTGAAGCTCTGGCGATGGACTTGGTAAACACCCACAAAGTTATCAACCACCTCACCAACAACAACACTGAACACCTTTTTGATCTTCATGTGTCTAACACACGTGGACATGCCTACAAAGTCAGAAAACAACACAGCTCCCATGACTTTCGGAAACATTTTTTCACGCTCAGAGTTGCTGAAGCATGGAACAAACTGCCTGCGTCAGTTGTTGACTGCCATGACACTGCATCCTTTAAGGCCCTCATGCTTTCCGAAATCCGCCAAAACTACACCTGATTATACATACACTTTAGATGAGTTGTAGTGCACCTGAGCACTGTACACAATGTTTTTATTATTATTATTATTATTATTATTATAGACCTCCTTGACTCAAGTTAGAGAAGGGTGCGTATTATACACATGGTTTAGGTTTTTCAGAGGTACAGCCCCCTAAAAATCCCCCAGCGTATTATACTCAAGGGCGGACTATACTCGAGGATTTCCGGTATTCCATTTGTATCAACAAATGGGGTGATGGAAGAATATCTCAAGAGTATATGCTGAATGCTTGCTACATAGTCTCACATATGTGATAGTGAGTTGAAAGACTTCGATTAAGTGGTATTATCGTTGCAAAGATAATGCAAAACCTCAGTTGAGCCATATTTTTCGAAAATGAAATGCAGGCATTCTATGAAGTTAAGAAGTTATAAACCTTAACAGTTGTGCATGCATATATGGTAGATTTGCAGTTTTTCCCAACCTATAAATCTGATACGGTCAAAGTATGTCCGTTGCTTTTACCAGTTAGTTTTGAACAGAAGATGCATTCGTAACTGCATTGGCTTTATTTCCCCTAAATTTGAATTAACCAATTTTTATGGGTGTTGTCTCCCTTGCATGTTTTAACCATCTCTAGAATAGTTTTTGACTTCTGAATAAGGATAATATCGGTTAATCAAAGAAGTTTATCAACTCACCATATCATGGATGTATGAATCTATGTTAACATGTATATAGCAACTGGTTACTGGTACTGCTATTGCAAAAGGTAATTATATATACTACATTTACTCGTGTATAAGTCGCACCCCAGTCTTTCAGTTAAAATCAAGTATAAAATAAAGTAGCTGATACACTAGTAAATACAATGTGTGTGTGTGTGAATGTATATATGTATGTATATCCATACGCATTCACTGTGAAATTAAAATTTATGAAGTTGTTTTGAAAGCCTGAAATAAAGAATGAAACCACTTCTGTCATAATTTAACGATTTAACAACTCATTAGGATCTGCTTATGTGTCTTTCCCATGATGCAATACAAACAGGGTCAATCAGTTATCTCGTGGGTGGGTTGAAAGAAATTGATATAAATTGATGTTAACTGTATAGCATTCTTATTTTGTAGAGCATTAACATACATGCTGGTCAAAGTGTCAAGCAAGATGTAGTAAACAACCAGATTCATGACTGGTTATTTAAACTTGATGGTGTACTACATAATGTTAGTCAAGAAGAGGTATACAATGAAGTTGCTGCAGACCTTGTTAATGCCGCCCTAATGGGTTACAATGGTGAGTCTGAATTTTACTCTTTAGAAATCTGTGTGCAAAATTGTATGATATGAAATATGCAGAAACTCACAAACCATGAGTAGTATTTAATATCTAACTCTTTTTATATATTTAATCCTTTATACATGAAATTGTTAGGTGATGGCATTTTCTTTTTCACTAATGACTCGTTTCTATACTCATTTATGAACCAACCATTTCTTACCATATTTCTGTTGAAAACTCAGCCTTTGATTTATTAACTTTTCATCATCATCATCATCGTTTAACGTCCGTTTTCCGCGCTAGCATGGGTTGGACGGTTCGACCAGGGTCTGGGAAGCCAGGGGCTGCACCAGGCTCCAGTCTGATCTGGCAGAGTTTCTACAGCTGGATGCCCTTCCTAACGCCAACCAAAATGGGTGCTCTGTAATCATGGTTTGAGTCCCACTGTGCAGTACCTTGGGCAAGTGTCTTTTCCTATAGCCATGGGCTGACCAGTGGTTTGTGAGTAAATTTGTTTGACAGAAACTGTGTGAAGGCCTGACATATGTATATGTATATCTTCAGATTTTTCTATATGCTAGATCACTGGTTTTAAATTGATATTAATCAAATTAATATTCAATTTTTCACCCTTATTATTTTGAATTACACACATACACACACACACACATAACTGTAATTATATATCATTTTTTATAATAATATATGTTCCAATTAGAGCAACTAATCTAAATTTAAACAATTTGACTGAAAAACGATGGACTGACCCTCTAGGAACTGAATGTGGCATCAATGCTTACATGGCTCTGCATGCATCCAACTCAACCATATAATATATATATATAATATATAAGTACAAAGTGGGATAGGGTTTATGAGTGTAACCCACTATGGGATATCAGTTATCCAATATACAGCTGGTGAAGTACCCAAAAGGCAAATACATAAATGCTTACAATTGCAATGCAATTAATTCATTTATTGTATTAGATGGGCGAAGGTAAAATATTTTACCTCAAATTCATAATACAAATAAGAAAATGGAGGAACAGATTCCTTTCAATCATCGACTTCCAGATATTACCAATTCATATTATTTATTAACTACTTCAATAGGAACATCCAAATCCAACAGAATAAAACAATATACATCAGTAAGTAAGATAATACCATAAGTCGATGATTGAAAGGAATCTGTTCCTCCATTTTCTTATTTGTGTATATATATATATATTCAATTTGACTGAAAAACGATGGACTGACCCTCTAGGAACTGAATGTGGCATCAATGCTTACATGGCTCTGCATGCATCCAACTCAACCATATAATATATATATATAATATATAAGTACAAAGTGGGATAGGGTTTATGAGTGTAACCCACTATGGGATATCAGTTATCCAATATACAGCTGGTGAAGTACCCAGAAAATAAAGAACTATATTTCATAAAAAAATTTAGACCAAGTTTAAACACCCTGGGCCAGGAATACTAAAACAAAAGATAAGTCCTCCGAAAAGGAGAAGCAAAATTCCACCACAGCCGCTACTTCAAACAGACACTCACTCTGACGGAAATATGCCTTAGTAAAAAAGGGAAAAAAATTCTTTCGTGCAAATCTGACCCTGATACATACGATACAGCTAAGGGTCAGACCCGATTCTGATTGGTCAACAAGTTGATGATGTCTAGCTCTGCTAGAATGGACAGGATACAAACAGGGGACAGTCATTAGTCAGAATATTGATGACGTCCTTTTCTGCTTGAATAGTCACCTAACAAGTACAGACAGGGGGCAGATCTAATGTAGCTATAAGTCGTGATTGGGCAGAATCTGGATGACGTCCCGCTCTGCTTGACTAATGAAGCGACTGGTCAAAACAGGAAACAAACAAGAGGCAGATATAATGCAGCGATTGGTCAAAATAATGATGACGTCCCGTTCTACTTGACTAACGAAGCGATGGTCAAAACAGGAAACAAACAAGAGGGAGTTATAATGCAGCGATTGGTCAAAATAATGATGACGTCCTGTTCTACTTGATTAAAGCCACCTAACGAAACGATTGGTCAAAACATTGATGACGTCACGCTACGCTAGATTGACCACCTAACAGGCATTATAAAACCGAGCATTTCACAAAAACTCACTAGAAACCACCCAGCGAACTTCCACCATGGGTCATCACAATTGCTTAAGGTAAAAATGAATTCCTCGCTCTTTCGGAAACATCAATCTTCTGTATTGACCGCTTTCCACCACTTTGATCTGTTTTTGTATTGAATACGTATCGCCACCGTGGGCCACTGCATCAAACACTTTGAACATATACTTCAAACTATATATCAACTATACATGAACTATATATCAACTATACATGAACTCTAAGATGTCTGACTCCGTTGTGTATTATAAATGAATTTCTTGTGTGTTGACGGCATGAGCTGTCTTTTTTATATATAACTTTTTTGATAAGGTTCATTTCAGGAACTGAACATGTTATAATGTATATATAAAATTAAAAATTGTATAATACAGCAGCATTTTCGAACTTCATTTTTACAAATATATATATATATATATATATATATATATATATATATATACACAGGAGGTTGATTATATGGCTGGCCATAGAGTGACCAATGGTTTCACATCCATAAAGTGATTAACATTAGAGATGACTCCTCAGACTCCAATGGGCAGATAACCCACAGTCACTGGAGTCTGACAATTTATTTATAAGGCTAACCACTTATTATAGATCTGCTTACAGATGTAAAACCTAACCATTTTATTATGTGCTGTGAATGGCACATTTTGAAAATATTCTAATTTACATACCACTCCTGTACAATATCGAATATAGACTGAGTGATGCTCTCAACTTTACTTTAGCAAGTACAATCATCATCATCGTTTAATGTCTGTTTTCCATGCAGGCATGGGTTAGATGGTTTGACTGGGGACTGGTAAACCAGGAGGCTGCACAAGGATTCAATCTGATCTGGCAAGGTTTCTACTGCTGAATGCCCTTCCTAATGCCAACCACTCTGAGAGTGTAGTGGGTGCTTTTATGTGCCACCAGCACAGGAGCCAGTCAGGCGGCACTGGCATCAGCCATGTTTGGATGGTGCTTTTTATGTGCCACTGGCACAAGAACCAGTCAAGGCAAGAGGGCTGGCATTGACCACATTTGGATGGTGCTTTTTACATGTCACCAGCACAGGGAGCCAGTGAAGCGGCACTGGCATTGATCCATGCAGGAATGGTGCTTATTGCATGCCACCAGCACGGGAGCCAGTCAAGCGGCACTAGCATTGGCTACAACTACAATTTCTATTTGATTTCAATTTGATTGACATCTGATTGTGATTTTGATTTAGATTTTACTTGACTCAATTGGTCTCCTCAAGCACAGTGTGTTGCCCAAAGATTCACAGGTACCTTTTAAATGGGCTGGTTATGTGACACTGGTATAGGCTACGGCTGTGATCTCACTTTACTTGCCGGGTCTTCTCAATCACAGTTTATCTCCAGAGCTCTCGGTCTCTTATTGCTTCAGTAAGGCCCAATGTTTGAAGGTTGTGCTTCACCACCTCATCCCATGTCTTCCTGTGTCTCCCTCTTCTATGGGTTCCTTCTACTGTTAGGGAATGACACTTCTTCACACAGCTCTCTTCATCCATACACAGCACATGACTGTACCAGCGCAAACGTCTCTCTTGCACACTACATCTGATACTTCTTATGTCCAACTTTTCTCTCAGGGCATTTACACTCTGTTGTGTATGCACACTGACATTACACATCCAGCGGATCCTGCTAGCTTCATTTCTTTCAAGCCTATGCATGTCCTCAACAATCATGGCCTTTTTTTCCACTTCCGTGTAGCATGGCATTTTGTACACATGCATCAAACAATCTACTTTTCACTGAGTGAGAGGCCCTTTGTCACCAGCAGAGGTAGGAGCATTCTAAACTTTGCCTAGGCTATTCTTATTCTAGTGGCATTACTCTCAGAGCGTCCACCCCACTACAGACTTGGTCACCTAGGTAGGGAAGGCTATCAACTACTTCTAATTTCTTCCCCTGGCATGTGATGGAGCCTGTTTTCTGAACATCTTCAGTGTTTATTGCCCCTGTGCATCTGCTGCACACAAAAACTAACATCCCGGTTAACCTTCCTTTGATGTTACTGCACCTCTTATGCATCCATAGCTTATACTAGATACATCTTATGGAGTTTCTACCTACACCTTTTATACAGATTGAGCAGGGCCATCTACCTGAAGGAATTTGTGATTTGTTCACCTTCCTACTTACTCATACTTTAGTTTTTTACAACATTGTCTCTAAGGCCCTTTGATTCTAAACCTTGCTTCCACACCTGAAATTTCTTCTCTAGTTCTGGTAGTGATTCAGCTATGACAGCAAGGTCATCAGCATAGAGGAGCTCCCAGGGGCAGACTGTCTTGAATTATGATGAATAAGAGGGGGCTGAAGACTGATCCTTGGTGAAACCCTACTTCTACCCAGAATTCTTCACTATACTTGTTGCCGACTCTTATCTTACTGACAGCATCCATGTATAGCTATCACTAACCACTCGTCTATTCCTAATTTCCACATCGCCCACTAGATAAGGGATCAGGGAACCCTGTCAAAGGCTTTCTCCAAGTCAACAAAAGCCAAGAATAGGGGTTTATCCATGGCTAGGTATTTTTCCTGCAGTTACCTTACCAGGAATATAGCATCAGTGGTGCTTCTACCTGGCACAAAACCAAACTGCATCTCATCTAGCTGACTCTCTCCCTAATTTGTTGGGCTATGATCCTCTCTGTGACCTTCATCACCCGATCCAACAGTTTGATACCCCTGTAGTTATTTCTATCTAAAGTATCACCTTTACCTTTGTAGCAGTTGACTATTCTGGTTCCTTCAATAACCTAACAGGAGCATTTTTCATGGAAAAATTACCACCATTCTTGAAGCCATACTAGCATACTAACTGCTGACCAGATTACTGGTAACTGTTAAGGACCAGAAGGGATATGTTTGAAGCAATAACAAAGGAATGGAAGAAGACTAACAAAAAACTTGGTTGATAATGACAATGGTTATAGCAAATGATGACACAAATAGCGAAAATGCCACAAAGGTTACACAAGGAACCAAACAAAAAAAAAAACAAACTTACATATGATCCCTGCTGGTCCATACTACAAAATTGTAGATTGGGGATCTGCAGTAGTAAAACAGCGTTCAATACTTGGAAACGATATGTGGAGTCCACTTCTACCTCTAATAAGCCAATTCCCAGTAGAAAATAATCAATTCATACTAAAATTGTTGAAGCTGTGAAGAAACAAATGAAGCAAAATCCCTGCAGAAGTGCAAGAAAAGCTGCAAAAGCTCTTGATATTTTGAAATCGTCAATGCACAGGATTTTTAGAGAAGATTTAAAGCTAACTGCATACAAGAAGCAAAACCTGCAGTTAATTTCAGCAGCTTTCAAGAAGAAATGGCTGGACAGAGGTAAAACCATGTAGCTGAGATGAAACACACCACAAACAAAGTGTTCAACTGGTCTGACAAGATCTTCATCATGGAGGCAGTTACCAACAAGCAGAATGACAGGCACGTGATGCAGGAGACTTGCCTGAAGGTAGCAGGAGTTATCTACATGCCAGAAGTCAGCTTCACTCATGGTGTGGGCTGCACTTGCATTTTCCCGGATTTTAAAAAAGAAAGACAAATTCTCTTCTCTTGCCACACCTGTGAATTCATTTCTGTTAAGTCAGTGCCTGACACATTTTTGCTAACTCGTGCTTATTGAGACTTCTTCCACTTTTGTTGTGCAACTGTTTCTAATTAGTGGCTGAAATGAGTCATTCCACTTTGCCTGTATTCAGCTGGACATAAGAGTTTGGTTTGCACAAATTGAAGCACATTTCGCAGCTAACAAGATTTCTTTGGGCCAACAGCAACTACACATATTACTTAGTGCCATTCCTATCTCTTGCCTAATTTGAAGGATCTTGTCACAGACCCACCTCATGATGTTTTCTTACTACTCAATCAAAAATGAGGTTCTCAGACAAACGTCTCTCTCTCTGGCATCAAAGTCAACAATGAAGTTCAGGTGGAAATGTTGGATAAGAAAGTGCTACCATGGGTCACAGGAACCTTTGGTGACCGTTACATCTTCACTCAAGATAGGGCACATCCAATTTGACACAGAAGTAGTGCAAAGAGCACTTCTGCAGTTTCTGGGACAAGATGATATAGTTTCCCTCAAGTCCAAAGATCAGTCCCATGGGCTTTGCTAAATGGTCCATCTTAGAGAATAGTTTCTGTTCGCTCCTCCTCAAATATGTTAGATCTAAAGAAAGCCCATCTGTTTCCATGGATCAAGTTGGATGAAAGGTGGTACAGCACTCATGCAACTCGGTGACCACTCATTTGCAGGCTAAAATCAAGGTGAAAGGTGGTCATTTTGAAATGTAATTACTGCAATGGATTGACAATTTACATTAGAACATGTGCCAAATTTCATTATTCTACCTTAAGTTTATTTTGAATAATTAAGAAATATCAAATGGGTAAGTCTTTCTGGGACACCCCGTAAGTTTAAAATGCTATCAGAACCCTTTCTCTCCCTTTTTCAGTATTTGGTTTTCATTTTGGTATTTCATGTCAAGCTTGGTGTTTTTATACGCAATTTCCTCCAATATTTACCCACCTCTTTTTTCTCTGACAATGTTTATGCTGTTCATGACTGTTTTTATATATTTAAAACAGTGTTATTCAATTAAATTCATTTCTTTAAAGCACCCTAAATATAGTAATCTTGGTTTAGCTGAAGGGGTCTAATAACACCAGAGTATGTCTGAAGTTGTCAGAATAATTCAAATATTACTAATCCTTTTTCTTCTTACAGCATAACTATTTCTAATTATCTTTGTGATGCTCACTGAATTAGATATGTCTTCTATAACTTAACTATGGGAACTTATTCTAAAGTTATACAAAGTGATGTATTTAAAACTGAACTTCAGTGATTTGAACATGACTGTAGTGGGAAAGAAGTAACAAAATGTGTTGAGGTAGTCATGTGGACGACATCAATGGGAAAGCATCAGATTGTGGTTTGAATAATTTATTTAAACAACACTTGCATTTACTTGTATGCACCAAAAGTTTTACTACATGATATTGCCAACTTCAAGCTGGCAAAGAAGAAATTAACAGGGTGTGTCGATATGATGAGGTAGAACCGGACGTGTTTTGGGTTTGTGTGTGCATTGGTCATTCACTGGTGTCTGTTTATGTTTTGCGACTGCTACTGTATTGGGTCATTCATGCTGGGTCATATGTGGCTTTCTGTTGGCTGTCTCGCCTGTCGCTATCTCTCTCTACCGTCCCTTGATGGATTGCTGTATTTATACTGGTCATGACAGCTAGAAGGATAGACATACCACAGGAGAAATTCCTACCTATGTAGGTCACCTCCTGTCCACTTGAACCTTAAATGATACGGCTGTGGTCATAGGTTGAAGGGAAAAACCAGCCATCACTTTTTGACAGGACAAAGAAATTTCTTTTGTGCCTGTTTGGCCGGTGATGGGTCAGATGAGTAAGAATCCTTAGATTCGGTTTTGAATCTCACCTTGGAAAAAGAAAGTGTTAGTTTTTACATGACCTTTAGATTAAGAGACCTGTATCTTGAACATGGTGTCTATCATCTTAAAAGTGGAGCAGTTTCCAATTATCAATATTATAGAGGGAGTGAACTAAAAGAATCATTAGGAAGTTGAACAAAATGTCTTGCAATCTTTATTACGAGTTTAACCTTCATCATTCCAAGGTGATAACATAAAACATCAGTCTAATACTAGTAGAAATTTAATCGACTTTACACTTGTGAAATGTGTGGTCCTGTGCCAATGCCAGAAATCGATATTAGAAAAGTTAAGCTTCCAGCCGAAAGAGTTTGTAATCCGTTAATGATTTTTATTTGCCGTTATTTCACTTCACGTACGATGCGGACGATGCATTTATGAATGACATCAACGTCACACCGTTTATTTCCCATTGTGTGTTACTTCTGATTACAGTCAATAGGTTAACACCATACATCGTACTGGTTTTCGGGGGAAATAATTATCTATCTTTACGTACTGGAAAAAACACATCTTAAAAAATCTCCCCACATCAAAAACCTTTTCAGCGTGTCAAGCTACGACCCTCGCATTCCTTAGCAGTAAAGGAATTCAATAGACTTTATACCGACGAAGCCACAAATTTGTTGGAAAGGGTGGGGATTATTTACGTGTTTGGTAAATATTTCATCAGTTTCTGGAGTATGACTGCTATCGCCGATGCTGGCAGCATTGGAATTTAAGGCGTAGAGGTGCGAGACTAGACAATTTCTTATCGTGTATTTATCAAATTTATCAAAATAAACCAGATCGCTAATTAAGACAAATCTATCAAGGGAAATAACTAAAGAATTGAACAAGAGTAATCTCCCTTTAAACCATACTTTTTCTCTTTCTCTCTCTCTCTGTCTCTCTCTCCCTCCCTCTCTCTCTTTCTCTCTCTCTCTCTTATCAGTCGTGTTATTCTTTGCTCCGCAGTGAAAGATTATTTTTGTGCAAAAAATTTGCTTGTTTTGGTCGTCGAGGCCACTTCTTTTCTGCTGTTGCAGCAGAGTTTTGCTGTTCTTTCCCCCTTGTTTCAAGGGGGAAGCGGCAAAAAAACATGAATTTGCCGCCAATTTCTTCCGAGGAAAACTTTGAAAATTTGTTTGAAGGCATTAAGACGAATAGTGGGAGGAGGAAGGTGAAAGTAAAGAGGCGTCTCCCGCGCGCGTTACAAAAGCAGACGACAAAATGTCTAGCGAGGCTACGACACAACAGGCAAAGTCAAAAAGAAATTTTGCGAGTGCAGCAACTCGCCCCTGTGAAAATATAGTTATTAACAAAGAAGAATTAAAGAAATACCAAGGACTACTAAAAAAAGAAGGTGATAATGTGAAGTTGCTCCCTCCCAGTGAATTAATTTACGCGACGGAGAGAAAGACAAAACATATGTAAAAAATAAACAAATCGACTTTGTACCGAGGGAAGCGATAGAAAAAGTTACATAACGAGGGTTAGTCGCTTCGGCACTGTAGAGCTGCATTTCCCTAGCGAAGAAAAAGCTAAGGAACATTCAACAAGGACATTGAAGTCGGAAGAAGTAGTTCCCCTGCCAAATTACTTAGGAAAGAGAACTTCAAAAATCACAGTCACGGATATACCACTCGAAATAGATGTGGCCTGGGTGATAGCCGCTATTCTCATAGGCAAAGAAGAAGAAATTTCAATTCTTCAATCTAAGAGATACCACCACATGAACTGGGTTGGACAAGATTTAGAGCTTGTCATCCAAGCAAACCCCTCAGACTTAGAAAAATTGCCCAGTTCCCTTACAATTGGAGAAAATACCAGCATGATGGTGGTAGTCAAGGGGAGAAAGCCCAGATGTTACAAATGTGGTGAGAAAGGCCGCATAAGGTCGAGCTGTACGAAACACCTTGCACATCTCCACAGGTTCGTTTACTGATCGACCATTTGGGTCCGTCAAAGATCGAATGGTTGAAATGTTGCCACGCTGGCCCTCTACCACCTGGGCCCATCCGGCTGCATTGATCCCTTCCTGTCTCATTGCACGGATCTTAGCCCTGACAATCTTCAATCTGCTTGAACAGTTTGTATAACCTGTTCTTATTTCTGTTTTGTAGCATTTCATTTCAAAAATAAATATTCACCTGAACAGGTAGCAGGTCTATTTTAGCACACTTATCCAGCAGTGTCAATATGCGTTCCTTGGGCCCGTTAAATCCAGTCAAACCATTCAACCTATGCTAGCATGGATTGTGGATGTTAAATGATGATGATTGCAGTTGTAGACTAAGCAATAATGAAGCTTTCATAAATGAAAGATTTGGTGCATGACTCTGTCTCAGTATTGGCATTGAAGTTTTATACTGAAAGAATTTTTCAATAGTTTAGTATATTCCATTTCCACTTGGGCTGCCTTTTGTGAGTTAAACAGTTTATCTGGTCTAAGAAGAATTCACTAAGATTGATGTGTGAATAAATGATTTTAATCAACTTTGTTTTATATTCTTGCTCTGCACTTCACCAATTTCAGGAACCATCTTATGTTATGGACAAACAGGAGCTGGTAAAACTTTTACTATATCAGGAGTGCACGAGAATTTTCAGTATCGGGGACTAATTCCCAGGGCAATTTCTCAACTCTTCAAGCAGATTGAAGATTGTACAGAAAATGTAATTTCTGTAAGGTGAGCTCTTTCTCTCTACGTATCTTTCCTATTGTCTGGTATTGTCTATTAGTTGTTTTATATTCTTTATGGAAAATGTATTAGAGCCATTCTGCATGTTAGAAGATTCAAATTTCAAAAATATTACCACATTTTTTTGAAATTATGAAATAGTCACACCACATAACTTTTAGGTGTAATGGTAAAATGGATGAAGTGTTAAACTGCTAAACTATTAATACAAAAGGCTATGATACAAACTTGTACATGATTTGGGTATCTCAGATCAGAGAAATGGAAAAATTAGTGGACTTAGGCACACTCAGGAATTGCAACTACCCTCATCATTTAGAAGGGAAAAAACTGAAAAAATAATTCATTTCCCTCTCTGTGAGATTGGATTGGATTGGATTACCTATGTTCAGTCTACAGCAGGATGAAGGCCTTAGCATGTTTTCTCCACCAACCATGGTGGTCTGATGTGGAGGCCGTGAATTTGAGCTTGAGATCAGACTGGTTTGATGAGCCTACCCTGCCATACTGGCTCAACATGGCTTGTCAGAGAGATGCATTTTTTACTTCTTTATACTCATACCCATAGTAGTTAAGTTGATTATATGAACCCCAGTGTTTAACTGGTACTTATTTTATCAACCCAGAAAGGATGAAAGGCAAAATTAGCCTTGGTGGAATTTGAACTCAGAATGTAAGGATAGATGAAATGCCACTAAGCTTTTCACCTGGCATGCTAACAATTCTGCTAGCTCACTCCATGAAATAATTATAACTATTCTAAAAGTCTGCCAATCAACTACTATACCAGTCTCAGCTTCATTACTAATCTTTTAGTAAATACAAAATAAATTGACTGTTTCATATTTGTATTTGGTTTGCAAGATTCTTGATGTGAAATCATGTCCCAAGACACAACAAAATTTGTTTCAACAAATTGATTGTTGAGAAGAGGAAAATACTGACAATCAACTCTTCAACAATTGATTTAATAAATGTTGCAAGAACATTTGTGTTTGAAGCCACTTTGCAATATGGATTTATGTACGAGTTGGTATAATTAGGTTTTTGGCTCTGTCATAAAATTCTGTAAAATACTTTACTCTATTTCTTTCTGATACATTGTTGCAAAATAGTTACTTTACGAGGTCTGATCAATAAGTATCCGGACTGTTGTCATAGTAACGAAGCTAAAGGACACAGTGAAGCTGCTTGCATGCACACCTGGTTTTAATGTTCTAGCTCACTTCTGCTGTTTACAGCAGTGCTTGGAAGGAAGGTGTGTAGTGTGTTATCATTGCATTGATCATGACAGAGCAAGATGTCATGGCGATACCTGCTCAGAGGTCTATGCAGAGTTGCAGAAAGTGTATGGAGAGGAGTGTATGAGCTGCACACAAGTGTACAAGTGGTTCAGACGTTTCCAAGATGGCCAAAAAAATGTTAATATTGACGAATGTTCATGGATACCTGCAACCAGCAGAACTGAGAAAACCATCGCAAATGTGCTTGCAGCTGTGAGGGGAAATCATCGAATAACCATCCATGAGTGACCTGAGGATGTGCAGATACGGTTCAGTCCAGTCCATTATCACTGAAGAATTGGATATGAGACACATGTTTGCCAAGTTTGCACCAAAACTGCTTTCAGCTGACCAAAAAGACACTTGGGTTTCAGTTGCACAAGATCTCCTTGATTGTGTGAGAACAAGGAACACTTTTTGAAAACCTTACGTAGGCCTCTGAGCAGGTATTGCCAAGCTTTTGGCAAAATTTGATGCAGATTCTCTGCTCAACTTTCTCTGTCATGGTCAATGCAACGATCACTTGCTACACACCTTCCTTTCAAGCATTGCTGTAAACAGTGGTAGTGAGCTAGAACATTAAAACTTAGTGCACAATCTGTGGCTTCACTCTCCTTGCTTTAGCTTCATTATTGTAGCAAGAGTATGGATGCTTCTTGATCAGATCACGTGTGCATTAGATATCAGAGAAGCTGGTATTATAATGGTAAATAGCTGTGAAATATATATGCTTATATAATTCATACAAAGCGTTATAGTATATTACTTATACTTATAGTATATTACTTGCTATCTATTCTGTCACTTGTTGCTTCTGAAGGGATTTTAAATTTCACATGCATTAAACCATTTTCAATTCATACTTTATATGGCTTTTAATGTGTGTGTGTGTGTGCGCATATGTTTGAAACTGATGATTCATTGTATTATTACTCAGAGTTTGTCACCATGTGTGATTTTGTTTAGTGATGGATCGAATCATTAGCTTTGAAGAACGTATAAACTTTACAACTTTCCTTGTTTTTAAATTCAAACACACACACACACACACACACACACACATATGTATAGCAATATATATATATATAAATTTTTTTTTTTTTTTTTTTTTTTTGCTGTGGAATAGAATTTCCTACCTTGAAATTTACAATGAAACCTTGTTTGATCTTTTGTCAACTCTGCCGGAATATGTGGAGCATTTTGTTCCTGACCAACTGAGCATTGTTGAATCAGATAAGAACGTCTACATCAAGGGGCTGTCATACCATTTGGTGCGCAATGAAGAAGAGGCTCTTAATTTACTGTTTGAGGCAAGTCAACTTTTTTTTTATATTTCATTATAACATACATATCTGATGACCATGATTCATTCAGTTATTTAGCACTCTCGACTCTTTGCTTGTCAAGTGATACACATGTGATACACAGGACATATTTCTTTGGCACTCAGGCATCATATATAATACACGTTCCCATTTTTTTTCAACCCCCAGAGTAACTTGGGACTTATGACAAGAAAGCTTCATATTACTCTAAGCACATGAAGCAAGGGTTAATTAAAATAAAAGTATGAAAAGCATGGACATTCAGGACTTAGGTGCAGGCATACTCTATTACTTGTTTCAGTCATTTGACTGCGGCCATGCTGGAGCACCGCTTTTAGTCAAGCAAATTGACCCCAGAACTTATTCTTTGTAAGCCTAGTACTTATTCTATCGGTCTCTTTTGCCGAACTGCTAAGTTACAGGGACGTAAACACACCAGCATCTGTTGTCAAGCGATGTTGGGACAAACACAGACGCACAAACACATACACACACACACACACACACACACACACACACATAGATATATATAAGTGTGTAAGTGTGTGTGTATGTTTGTGTTTCCTTGTCTGGCCACTGTGCGATTGTTGACATTCCCAATATTCTGTGAAAACAAGTCTGGCCATGGGGAAATTATTTTACCTTACTTGGCAACACGAAAGGTATCTAGTGGTAGAAATATCTCTCAACAAACTCCATCTGACTCGTGCAAGCAGAGAAAAGTGTATGTTAAAATGATGATTGTCATTGCTGTACTGGAGCTAAACATTACCAACACAACAACCATTTCTGTCAGTAGCTATACTGGGTAATATGATGGTTAAGCTCATCAGTTATGGCTAACAACATCTCCCCACCTGAAGGTAATTGATTTTCTGGAAATATTCCAGATGGATAGTTGTTGGGAGAGACATCTATCTGACTACAGGCTGAAGTTTATTAATAAATTCTGTTGATCCTTTATTTGTCTCTGTTGTTCTGAAAAATCTGTCAGTAGGCATAAGGTGAAGCAATTACCCATAAAGTGGGTAAATGTTAGAAAGTGTGAGCTTTAAGGTGGCCAGCTGGTAGAAACGTTAGCATGCTGGGCAAAATGCTTAGCGGTATTTTGTCTGCCATTACGTTCTGAGTTCAAATTCTGCCGAGGTTGACTTTGCCTTTTATCTTTTCAGGGTTGATCAAATAAGTACCAGTTACGGACTGGGGTCGATATATTCGGCTTAGTCTATTTGTCTGTCCTTGTTTGTCTCCTCTGTGTGTAGCTCCTTGTGGGCAATAAAGAAATAAGAAAGTGTGAGCTTTAAGTAAGAGTCATTGATGACAATAATAACTGGTGTCTTAGCTAATCTGTGTCTTTGCAGTAATTGCAGATATGTAGTTCTTTCTTCTATAATGACTTAGTTTGGCTGGAAAGAGATATTTCAACATTTATGTTGGTCCAAGAGAAAATGCAATACTAGCTGGCACAGGTCATCATTGGTGATGAAGTACTTTAGTTTTAAAGGATAGGCTTAAATCACAAGATTAAGTATTATACAAGAATTGAACCAGTATATTGTTTTGAAGGAGGTCATAATGTTTTGTTACAGTTTTATCTTGCTACTTAGGTCCATAAAAGATTGTGTACGATTAAACAGGACATCAGTGGCATGAGATAAGATCATAGCTCTTGTCATGTTTTAGAGTGTTCTTGGACCATGGTATCATAACTTATTGATATTACAAGAGATCTGACTTTGACTACTACTCTAATCACTCATCATAATCATTTACATTATACTGTCTTCTTTTTGCCCTTTTCAAG
Source organism: Octopus sinensis (assembly GCF_006345805.1). Taxonomy (NCBI): domain Eukaryota; kingdom Metazoa; phylum Mollusca; class Cephalopoda; order Octopoda; family Octopodidae; genus Octopus; species Octopus sinensis. Next base: position 106,411,198 of record NC_043004.1, on the reverse strand, counting down.
CCTAGCCAGGCTCATGGGCCCGGTTTCCCAGTTTCTATGGCGTATGTGTTCCCCCCAGCTGGACGGGATGCCAGTCCGTTGCAGCGTTACTCAAGAAACAGGAAGAGAGAGTGAGAGTAAGTAGTTGCGAAAGAGTACAACAGGGGTCGCCACCACCCCCTGCCAGAGCCTCGTGGAGCTTTTAGGTGTTTTCACTCAATAAACACACACATTTGTGTTCAGATTCTGCAAGGCTGACTTTGCCTTTCATCCTTTTGGAGTTGATAATGTAAGTACTAGTTGAATACAGGGATTGATGTCACTCCTGTTGGTAGTGATTGTGCTCTTAGTAATTGTTGGGGTTGTTGTCTTGCATTTGAAGCTTCAGCAGCAGAGGTGAACTTCTTTATGGTTTTCAGTCTGGGCAAATAACCCTTATGTAGTCTGTTGCAGACATACATGATACTTAGGCTTTCTCCCCTCAAGGACCACAAGTAGTTGATTTCCATCTTGTAGCTCAAGTATATCAGGGAAGGTTTCAATTCTTCGCTAATCAGCTTGGGCCAAGAATTGTATATCTATCCCTGACCAGTTTTGCTTTCATTTCAAATATTTATAGAATATTTGTGTCATCCATGGAGGCGCAATGGTCCAGTGGCTAGGGCAGCGGACTCGTGGTTGTAGGATTGTGTTTTCGATTCCCAGATCAGGCATTGTGAGTGTTTATTGAGTGAAAACACCTAAAGCCCCACGAGGCTCCAGCAGGGGGTGGTGGTGAACCCTGCTGTACTCTTTCACCACAACTTTCTCTCACTCTTTCTTCCTGTTTCTGTTGTACCTGTATTTCCCCGAGAACTACATTAAGGGTACACATGTCTGTGGAGTGCTCAGCCACTTGCACGTTAATAAATGAGCTGCGACATCACTGGTGCTAAGCTGTATCAGTCTTTGCCTTTCCCTTGGATGACTTGTGCCTCAGAGGGTAACTTTCTAGGTGCAATCCCATGGTCATTCATGACCGAAGGGGGTCACAACAACTTGTGTCATCCATATCAAACAAAACAGTTGCTATTAACCACCAGTAGGCATGAGGACAGAATCCTCCTTTTAAACAGAGGATGATGAAATGGCCACTTGTTTCTGCTTCTGAAGCAAATCTGACCTCCATTATGTCAAATTGTTTTCTCTGACTAATCAACTGTAATTATTTGTGTATAAATTTCATGCCTAATTTAATGTTAAAGTTTTGTACAATATTTCTTCCCTTCATAGTTTTAGCTTTACCCTCTCTGTAAGTCACACCCCTGTTTTTTCGGTTAAAATCAAGCATAAAATAAGTGCAACTCATGCACGAATAAATATGGTATGTCTTATGCACCCACACAAATTTCAGGCGTCTTTTTGTGCTTGTGTTAGCTTCTTCACTCCAGGAATTTTTGTGTTTATACATTGACAGGTCACCAAGCATCTAAATATTTTTTTACTCTGTGTAACCTCCTGTGGTACATCCAACAATACCCTTCTCCCTTGCCACCTTACAAAATTGCAAGAATCTTGTATTTCTTGCAGCTGAATCTCACATCTTTCAGTAATTCTTATTGTTACAGCTGCTACCTTCTAAACCTCTGTTGATATTTTGACTGGTATTAGAACTGGCTGCCACAGAGGAAATGGTGTTCGGAGTGATGTAGCAATGGTAGTGGTGTTTGTGGTTGCTTTTATAATGCTCAGCCAATTTGTTGCCAAACTGCTGTTGCATTTGTTTTTGCTCCATTCCCATTTCACAAAAAGAGAGCTGAAAAATCTTCTCCATCAAAAGTAATGCATGTGGGTGTCTCATTACTGTTGATGTCATTATCATTGCTATTGTTGTTGTTGTTGTTGTATCTTAGTTGTTGTCTCTCATATTGTTCTCATTGTTTTTGCTGCTGCTTCTGTAGTTGATTATATCTTTTACTTGTTTCCATCAGTGGATTGTGGCCATGTTGGAGCATTGTGGCCATGTTGGCCATCTTAAAGGATTTAGTCAAATGAATCAACTCAATACTTATTCTTTATCAAGTTTGGTATTTATTCCATTGGTCACTTTTGCCGAACTACTAAGTTACAAAGACATAACCAAACCAAAGCTTATTGTGATGTAGTGGGGAGCAAGGAAACCACAAATACACACACACACACACACACACACACACAGTGGGCTTCTACATAGTTTCCATTTACCAAATCCACTGACAAGATATTGGCCAGCCTGAAGCTATAGTAGAAAACACTTGTTCAAGGTCCTGTGCTGTAGGACTGAACCCAAAACCATGTGATAGCAAAGTGATCTTCTTAAGCAACATAATTTTTATGATTGAAATTCTGCTTTATAAATGAAAAACGGTGGTTATTTCCTCTATCGCTCTTTCTCTCTGTTCACTTTTCCTCCATGTTCTCTTCCATTCCCTGTCATTCTTCTTTCTGGAATCCTCTCTCAAACATTGTTTAGCTGTTGCTTTCCATTTTAAAAGTGTGGATTAAGAATCAACTCAGCACCAATTTTGAATTCAAAAACTCACAGATTTCTTTGGAGATTCATTATGACTCAGCTAGCTGGTCCTCTTCCACATCCAGTTATTCTTTCTCTTTTACTTGTTTCTGTCATTTGACTGCAGCCATGCTGGAGCACCACCTTTAGTCGAACAAATCAATCCCAGGACTTATTCTTTGTAAGCCTAGTACTTATTCTATCAATCAATCTTTTGCCGAACTGCTAAGTTATGGGGACGTAAACACACCAGCATCGGTTGTCAAGCAATGCTTGGGGACATGCACAAACACACGAATACATACATACACACACACACACACAACACAACAACACACACACCACCACATGCATATATATACATACATATATATATATATATATATATATGTGAGAACTGTGAGAACTGTGCGAGCCATGTACAGAGACGCAGCTAGTAAGGTGAGGGTTGGCAACGAGTACAGTGAAGAATTCCGGGTAGAGGTTGGGGTCCACCAGGTTCAGTCCTCAGCCCCCTCCTATTTATCATAGTCCTCCAGGCAATAACGGAAGAATTTAAGACAGGATGCCCCTGGGAGCTCCTCTATGCTGATGACCTTGCTCTAATTGCTGAGTCACTATCAGAACTGGAGGAGAAGTTTCAGTGTGGAAACAAGGATTAGAATCGAAGGGCCTTAGAATCAACCTAGCAAAACCAAAGTCCTAATAAGTAGGAAGGTGGACCAACCACAAACGACTTCAGGTAGATGGCCCTGCTCGATCTGTAAAAAAGGTGTAGGTAGAGAACTCTATAAGGTGCACCAAGTGTAAGCTATGGACACATAAGAGGTGCAGCAATGTCAAGGGAAGGCTAACTAAAAATAGTTTTTTGTCTGTGGCAGATGCTCAGGAGAAATAAACACTGGAAATGTTGCAGAGTCGAACTTCTACCACGTTCCAGGGAGACAAACTAGAAGTAGTTGATAGCTTCCGCTACCTAGGAGACCAAGTCAGTAGCGGGGGTGGGTGTGCTGAAAGCGTAACTGCTAGAGTAAGAATAGCCTGGGCAAAGTTTAGAGAGCTCTTACCCCTGCTGGTGACAAAAGGTCTCTCGCTAAGAGTAAAAGGCAGACTATATGATGCGTGTGTACGTACAGCCATGCTACATGGTAGTGAAACATGGGCCGTGACAGCTGAGGATATGCGTAAGCTTGCAAGAAATGAAGCCAGTATGCTCCGATGGATGTGTAATGTCAGTGTTCATAATCGTCAGAGTGTAAGTACTTTGAGAGAAAAGTTGAACCTAAGAAGTGTCAGTTGTGGTGTGCAAGAGAGACGGCTGCGCTGGTATGGTCATGTGACGAGAATGGCTGAAGATAGTTGTGTGCAAAAGTGCTACACCCTAGCAGTTGAGGGAACCTGTGGAAGAGGTAGACCAGGAAAACCTGGGACGAGGTGGTGAAGCACGACCTTCGAACTTTAGGTCTCACCAAGGAAATGACTGAAGACCGAGTCCTATGGAAGTGTGCTGTGCATGAGAGGACCCGGCAGGACTAGTCAGGCCATATCCTGTGGCCCCTACCTTGGACGTAGTCGATCCACCTGTGCATACCTTCCTTCTTGTGACACTTGTGAAGACCTGCTGAGGCAAGTGAAAATCAATCAAAATAGATGAACATCAATGGAATTTGTATCTTTGTGGTACCAGTGCCTGTGGCACACAAGAAAACCATCTGAACGTGGCCGTAGCCAGTACCGCATCGACTGGCCTCCGTGCTGTGGGCACGTAACAAGCACCATCCGATCGTGGCCGTTTGCCAGCCTCATAAAACAACACCATCCGAGCGTGGCCGTCTGCCAGCCTCGTCTGGCACCTGTGTCGGTGGCACATAAAAACACCATCCGAGCGTGGCCGTCTGCCAGCCTCGTCTGGCACCTGTGTCGGTGGCACATAAAAAACACACATCCGAGCGTGGCCGTCTGCCAGCCTCGTCTGGCACCTGTGTCGGTGCACATAAAAAACACCATCCGAGCGTGGCCGTTTGCCAGCCTCGTCTGGCACCCGGTTTCGGTGGCACATAAAATCACCCACTACACTCTCGGAGTGGTTGGCGTTAGGAAGGGCATCCAGCTGTAGAAACACTGCCAGATCTGACTGGACTGGTGCAGCTTTCGGGCTCCCCAGACCCCAGTTGAACCGTCCAACCCATGCTAGCATGGAAAGCGGACGTTAATTGATGATGATGATGATGATGATATATATATATATATACATGACAGGCTTCTTTCAGTTTCCGTCTGCCAAATCCACTCCCAAGGCATTGATCGGGCCAGAGGCTATAGTAGAAAACGCTTGCCCAAGGTGCCTTGCAGTGGGACTGAACCTGGAACTATGTGATTGGGAAGCAAGCTTCTTACCACACAGCCACTCCTGCACCTATCAAGTCTGGTTTTTATTTCATTGGTCTCACAAATTTTTTTTTTAGATATTTAAGCTCCTTTAGGTGAGTAGGATGAATTATGTGTGAAAATTATCAAGGGTGAACATGACTTCCAGGTGTAGTAGCCATCATCAGCATCATCATCATTTAATGTCTGTTTTCTATGCTGGCATGGATGGTTTGACAGGGGCTAGCCAACTAGAAAGCTACACCAAGCTCCAATTGTCTGTTTTGGCAAGGTTTCTATGGCTGGATGCCCTGTCTAATGCCAACACAAGGCCAGAAATATGGGGGAAGGATCTAGTCAATTACGTTAGTTCTCAGTTCCTCACCTCAAAAGGATGAAAGGCAAAGTTGAGCTTCAGAGGATTTGAATTCAGAATGTAGAGTGCCAGAACAAATACCACAAAGAAATTTGTCCAATATTATAATTTAATCTGCCAGTCTACTGATAATTATTAATCCATTTTATTTGCCACCAAAGTGAGGTGACGGATAAGGGAGACAATCACAAGGACCTGCATAAAGTGTGGGGATTCACATAAGAAAATAGAATGAGAAAAAAAACTCCAAAACTGAAATACATGTATGATGTATAATGAAAGATGATGCAAGAGGACCTTGATCAAGGGCCAGTCTTGTGACTGGTTTGATTGATGATGTATTGACCTGTCTGTCTTTAAAAGCATATGTATACAAGGAATCTTATTCCTGTATGTAAGTAATCCTATGAATGTATTCTTGAGTAGACATTTTTTGTGGATATTATAGTTGATATTTGTAGAACTTTATGATTATTATTGTAGAGTTTGTTGAGTGAAAAGCTATAATGTTTGTTGTTAGTTGAAGGATTATTTATAGTAGAATAGGGGTAGAGGTGAGGGATTGTCATGTTTAGTCACTGGAGAAATTAATTTATAGGTTTGAAATGTCTTAGAGTTTTGAAGATTTTGTGTTTGCAGGAAGAGACTAATTCAGAGTATGATTCGGTAGTTGGGTCTTAAAGAAGAGAATTTGGTACAATTCAGCAGTTTACTGTTCGCAAGGTTTGTTGCTCACTTAATATAGTTGTGCATGGGAAGATACTTTTGAATTAATGCTAAATGGGGTCTTTTCAATTTTAGTGTTCATATATGTTTCGAGAGTGAAGTGCCATTTTTTCCTGTTTGGTTGTGAAGAGTATGTGTTGGTTGTATCGTAGTTTGAATTGGTTTGTTGTTGTCTCTATATATGTGGCTGCAGTTGGTGTTAAAGTGTTCATGATTAAGTCTAATGTTTCTTCAAGAGTAGAACGAAGAGACGTTACAATCACAATTGATGGTTTTAGGTGTGTGGTTTTGGTTTTCATATTCTCTAAGTTTTTGGTGGTTATAATTGGCTACAATTTCTTTTTTTTCAAAGTTGTTAGTTGTGGAGTATATTTTTATTTTGTGTTTATTTATTAGTTTGTGGGACATGCTGTTGGGCCAGAAGGGTTTTTGAAGTATTTTGAAAAATATACTCATGAAGGGTGTTCAGATGTGTTTGTTGGAGAGGGAATCAGACTAGATAATTTTTCATTTTCTATCTTTTGTGTATTTTGTTTATTGTGGGGTTGTATTATTTATGTAATGTGCTTTTTCCTTGTTACTGTTGTTAAGAGCTTTGTTATATGGAGTTGTTACAATATTCAATATTTTTCCATTGGTATGTTCTTGACTAGGATTTTAATTACACTTTTGAAGTGATCAGATTGTGTGTGTGTGTGTGCATGCGTGCACATGCATGCGTTTGTGTGTGTGTGTGGTGTGTGTGTGTGTGTGTGAGTATGCATACACACAGACATATATATATATATATATATATATATATATATATATACACTGGATTTTTGTTTCTTTTTTTAGTCATTATAAATAGAAGATTCTAAGTTTGGGGTGATGTCAAAAACGTTAACTCATTTAAGATGTTTGTCTATTGTAATGGAGAATCTTAGGTCTTTGAAGAAATGTAATTTTTCCCAAATTTGTTAGGTGAGGTTGAAATTTCTTAAGAGTAGACTGAACTGTAAGCACTAACAAAATTCTCATCTCTCTCTATATAAACGGCAGTTTGTCTGTGCGTGTTTCTGTGTGTCTGTTTGCTTGTACCCTCACCCTGACCACGGCTTTCAACCGATTCTGATGAAACTTGACACACACATAGCCCAATGTCATAATTCAAAACTAACGCAGCGAAAATTTTGAAAAGTTCCCCCAGTTCTGAAAAAAATCGATAAATTCGACATGGGGTCGAGAATCAGGAACACAAACCACAAACTGTGTAGGGGACGCAACTCCACCTTTTTTAACTATCAAAAAAAAATTTACCATAATTTTTTTTCCATTTTTTTGCTGTTTTTTGGCTATAACTCTCTAAAAATGCTTTATAGTTATTTCCCTTACAAACCTGAGCAACGCCGGGCGATACTGCTAGTATCAAATAAAAATAAATCTCCTTACCATAATTTTTCATCAACCCACATCCTACAAGCTCATACATTTTTCCTATCCTCCACTGTCACCCTTTCCTACACACCTACCTTCTTGGTCTACTTATCCAAAAGCAAAAAAAAAAAAAAAAATGGTCAAAGATTATTCGAAGCCGAAAAGAACCCAAATAAAGCACAGACTAATGGCTGGTGAAGGTGAGCCAACAAAAACCTTAAAGTCACTATCAACTTTTTTCATGTAAAAGTTAAAATTATCTTTACACACACACACGCACTCATTCATACATAGATTGTGTCATTTTTTACTAAATTTAATTATAATATTCTCTGCAGGGCGAAACGAACCGGATTATTGGTCAACACAGTCTCAACAGTCACTCGTCACGGTCTCATTGTATTTTTACTATTTTTGTGGAGGTAAATATTGGTAATTATTATTATTATTGAGTGAGAGAGCTGTCAAATTGATACTGAGGTACAAATATACAAAGCTGTCATGACTAGCCATCTGAGAAGGGTACTTGCATCAGAATGATATATGTACAGCATGGTGACCTCATATCAAGATATACAGCACATGATCTTGCAGGTAGGGCCCAGTTAGAATTTTCTTCTGGTCATTGCACTCAAAAGGTCTCTGAATAAGGGTTGTTTAAGGATGTTGAAAAAACACCAATATTTTCAGGGATGGATTATTCAAACTGCAAAGAATCCCTCTCAACACATGGCCATAACTCCCCCTGCTTGTGATCAGAGATGCACATATCATCAGTGACTAAGGGACATGCTCAACTGGTTAAGGTCAAGCAACTAACAAGCAAATCTGTGATATTGAGCAGAATATTTGCTGTAGCCCATCTTTTATACCAAGACAAAACAACGTACATGAGAGCATTTCCAAACAGTTAAGATCAAAAGCCATGAGAGCCACTGACTGGTATTGCATCAGGGCATTTATTCTCTGTCAAAATCATCATCATCATTTAACATCTGTTTTCCATGCTGGCATGAGTTGGATGGTTTGACAAGAACTAGCAAGGCCAGGGAACTCACCAAGTTTCATAGTCTGTTTTGGTTTGGTTACTACAGCAGGATGCCCTTCCTAACACCAACCACTTTACAGAGTGTAATGGGTGCTTTTTATGTGTTACCAACACCCACACCAATGCTTTTATGTGGCAGCTTGGTTTCAGGATCTCACTTCTGTTGTGGTGGGTGGCTCTTCTTGAGTACAGCAATGTGCCATTATTAATTTTTTTATTCTAAGAGATGCATTTAATTACCTCATTTTATTACTGGTAGATCATGACATAATTATATTATTCTGTAAAAGTACTTTCCAATCTATAACATTTTATATTACCCAAAGTGGAATGCAAGCACTTTAAAGAAGAGGTGAATTGTCAATGGACTGACTTTGTGGCTCAGACCTAATCTTAATTGGTTCTGTTTTATTTTTACTAATTTACTAGGACCTTTGAAAAGTTAGGAACATCACCATTTCCCACTTTATTTTTCAGAATTGTTGGAGAAGGTGAGTTACAGTGGTTGAGTGAGTAAAGTCACTTGGGTGGGTAACAGCATCTCTAATATATTTTTGGCTAAGACACTTAAATTTTAATTTTTCTATGACTTTTTCCTAACTATCATATCTGACAGTTTGCATCATTTTATAACTGACGTCTTTGACTTCTGTAACTCAGGTAGGTAACGCTTACTCCATGGCAAGTATTGGTTTATGACCGAGTGTAAGCATATTTTTTAATTACCTAAAGTCGTCATTCCTAATTAAGAAATCATTATTGGAAATTGAATTTTTATATTAATCTCATGTTTCATTCATGTATTTTAAATGACTGTTCTGCTGCTGTTGATGATGATGATGAGCAGTTTTTAGATTTTACTTCTTTGATATTTAGTTGCTTACATTTTCATCTTCCTTCTCTTTACTTCTGAGTCTTTTACCAACCTCCTCCTACCACATATTCTTTGATTAATTAAACTTTGCAGATTCATTAACTTAAGTAGATTTTTTTTATTCTTTTCTTTTATTAAAGTCCCATTCTTCTGTGGATTCGGACGCAAAATATACTATCTCAAAGCTCAATTTCGTTGATCTTGCTGGCTCAGAGAGGCTCAAGAAAACTCAGGTAGATGGATTTCATTGACTGTGTTTTCCCATTCGTCATTTATTCAATGTAAAAGAAATTGGTTTTAATGGTGGAACTCAAAGCAGATGAAGTTACAAATAAAAGCATGTTAATATTGGGATAAAAGCCCCTTGCTTGGAAAAGGTCAAAGGGGCTTTTTAAGCCAGTATTTTCATGCTATTAATTATGACAGTGGTTCTCAACCGGGATCCACAGGATCCTTGGGGGCCCATATAAGATTCAACTTTTAGATATTATATGCAATATATTGGATATACTTCTACAATACACAAAATATTCCAAAAACTTTTTAAATACAGTTCCTTATTTATAAAAATATAATGCGATTTTTTTTAAAACTTCAACTGGCTATGAGGGTCTGGTAGATAAGACAGGAATCAGAGAGGGTCCATAGACAGAAAATGGTTGAGAATCACTGATTTATGGCTTTATCTATTTGGGTTCCATCATTAAAAATAATTTATATCATGTCTCTTAGATTTTCTATATTCTTATGGTGTAAACAATCAAAGTGAAAGGCTTTTACCTGTTGAGTATTATGAAAGCTGAAGACAGCTGGGAGCTGTTTCTGTTTCAAAGGCACTTGAAATCAAAATATATGCAGAAGAAGTAGTAATTCCAAGTTTGCAATTTTCCATTTGGGAGTGGCTCTAGAATTTAACAGCTTTTGAAGCAGGATGGGTGTTTCTGATTAACACAGTTTTGGGAAGGAAGCGAATGTTAATTAGGTTATGGCAAAATAAAAATAACAAAAAAAAAATGGTAACATTTTGAGAGGTACCATAGAACCATGTCTTATCAGTCATTATTTGCAGTATAATTAAGTATGAGCTAATGTGAGGTCCTGTATGCACTTGCTGGAAATAGCAACCACATGGAAGTGGGCATGACTCTATGGTTGAAAAGCTTGCTTTCCAACCACATGGTATCAGGTTCAGTCCTACTGTGTGGCATCTTGGGCAAGTGTCTACTATTATAACCCTGGACTAACCAAAGCCTTGTGAGTGGATTTGGGATTAGGGTTAGACAGTAAATGAAAGAAGCTCATTCTGTGCGTGCATGTGTGCGCATGCATGCATGTGTGTGTGTGTACTCTTGTCTTGACATTCCATGATAGTTGTAAATGAGTGTCACAGATAATGTCATTCATTTCCAATAATCTGCAAAAACATGTCTGTTTAGCCATGGGAAAATAGTACCTTGCTTACTTAAAAATGAGTGAGGGTGGCTACTGGAAGGAAACCCAACTGCAGAAAATCTACTTCAGTAAACATTCTCTGACCCCTGCAAGTATGGTGAAGTGGATTGAAGTTAACATTAAAATGATGATATCTCTGAAATCCACCTTAATACCTTAAAAATAGGAAGTACCTATGGTTGAAGTACTCCTTGTACAATATATGTGAAAAAAACAAAAACAAAATGAATGATGGTATCAGCTGGACTAATTTTAATCAGGGCTGACAGGTATTAGAAGATGCACATTGCTTTAGCTATTTCCAGTCATCTTTTAGTAAAGATTTTCTGTTAATTATCTACTTATTATCAATTAAGAATTCCAAAATGAGTTTGTGTTTTAGCTAGAATTGGTGGCCAGAAGTGTTGTATCTTTGTTGTTGTTATTGCCATCACCAATGTCCCTCATCCCACAAAGTCAATATTGATCAAACAGTTCTATGACGCATAGGTTGTTGTATTTGTTTTTCTGTCTAACCAAGGACCATGTGCTCCCAGATATGCTGCAATGGGGTGCTGTACATTTTAATGAGAGGTGGTGATGAACTATAACTAATTAATTCTAAATTGAGTTTGACTAGTATTAATCTTAAATATATGTCAGACATACACAGACATGTATACATGACAGGCTTCTTTCAGTTTCTGTCCACCAAATCCACTCACAAGACTTTGGTTAGCCTGCAGCTATAGCAGAAAACACTTGTCCAAGGTGCCATGCATTGAGACTGAACCACTTTGTCGCCATCCTGGTAATGTGCACTTGGAAAGAGGTATCATCACTCATGTCAATACCCAGGTCCCTCATAGACTTAGGCTCTGGGATTGAAATTCCCTGTGGACCGGTGTATCCTGTAAGTTTAATATTCAGTTTTGGATGCTGGTAGCGCAGGGCCTGGAATTTTTCAGCATTAAACTGCATATTATTATCCTCAGCCCATCTGTAGATTGAGTCCAACTCCTGCTGCAGGTGTGCAAAATCGCTGGGGTTCTGTATTTTCTGCGAGACTTTCGTATCATCTGCATAGCTTGCCAGAGTGGCTATCCGGACATTTGGGGGCATATCTGAGAGGGCCACTATAAAAAGCAGTGGTCCCAAGGCAGTGCCCTGTGGAATACCACTCACTATTTGTGTGTTCATAGAGGTGGCTCCATTAACCACTACTGCCTGACTCCTATCTTTCAGGAAGTCATGTAACCACACTCCAAGTTTTCCAGCTATGCCGAGGTCACGCAGTTTGTGGCATATCATACCATGATCCACCTTGTCAAAAGCTTTTGTAAAATCTAGGTAGATTACGTCTACATTTGATTTGTTGAGTTACTGCTTCAACACCCAGTCATAATGTTGTAAGAGCTGGGTCAGGCAGCTCCTACCTGGTCGAAGACCATGCTGGGTATCACTCAGCATGTGCTTTTGAAGCAAACTTCTTACCACATCCCACAGGGTGTCTACGGCACATGTGAACATCCTAATCCTCATTTCCTAAAGAAATACCATCTGGTTGATTCATGAATCTCACCTAACAACACATAACAGCTAACTCACAGATGACTATTTTTATTCTCTCTGCCTCTTTTACTGTTTCCCTAACAACCTCTCCTCCTCTCAACTAACAAGATGTCTGTCACCTCTTCCCAATCCCTACTTCTCTATTTGTCATCCTCATTTCATCACCTTACAATCCCAGACTAGCCACATTATCCAGTTCTTTTTATGAAGAAGAATAGGACAATATTCTTTTCTACTCCAGGCACAAGGCCCCAAATTTTTGGGGATGGGGCCAGTCGATTAGATCAATCCCCGTATGCAACTGGTACTTAATTTATCATCCCCGAAAGGATGAAAGGCAAAGTCAACCTCGGCAGAATTTGAACTCAGAATGTAAAGACAGACAAAATACCGCTAAGCATTTCACCCGGCGTGCTAACGTTTCTGCCAGTTCGCTGCCTTGAAAAATAGGACAATATTGACATTCTTCTCTGTCCACATTTTCCTAAAAAACATCAACTTACAAAACTCCAATTTGGACTTCTAACCATATTGGCTTCACCAGTTTGTGGGGTTCACAAAAGGCAAAGACAAAACCCTTCCTCTCCCTAAATTATAAAGAGATGAGACAATGAATAAAAAGGTGCCATGATTATAACATTGCACAAGACATCACGAACTACTGTATAACAAATGAACATGTGCAGTGTCGGCTGAGACGAGATTGGGTCAAAGCATGTCCTGCTGGATCTGTGGGTTATAAGAGAGTTGGATCAACTATCTCATACAACCATTTTGTAAGTCTGAGTCACCAAAATGCCATAGGTTCAAATCACAGTCATGCTATAGTTATTCCCATTGTCGTTTATTCAATTTCTTACTATGCTCTGTACTCAATTACTGCTTTTTTCTCTGGCATAACAATATTGAGTTCTAACACTGGGCTATTAGTATCATTGTGCCTAAGTGAAATGTTAAACCACTTTCTGTTAAAGCTGTATAGTTTTCAGCCAACACTGCTTATGTGTAAATTAAACTAAATTGAATACACATGACAAATATAAACAACAGTTCTGTATAATTGTCCTATATATTTGAGTTTAATTTACACACATGCAGAAAGTTTATAATTATTGTAAATTACATTATAGGGTCAAATTACACACTGCTTACACATCATTAATTCATTGCATTATATGTTTTCTGACTTTAAGACGACCATATCACTATCTTGCACTCATTGTTGAAAACAAAAAAAAAAGGTGGTGAATTGGCAGAATCGTTAGCATGTCGGGCGAAATGCATATCGGTATTTCGTCTGCTGCTACGTTCTGAGTTCAGATTCCGTTGAGGTCGACTTTGCTTTTCATCCTTTTGGGAGTCAATTAAATAAGTACCAGTTACGCACTGGGGTTAATATAATCGACTTAATCCGTTTGTTTGTCTCCTCTGTGTGTAGCCCCTTGTGGTTAGTAAAGAAATAAGATGACCATATCACAAAAATGTACCACAAACTTCTTGTAGGACTGTTCTACAATGGTACCATAGCATTCTAACACAGCTTGGCATGGTTTCTATGGTTTCCAGTCAATGTGGCCATTAAAACCATGTATACAGTATTATACTTGTACTTTGTTATTATTTTATAATGGTGATAATATACAGTAACTAGAAACATTATATTTCTAAATCTCTGAACAAGAGATGTTCAGTAACAGTACCTTAAAGTGAAGATTATTTGCCAACATAATGTGGCAGTACCGGTTGGGACGAATGTTACTGTTGTTTAGCCCAAGGAAACATTGTTTCCAGCTGGCTATATGACACACTATCTGTGTCCTTATATATTTTCGAACAGGGGACTTCAGCAACCCCTGTTCTTTGTACTGGGTGCGGATGCTAAACTCCCCTGTTCGAACATATATAAGGACACAGTGTGTCATACAGCCAGCTGGAGACAATGTTTCCTGGAACTAAACAACAGGTATATTCGTCCCAACCAGGGCTGCCACATTCTGTTGGCAAATAATCTTTACTATAATATACAGCATTAAGTATCAAACCTTTTCATTATAGTTTTAAAGCCTGGTTATTGACATTCTACTTCAGTTTCTATGTTTATTTACTGTATAATTCTTATAATTCTCCAAGTTTCTCTTCTTTTTTTTTTTACCATTTTCCCCTCCTTTCCAATTTCCATTGTGGAACCAGTCAGCTGCTAAGACACAGGCAGAAGCGTTGTACATAAATAAATCACTGTCATTTTTGGAACAAGTCGTCGTAGCAATGGCGGACAAAAAGAGAGATCATATTCCATTCCGTCAGTCAAAACTGACTCACTTTTTGAAGGATTCAATTGGAGGTCACAGTAATACTGTGCTCATTGCAAATGTCTGGGGAGAATTGCAACAAATTGAAGAAACGGTAAGTAATAGATGAATAAATAAATCTCATATCAAGTTGACTGTTTGATGTTTGTCCTAATATTGGTGTATTTAAGTTATCTCTTCCTCCTCACCTTTGATGGTGGTGGTGGTGGTGGTGGTCAGTGGCTCAATTATTGCTAAATCAGGAATAAAATCATATTCAGTTAACCTATCAATGGGCTCTGTTGATGATTGCTTTGGTTGGTTTGATCTCATCATCATCATCATCATCATCAGTTCTTTTACATCCACTTTTCCATTCTGAACATAGGTTCAAGAGTTCTGTTTTAACTGAGCTTCTTTCCATTCATTAATCCTTCATAATTTCTTTTGTGAGATTTGAAATGTTGCCTACTGTAGTTTTAGCATAGTTATTTTACCTTACCCTACTGTTCTAAGACAGCTATTTTAGTCTACCATAAACTTTTAATACATTTATTAAACTATTTTAGTCTACCACACTGTCTTAACACTGTTATTTTAGCTTACTATATTGTATTTACAACTGTTTAGTCTAGCCTGCTGTTTTCTCACAGCTATTTTAGTATGTCTTATGATTTTAATACAATTATTGGACATTTCAGTCTACCATACTATTTTAATTTTGTTATTTTAGTCTACCATACTTAATACCTCTGTTTCAGTCTACCTATTTTTGTTTTTATTATAGCTATTTTAATCTACCATACTGCTTCAATACTACCACTTTATTCAACAATACTGTTTAACATTGCTATTGTAACCTGCTTTATTATTTTAATTCTGCTGTTTTAGTCTACCATACAGTTTTATCACAATTATTTAATTTCCCCTACTTTTCGTTTTACATTACTGTTGAATTGTGACTTGATTAGTCCTCCATAATTTTCAGATTTCTTATCTAATACACATGTTCCTGTTTGGGCTATTTCTGTACACTGTATGACTCCAATTGACTCATTTTATTGTAGCTATTTTCTTTTTTGTCTGTAATTATTTTATTCTACCATGGGACTTTATAAATATTTCATTTCACAGTAGCAGTTTTCATTCTTCTGTCTAGGTTGAATTTTTTTTCTTATTTTATCTTTCTATAGAACTTATCTCTCCATCTTTCCCTTCACCTGTCTCTCTTCCTCTTTATCTCACCCAGTGTTGACATATCAACAGAAAAACACCAATAAACAATGGAACTACCATTTTATTACTCTGTATTAGTATTATAATTATGACCATTATTATGTTACATAGGCTTAGGTGTGGATATGTGGTTAAGAAACTTGCTTAACAACCATGTTGTCTCAGTTTCAGTCCCACTGCATGGAGCCTTGGGCAAGCTTTTTACCACACATTATATAAAATGGGCTTCTTTCAGTTTCCACCAACCAAATTTGCTTCCAAAGCTTTGATTAACTCAGGGCTAAAGTATAAGACACTTGCCCAAGGTGCCATGCTGTGGGACTGAGGTAAGAGGCACATGCTTCCCAACTGCATGGTTCCAGGTTCAGTACCACTGTGTGACATCTTGGGCAAGTGACTTCTATTATAGCCTTGGGTTGACCAAAACTTTGTGCATGGATTTGGTAGATGGAAACTAGAAGAAGCCTGTTGTATGTATGTATATATATAAATCTGAAATCAGTGCTGATGATTCCATCTCACTTGCTGTAGGAAGCTTGTCTCCCTCGTCAGTCATTAGAAAAGTACTCTTACATGGCTAAGAGTTGATTTGACTCTTATTTCCGGCAGTGCTGGTTGCTCACCAGCACTCCCTGTCACTTTAGTGACAACTATACATGTTGCCTTTCTGTTGTAAATTGCAAATAGACACCTTAATAATTTATATATATATATAATATATATATATATATATATATATATATATATATATACCAGAGTAAGCACAAGGTGGTAAAAAATAGTACTCGAATACCAGAGATAGAATAACATGCTTTATTAAAAAGCAGCAAAAATATCACAAAAATTGAAATCCTGCTGAGGTCAACTTTGCCTTTCAGCCTTTTGAGGTCAATAAAATATAGTATCATTTCTTGTCTCTTCCCTCACGATTCAAACCTTGTATCTGTACTAGAAGGAAAGAATTATTATTATTAATTGGCTGGATCATTAGAACTTTCTTTCTGTCCCTTTACATTCCAACTGCAAATTTTGCCATGATTGTCTCTGCCTTTTATCCTTTTAGGGTTGATAAAATAAAGTACCAGTCAATTATTGGGGTTGATGTTATCAACTTTCTCTCTCCCCTTTAAATTACTAGCCCTCTGCCTAAATCAGAAAGCATTATTTTTTTAATATTAAAAGGTGATGAACTGACAGAAGTGTTACAACATTAGGTAAAAATACCTTGTGTTATTTGTTCCAGCTCTTTATACATCCTGAGTTCGAATGCTTTTGAGGTTAATTTTGCCATTCATTTTCTGAATGTCAAAAAAATAGTGCCAGTCAGATAGTGGGACCATTGGTATCAACTTCCCTCAAAACTACTGGCTTTGAGTCTAAATTAGAAACAGTTCATCGTCGTCATCATCATCATCTTCATCACCATCATTTAATTGGACAATCAGAATGCAATCAGAACATTTAATGTCCATGCTGGCATGGATTGGATGGTTTGACCAGAACTGGCAAGCTGGGGAGCTGCACCAGACTCCAGTCTGATTTGGCAGGGTTTCTATGGTTGAATGCCCTTCCTAATGCCAACCACTTTACAGTGTGTGCTGGGTGCTTTTAAATGGCATTGCACAGGTGCTTTTACGTGGCATTGCCATGAGTGCTATACACTACCAGAGAGAGTGGTCTTAACACTTCTGCTGTGGAGTACATTTCTTCTTGAGTACAGCAAGGCACCAGGCATTTTTCATTATATTAATTATTTTCTTTAATATTAACCCTTTTGTTTCTGCGTTTATTTTGAGATGCTCTGTGTGTCTTTCAGTTAATCTTAAATATAACAAAGAATTTAGTAAAATAACTTAGTTATCACTAAGCTAGTGTTAGGAACATAAATTGTGACTAAGGTTTGGTGGCAGATTTTAGTTCAAAACTAATGAAAACAAGACATTTGTGCTAGAGAGCCAGAGCTGATTTCAGCTGTGTTGGTAACAAAAGGGTTAATTTCTGTTATGAGGTGATGAGCTGGCTGAATTGTCAGCATACTGGGCAAAATGCTTGATGGCATTACATCTCTTTATGTTTTGAGTTCAAATTCCGCTGATGTTGCCTTTACCTTTTATCCTTTTGGAGTCAATAAAATAAGTACCAATTGAACACTGGAGTTGATATAATCAACTTACCCGCTCCCCCGAAATTGCTGGCCTTGTGCCAAAATTTCAAACCAGTCTTAATTTCTGTTACAATATCTCCCTGACAGATATCGACCCTTCGGTTTGCCACTCGAATGATGTGTGTGCCAATGGTTCCTACTGTGAATAGATATGATGACCATAAGGTAGGTTTACCTTTTTAAACATATATACATGTATTATTACTTCAAAATCTTTTATGAGTACCATTTTGATGCTTGCGTATTTGGTACCATTTGGGTACATATTGATTGTATTACATTACACAGGCTTCCTCACTGCTTTCTTCTTTTATAGCAAGAATTCATTGAAGGAAGCTAACTTATACCTCAGTCTTGGTTAGGATTGTGCAAGGCTTATTATAACATATTTTGAACGAGCTTATTTTTCCCATATTTTAAACTTACTTTCAGTTCTTGGACAATCAAAATACAATCAGAATGTGCTTTTCTCCATACAAAAAATTCCTATGCTTTTTCTGATTTATACTTGCTTGAGGAAGTTTCAAGGATTAAAAGAAACATAGAGATAAAGGTAGAACCTCAACAGACACCTAACTTAGCTTTTTCCTAAATTCACTTCAAATAATAATTTACTTTTAACGTCTTCATATTTGGTTCAAATAGCCACATCTTCCCTGCTTATTTCTCACCAAAGTACAGCAGATAGGATTCAAGCTGCACTTTATTCACTCTAGCTTTCTTTTCCACCAATTTCATTATGACTTTTTTTCTCACCTACTTCATAACTCAATGCAGTAGTTTTAGAAATCTGTAATTTACCTTTTCTAGAGCTTTCCATTTACTTTTATTGTGGGTGGTGATAAAGCTGTTATGTTATGCACTCACAATTTGATTAAGTACGCAAGTGGCAAGTGTGACACCAGTTGGTTATAGAATCAAGATTATGGCCACGGAATATAAAAGTAAATAAACTGATTTAACTTTAGTTAAATGAGTAGAAGTTTTTTTTTATACTTGAAACATTAGAAATGCTAAAATAATCTCAAATAGGAATTGAAATTGTTATGTGTAGTTTGGGTTCTAATGGGATGGACAACCAAATGAAGACCATTGTTATTGTTACGTGTTTATTTGCTTTACATGATACACGGACTTGACATTCAGCGTAGTGTTACATTATATACTTTACACACAGTTGTACTGTTCACTAACAAAATAGTGCCAAGAGTGGGGATGTAGTTTGGCATATGCAAACACATAGATATGAATGTGTAACATCCCTTCTTCTTGAAAAAAAAATAAAGGGGTCTTTTGGCAGTGAAGACAACAAGAGTAGTCTCCCTTGCTCTATGGATTGTCAGCCTGAGGTGGCAATCCTACAGCAGAAGTCGTGAGATTATTCTGCCTCTGCTTTGTAGTCTAGCTGAATTAGATACTTCTCTTTTCATTTTCTTTTTTTTTTTTCTTTAACGGTATCGAACCGGTGGCAGAATGTTCTTTCTCCATCTGGTGGATCTTATGCTTCACACCGGTGTCTGAGGTGTGTTGTTGGGCTGCTGATAGGTGGTTGGTGCACGTTGGGGTGATGATTCTGTGGGTGTTGTCACTAATGCAGCAGGTGTTGTACACGTTGTCCAAAACAGCTCTGGTGTTGGGCGGATGTGGGCCCTGTTGCGTCTCAGCTGCCTACCAGATTCCGTTTCTATTATATATGATCTTGGAGTTTCAGCTCTACTGACAACCTTTGCTGGGATCCATGTTTTAGTTATGGGATCTTGAGTATGCACATGTTGTCCTCCAAGTATCTCAGGTAAATATTGTGCATGTTTGTTGTAATACCTCTGTGATTGTTCTTGAGTGGCTGCTAGCTTTGCCCTTGTCTCTTCCTGGTCAATAGGAGGTTGGATCTTAGTTGGCAGGGTAGTTTTATACTTCCTGCCATTCAGCAATTCTGCTGGGGATTTCATATCAGCTCTCAGTGGTGTCGCTCGTAGGGACAGAAGTGCCAGGTGTGGGTCTTCCTTAGTCTCTCGGCATTTGACTAGTGTTCTCTTCACTGTCTGCACCTGTCTTTCTATAAACCCATGGCCTTTGGGATAGTGTGGAGATGAAATTGTAATATTGAACCCATACTCATCGGCTAGCTTTTTGAATTCTTGTGATGTGAACTGGGTTCCATTGTCACATATGATCTGCTCTGGTATTCCTTGCTCTGCTAGGAGTCCTCGAGCCACTGTAGTGATTGTTTTGGCCGTCAGGTCTTTCACTTTTCTCACAAATTGAAATTTGGAGTAGTAGCAGGCCATTATTAAATACCATTCTTGGCCCTCTGTGAATAGATCTACTTCAATAGTTTGCCATGGCCTTCTTGGGATGTCACTAGATATCATTTCCTCCTTTTGCTGTGAGGTTCTGTACTTTTGGCAGATGCGGCATGTAGAAACTGTCTTTTCTATGTCTTTGTACATGCCTACCCAATATACTGCTGACTTGGCTCGGAGCTTGCATTTTTCCATTCCTAGATGCCCTTGGTGGATCTTGTCAAGAATCTCCCTTTGCATTGACTTGGGTATAATGATTCGGGATCCAGCCATCAGGATTCCATTCTCCACTGATATATCATCATGGATGGCCCAATATTCACGAATCAGGGGTTGCACCTGATGTCTCTTTTCTGGCCACCCCTGAATCACCATCTGAGTAAGGAGCTGAAGTTCTTCATCTTTGCTGGTCTCCTCTTTGATTTCCGCAAGCTTTGTGGTTGTCACATTTACAATGTGGTGGACCTTTCTGCTTAGTCCTTCCATCTCCTGTTTGTTTGTGATTGGTGGTCGGTCTTTGATAGGCATATCACTGTCAATCCTGCTTGGAGCTGCTTTCACTTCAGCATTGACCGACACAATATTTAACTTCCTGCAGGTATCGAGTCCAAGAATTGCTGGGCCTTCTGTTCTTGTGACATAAAATGTACACTCGATTGTTTTCCCTTTGTGTGTCCCCCTAATCGTTGTTTTCCCCAGTTGTGGAATCCTGGTACCTCCGTACGCAGTGAGGACCACATCACTTGGTGTGAGGATTCCTTTCCTGACCCTATCCTC
The DNA here is from genome assembly GCF_006345805.1 of Octopus sinensis. Classification (NCBI taxonomy): domain Eukaryota; kingdom Metazoa; phylum Mollusca; class Cephalopoda; order Octopoda; family Octopodidae; genus Octopus; species Octopus sinensis. The sequence goes on along the minus strand of NC_043004.1, from coordinate 106,390,111 downwards.
TTCTGTCATATTTTCTGGGAACATCTTCTTGTATAAGCTGACAGGCAAGATATCACTCTGGGCCCCAGTGTCTATCTTCAGCCTTAAGTCTATGTTTGTTCTTTTCCTTCCGGCCTTCTTTTGAATTCTTATTGTCGTGTATGCCTCATCTTCTTTCTTCCGGTTGTCCTTTCCCATCTCATGCACATTTATTATGCCGATTGCCAAGAATTCCTCCTCTGAGGTGTTTTGTTCCTGTTGTTGTGCATGTATCTCTCTTCTTCTATTTCTGCTCCTCTTTGAAAATTGGGGCTTGTATCTCTGGGATTTTTTTACCCTACACATTTTTTTCCAGTGGTTAAGTTTTCCACATCCTTTGCAGTGTGCACCGAATGCAGGACATTTTTTTTGGTTATTAAATTCATGCTCCGTACCACAGTACTGGCATGTTCTTTGTTTGTGGGTATGTGTCCTGTGCCTAGATACAGTATCTACACTGCTACCAAGTGAGCTTGTTTGTAAGCTAAGTGAGGCCATCTGTTTGGTAGTGGCTTCGAATGCTCTTGCAGTGTCTACTGCTTCTACCAACTGGAGAGTGTCCTTACCTATTAGTGATTTTTGTACTTCTTTGTGGGCACACCTCCATATTAATTGGTCTACAATTCTCTCCTCCCTGTCTTTGAATTTGCATTTCTCTGCAACATTTTTCAGTCTTGACAGGAAATTGTCAATTGTTTCTTGTGGGGCTTATTTCAGGCCCTGGAATTCGTATCTGTGAATTCTATGGTTCGACCTGGGCTCTAGGTGCCTTTCAAATTTCTCAAGAAGTGTGTCTGGGTTATTGCAGTCGGATTCTGACATATCCCAGCTATTGTATAGGTCTATTCCTTTATTACCTGACCACAAAAGGATATAGCTTACCTTCTCATCATCAGTTGTGCCTTTCAGGAAACTTTTGAAAGCTAGTTGAGTTTTCTGTTTAAACTTTTTAAATGCTTCCAAAATATCATCGGAGTCCCAATCCATAATCGGATGTAGATTCATCTGTACGGCGACGGGGGTCGCCATCTTGGATCGTCATGTATGTTGTCCAAAGACGAAGCCATGTTTTGTTTGTTAATTTCTTGGTTCGTTGCGTTTCTGATTTGTTGTAAAGGCACAGTTTCCGTTTAATTATTTACCGCTGCCACCATGTTATGTGTAGTTTGGGTTCTAATGGGATGGACAACCAAATGAAGACCATTGTTTTTGTTACGTGTTTATTTGCTTTACATGATACACGGACTCGACATTCAGCGTAGTGTTACATTATATACTTTACACACAGTTGTACTGTTCACTAACAAAATAGTGCCAAGAGTGGGGATGTAGTTTGGCATACGCAAACACATAGATATGAATGTGTAACAGAAATAATTATTGACTACCATTATCTTTTCATCTGCAAGTGTGGGAGATATGTCTAGACATTTCATCTCACTCTACCTGCCAAAGTATAATTGATAAGATCACTAAGTAAATATGGAGAGAAAGAGAGAGAGAGAGATTGAGAGAATTTAATAAATGATTTTTAGGTTGTTTGAGAAATGATAGTAAGGTGGGAGAAATTTTTTTTAATGCATAGAAATTGAAAAGAAATCTTTGTTCAGTTTGTTAGAACCTATCCGATTGTTATTAAGCTGTATCCCATCTTAGTCATCATATATGTGTACCAGACCATCTGAATCTTCACTAATTTATATATCATTGTGCTTGATCAGAAGCTGAGGATTAATTCAATTCACACTAAGGCATATCATTGCGAGCATGGATAAGGCTATTATAAAACAAAATGCATGATTTTTAAAAAAAAATAAACGCATAAGGTGGTGGGGAAATTATATATATTCAATGGTGATTCAGTCTTGCAATTTCCAATTACAAATGGACAGTTGAATGAAAGAATTTCCATGGTTGTTGGTTAAGTCCTGATCTAGTTCAATCTCCCTTTTCCTAATCAAGCCCCTGGAGAAAATTATGACCTCCTCTTCCCTTTTCTTTTTACTGAGTGCCAAACCAGGAATGCAGAATCTTTTTTCCTCCCTGAAACCCCATCTTGTACCAACAAAAACATAAACAAAACAAGATTGCATATTGTCTTAGATACTTTATGTGAAAGAAAAAGATGGAATGGTCACAGCTGAAATGTCATTAATCAAAGGTCTTCTTGATCAAGGTTGACCTGGTGCTAAACAACAACAACAAACCATATTTTATTTCCAGACCAAACTGAAGCGTGGTATACTTACAGTAGGCAGGACTACATACAACTGACGGGACTCCACACTATAAGCAGGACTCTGTGGATTAGCTTCTAAGGTTTGTAAAATAAGCAGTAGCAATATAATGTAAAATGGTACGAGAAAAAAAATCAATGCTTCTTGGTTATTCTTATCCCACAGTCTTCAAGTAACAAAGAAAAAATGCCTACAGTCACAGTGCCATCTGAGTTTCACAAATGAAGAACAAAAGAGACAATAACCAATGAATGAGCACAAAGCATTGCCATGTGGCTCAGGAATTGACTTCAAAACATGTTTCTATTGTGTGGCACTTAGGTCTCCCTTCTATAAACCTTGGATTGACAAAAGCCTCATGAGTGAAACATGTTGGATGGAAACTGAAACTGGTGTGGAAGCCAGTGAGAGGGACTATATTTCTCCACCACCTGCTCTTTGGGTGCTTTTAGCAGTGTACAGTCTAATGCAAGTATTTGGGTTGAGTTTCAAATGACTGTTGTTCTGCTTTACATTTTGGTTTTTCCCTTTTAGATTTTGGTAAAGAAAATGAAACAAGAAATTTCTCAGTTGAAGGTAGAATTGGCTATGCACGACACACTTGTAAGTTTTACAAATCTTTCATCGTTGCCATTTTGTCATTTCCTCACATCATCACCACTACCATCAGATTTACCTTTAGATTTTTTTTATTCTTACAAAACAAATACATAAATACAAAAACTTATGATCAATATCTTAATAATACATTCATATAATTAGTATGAACATTTTTTTAATCTTTATGTAAAATTGATCTTCACCTTATTGTTTATTTATTTATCTATAGGCAAACAGAACTCAGATCAATTATGAACCATTAACATATCAACAAAAACTTGATTTGAAAAGACAACTTGAAAGATTCCTTCAAGGTTCCCTGGATGAATTAGAGGTAAAGAACCTTAATTCCTTAACTAAAGATTAGAAAAGTTGGTAATTGTGATGATTATGTATTTCCCAAGATCTTTGATAATGGTTCCAAATTTTAGCACAGGGCCAGCAATTTTGGGGAAGCAGGTAAGTCGATTATATCAACCCCCGTGCTCAACTGGTACTTATTTTATTGACCCTGAAAAGATGAAAGGCAAAGTTGACCTCAGTGGAATTTGAACTTATATCATAAAGACCGATGAAATGTCATTATAATGATTCTGCCAGCACCACACCACCTTAAGATCTTTAACAATAACTATGACAAATAGAGATACACTGAGTGTTCACTCCATTTTTATCTGTTAAATGGAGAAAAAAAAAAAACTAGTATTAACCAAAAGGGATACAAAACACTAGCAGATATTTTGAACTTGTGATGCATAAGGTCATTTCTCTAGAATGAAGCAAATAAATTTCATTCCCATTCTCATATTTTTCTCTAATTAAACAATTTCGTTTGTTTGTTTCAGATAATTAATGTTTGTCAGATTCAAACTTTATTTGATCTGTTTCGAGAAATGTACAAGTAAGTTCTTCAAATGATCATCTTTCTGTGTTTTGTTTAGTCCTCAGTCGTCTGGAAATAATCATGTTGTTGTTGTTGTCGTTCTTGCTGTTGTCGGTGGTGGTGGTAGTGATGGGGTTATTGCTGCTGCTAATGCTGTTCTTGTTGTCGTTGTTGTGGTCATTGTTGCTGTTATTGCTGTTGCTCTTGTTTTGTTGGTGTGTAGTTCTAGGCCAGTTCTAATTGAACAGATTTCTGATGTGTATGCAGTGGGTTAAATAACCAAGTGCCATTCATGGATCTATTCTGTCTACACCCATACATTCACCTGTTGTTATTATTTAGTCCCCACTCTCAGTAAATCCTAATGAATGAATACAATGCATATATATATATATATATATATATATCTATATATATATATATATATGTATCTATATATATATATATGTATCTATATATATATATATGTATCTATATATATATATATGTATCTATATATATATATGTATATATATATATATATGTATCCATACAAAGCACCAAGTGCATAGAGAATATATTCTCTTACGCCTAAAACCTGCAGAGGACCCACGAACTACAACACACATACCTAGTGCATGTGTGTTCAAATTTGTTTATTAAAAACCTCACACTGCTTCTAATGCTTATTGAATATATACATACATATGTGTGTGTGTGTATTTAGGCTATCATTGGTTTCGTGTTAAGAAAGTTATCATAATATCTTAACAATTGTTAAGATATTGAGATAATTTTCTGAACATGAAACCAATGGTAACCTTAATACACAAATAAAGAAATTTTATTCACCTATGTGATGTTGATCACTCATTCCCATTGTTCGAAATTTATGTGTGTATATATATATATATATATATATAATATATATATATATATATATATATGTATCTATATATATATATATATGTATCCATACAAAGCACCAAGTGCATAGAGAATATATTCTCTTACGCCTAAAACCTGCAGAGGACCCACGAACTACAACACACATACCTAGTGCATGTGTGTTCAAATTTGTTTATTAAAAACCTCACACTGCTTCTAATGCTTATTGAATATATACATACATATGTGTGTGTGTGTATTTAGGCTATCATTGGTTTCGTGTTAAGAAAGTTATCATAATATCTTAACAATTGTTAAGATATTGAGATAATTTTCTGAACATGAAACCAATGGTAACCTTAATACACAAATAAAGAAATTTTATTCACCTATGTGATGTTGATCACTCATTCCCATTGTTCGAAATTTATGTGTGTATATATATATATATATATATATATATATATATCTATCTCCTTGTGATACTTGTGAAGGCCTGTTGAGGCAAGTGAAAATCAAAATCAAAATCAAATCAAAACAAATCAAAATAGATGAACATCAATGGAATTTGTATCTTTGTGGTACCAGTGCCGGTGGCACACAAGAGAAAACCATCCGAAAGTGGCCGTAGCCAGTACCTCATCGACTGGCCTCCGTGCTGTGGGCACATGACAACACCATCCGATCGTGGCCGTTCGCCAGCCTCATCTAGCACCTGTGTCGGTGGCACATAAAAACACCATCCGAAGACCCGGCAAGACTAGTCAGGCCATAACCCATGGCCCCTACCTGGGACGTAGTCAGTCCACCTGTGCATGCCTTCCTTCTTGTGACACTTGTGAAGACCTGTTGAGGCAAGTGAAAATCAAAACAAATCAAAATAGATGAACATCAATGGAATCTGTATCTTTGTGGTACCAGTGCCGGTGGCACACACTTTGTGGTACCAGTGCCGGTGGCACACACTTTGTGGTACCAGTGCCGGTGGCACACACTTTGTGGTACCAGTGCCGGTGGCACACAAGAGAACCATCCGAACATGGCCGTAGCCAGTTCCGCATCGACCGGCCTCCGTGCTGTGGGCACGTAACAAACACCATCCGATCATGGCCGTTCGCCAGCCTCATCTGGCACCTGTGTCGGTGGCACATAAAAACACCTTCCGAAGACCCGGCAAGACTAGTCGGTCCACCTGTGCATACCTTCCTTCTTGTGACACTTGTGAAGACCGGTTGAGGCAAGTGAAAATCAAATCAAATCAAAATAGACAAAATAGATGAACATCAATGGAATTTGTATCTTGTGGTACCAGTGCCTGTGGCACACAAGAAATCCATCAGTGCTGTAGTCAGTGCGGTGGGCACATGACAAACACCATCCGATCGTGGCCATTCGCCAGCCTCATCTAGCACCTGTGTCGGTGGCACATAAAAACACCATCCGAAGACCCGGCAAGACTAGTCAGGCCATAACCCATGGCCCCTACCTGGGACGTAGTCAGTCCACCTGTGCATACATTCCTTCTTGTGACACTTGTGAAGACCTGCTGAGGCAAGTGAAAATCAAAACAAATCAAAATAGATGAACATCAATGGAATTTGTATCTTTGTGGTACCAGTGCCGGTGGCACGGGGCACATAAGAAAACCATCCGAACGTGGCCGTAGCCAGTACCGCATCGACTGGCCTCCGTGCTGTGGGCACGTAACAAGCACCATCCGATCGTGGCCGTTTGCCAGCCTCATCTGGCACCTGTGTCGGTGGCACATAAAAACACCATCCGAGCGTGGCCGTCTGCCAGCCTCGTCTGGCACCTGTGTCAGTGGCACATAAAAACACCATCCGAGCGTGGCCGTCTGCCAGCCTCGTCTGGCACCTGTGTCGGTGGCACATAAAAACACCATCCGAGCGTGGCCGTCTGCCAGCCTCGTCTGGCACCTGTATCGGTGGCACATAAAAACACCATCCGAGCGTGGCCGTTTGCCAGCCTCGTCTGGCACCTGTGTCGGTGGCACATAAAATCACCCACTACACTCTCGGAGTGGTTGGCGTTAGGAAGGGCATCCAGCTGTAGAAACACTGCCAGATCTGACTGGACTGGTGCAGCTTTCGGGCTCCCCAGACCCCAGTTGAACTGTCCAACCCATGCTAGCATGGAAAGCGGACGTTAAATGATGATGATGATGATGATATATATATATATACGTTTATAAATATGTATGTAGAGTATGTGTGTGTGTCTTTGTGTATATAAAACAGAAGAAAAAGTACATGTGTATACACACAGATCTACTTTTTAAGACATGCAGACATATTCATTCTCCTATTTGCTTTCCATTTTAGCAACCTAGAGAAGAATATTGAAGAAAACCTAAAACAACGCTACAAAACGTTAGAAAGCGCAGAAACTGCTGCACCAGAAGTAAGATTTGGTCTTTTGTTTAGAAGAAATGGTTTTGGTGGTCAGTCTGCTGTGACTACAAGTTTGTTGTGGCAGGCATTAGGTCTGGGATGTTTTTATGGGAAGTTTGTTTTGTGAATAGTTCCTTGTTTACATTTGCTCTCCATGAAAGTTACTCACTACAAGGGTTCTGTCGTCTCTTTTAATGTCACTTTGCACCTTCGAAGAGATGTGAAATACTAGATCCCTTACTTGAATATCTGGTAAGGGTTAGTGACAGGAAGAGCATAAGACTGTAAGACAATGCTTCAATAATATATTCATATAACCAATGCTTGCATCAAAAAATGGACCTAAAATGAACAAGCACATGAAATACATACATTCAGACATAGACATACATATATGTCCATGGCTATTGGTAATGATATTCAATAGCTCAGTTTATATATCTATGTTTCACTGTTTCCACTCAGCATCAATTGCAACTTCTGTATGCTTTGTCCATGACAGAAGCACATCCAATATCACCCTTAACTTCAATTCTGTGATCACCAGTGAACTTGAGCAAAGAAGGAATAACAATCACAACAGCTGAGATGGTGCTTGTTATGTATCTCAGTTGATTTAACCCTTTAGCATTCATTTTAACTTGCTCATAAGTAATGCTTATTTATTCACATTGTTTTCAATTAAATCATGTTTTAACTCATAGCATTGAGATTTTGATGATTCGATTGTTATTTTTATAATGACATTGTAGGATAGGTGTGAGAGGCCAGACCTGTCTGGTTTGGACATAAGACATGTAGAATATTTGGGTCACATAGGACCAGTTTAAGAGGTTACACTATTATTTGCTCTCTCTCTCTCTCTCTCTCCCTCCCTCTCTTTTTCTCTTTCTCTCTCTGTCTCTCTCTCTCTGTCTGTCTCTCTATCTCATTTACAGTCTGTCTCTAAACCTTATTTACTAACATATTCTATCACTCATTGTCTTACTGATTCTCACCCTTGAACCTTTCTAAATTTCTTACTCCATCTTCACCTCTTTATTCCTACTCTCTCTCAATTCCTTTGTGTTTGCCTATCTCTTCCCCTCTCTCACTATCTTTCTCTTTCTCTCTCTCTCTCTATCTATGTGTCTCTATCTCACCTTACCATTTCTTCCAGACCACTACTATTTTACCAGATAACTTCCCCTTGGTTGGGGAAATCGATAGCCAAGGCTTCAGTGTTGGGACCAGTGTCCGGTCAGCCAAAACTGACCAATCACCTGTTGTACAACTGAAGAAGAGTGCCAAAGAGAAGGAGAAGAGGAAATCAAGAGAAGTTAACAGGTTAATGGAAACTGGTTTTTATCTTCTGAGAGTTTGCTTTTGTGATTCTTTCATCCAAAATAAGATAGCATGTCAACATGTCTCCCCACATGGCTGTGTGGTAAGAAGCTTGCTTCCCAGCCACATGGTTCCTGGTTCAGTCCCACTGTGTGGCACCTTGGGCAAGTGTCTTCTACTTTAGCTTTGTGAGTGGATTTGGTAGATGGAAACTGAAAGAAGCCCATCATATATGTGTTTGTTTGTTTGTTCCTCACCACTGCTTGGCAACCAGTATTGGTGTGTTTATGCCCCTGTAACTTAGCAGTTCAACAAAAGAACCTGATAGAATCAGTACCAAACCTAAAAAAAAAAAGATAAGTCCTGGGGGGTGATTCATTTGACTAGAAATTTTTCAAGGTCATGCTCCAGCATGGCCACTGTCTAATAACTGAAACAAGTAAACAATTCTTTTGTAACGATTATTGTTTATCTTCAAGTCAGTTCTGATTGAGCAGAGTTATGACCAAAGACATTCAAAGCCACAATCATCCCAGCTTTTTGTATTCTCAGAACTACATTGTATAATGTGTCTTTCCTTTTTAAGAAGATAAGTTATAATTTGAAGGAAATCTTGCTGCTATTTCTAACAGTTCAAGTGAATATTATAATAATAATAATGAAATTATTGTATACAGTGCTCAGGTGCACCACAACTTGTCAGAAAGTGCGTATAAAGCATATGCAGTAATGTACAAATGTCTGGGAAGTGAACAGTATATGAGTCAGATACATGCTTGCGTGTGTATGGAGGGGCGAAAATCAGGTGTAGTGTTGGCAAATCTCAGGAAGCATGGAAGTTTTGAAGGATGCAGTGCTCCGACAACTAACAACTGATGCCGGCAGTTTGTTCCATACTTCAGCAACTCTTAGCGTGAAAAAATGTTTCCGAAAGTCATGGAAGGAGCTGTGCTGCTTTCTGAGGCTACTTCTTTGGTGTATCTTTATGATTTGCCCATTAAATGTTTAGTATAATTTTTCAATGTGGAAAAGCTTCTTTTTTTCTCTCTGGTTATATTTATCAACCTCTTTCAATGATAATTCAACAATATTTTCTTTCAGTCGATTCTGTTAAATGCTAAGTGCACAAAGAGAATCATACTTATAATAATTTTTCAATGATGGGCACCAGGCCTGAAATTGTGGGAGAGGAGGTGAGTTAAGTACATTGACCCTAGTACTTAACTGGTACTTAATTTATCAACCTTTAAAGGATGAAATGCAAAGTCAACCTTGGCTAAATTTGAACTCATAATAATAATAAGTCATTCTATCAAAGGCACAAAGCTTGAAATTTTGTGGAAGGGGACTAGTCAACCACATCAACCCCAGTACTCACCTGGTACTTATTTTATCAACCCCAAAAGGGATGAAAGGCAAAATTGACCTCAGTGGAATTTGAACTTAGAATATAAAGATGGACAAAATGCCACTTAGCACTTGGCACAACACCTGAAATGAATAAAGGGATAAAGACTGAAAGAGACTGGAATTAAAATTGACATTGTCGACCTACAGGAAAGTATCAACTGCAAGAATCCTAAGAAAGATTCTTGAGACTTCACCGAACCTCAAGATAAAACCACAAGATAAAATTCCTGCTAATTAAATTAGCATATATTATCTTAATAATAATAATTTCTAATTTTGGCTCAAGACCAGCAATTTGAAGAAATGTGGCAAGTTAATTGCATTGACCTTTGTATTTGGCTGGTATTTCATTTTATTGACCCAAAAAGGATAAAAGGTAAAGTTGTCCTAGGCAGAATTTGAACTCTGATTACAAAGTGTCAGAAAAAATGCTGCTAAACATATTTCTGAAACACTAACAATTCTGCCAGTTCACCGTTTAATAATGATAATAATAACAGGTTTCAAATTTTGGCACAAAGCCAGCAATTTTGTGGAAAGGGGTTAAGTTGGTTACGTCTACCCCAGTGTCCAACTGGTACATAATTTATCAGCCCAGAAAGAATGAAAAGTAAAGTCGACCTCGGTGGAATTTGAACTCATTATGTAAAGATGGATGAAATGCTGCTAAGCATTGTTACCTGATGTTTTAATAATTTTACCAGTTCACCACCTTAATGATACTAGAAACAATAATAACCCTTTCTAGGTGTAGGAGTGGCTGTGTGGTAAGTAGCTTGCTTACGAACCACATGGTTCCAGGTTCAGTCCCACTGCGTGGCACCTTGGGCAGGTGTCTTCTACTATAGCCTCAGGCCTTGTGAGTGGATTTGGTAGATGGAAACTGAAAGAAGCTCGTTGTATATATGTATGTATGTATATATATATATATATATGTATATATATATATATATATATATATATATATACGCAGGAGTGGCTGTGTGGTAAGTAGCTTGTTTACCAACCACATGGTTCCGGGTTCAGTCCCACTGCGTGGCACCTTGGGCAAGTGTCTTCTACTATAGCCTCGGCCTGACCAAAGCCTTGTGAGTGGATTTGGTAGACGGAAACTGAAAGAAGCCCGTCGTATATATGTATATATATGCGTGTGTGTGTTTGTCCCCCTAGCATTGCTTGACAACCGATGCTGGCGTGTTTATGTCCCCGTTACTTAGCGGTTCGGCAAAAGAGACCGATAGAATAAGTACTGGGCTTACAAAAGAATAAGTCCCGGTGTCGAGTTGCTCGATTAAAGGTGGTGCTCCAGCATGGCTGCAGTCAAATGACTGAAACAAGTAAAAGAGTATATGTATATATATGTTTGTGTGTCTGTGTTTGTCCCCCCCAACATTGCTTGACAACCAATGCTGGTGTGTTTATGTCCCCGTAACTTAGCAGTTCGGCAAAAGAGACCGATAGAATAAGTACTAGGCTTACAAAGAATAAGTCTTAGGGTCGATTTGCTCGACTAAAGGCGGTGCTCCAGCATGGTCACAATCAAATGACTGAAACAAGTAAACGAGAGAGAAGAGTTTCTACGAATGACACAAAGCTTGAAATTTTGGAGGAGTTTGGCCACTTGATTTCAAGGATGAAAAGCAAAGTTGACCATTCCAGAATTTGGACTCAGACTGTAAAGATGAACAAAACACTGCTAAGCACTTTGCCCAGCATTCTAACGATTCTGCCAACTCACCACCTTAATAGCAATAATGATAATGATGAGTACTTTTATTTACTGCAGGATGAAGGGAATATTACAAATATAGGTTACATAAAGTGTGGGGTTCTACATAAAAATGGATAAAGGAAAAAGGAAAGAACAGGATAAAATATATACATATTAATTAAATACATGGACTAGTGACCGAGACCTTTGGAAATATGCTGTGCTTGAGAAGACCCAGCAAGCCAAGTGAGACCATAACCCATGGCTGATACCAGTGGTGTAACCAGCCCACTTAGGTGTACCTTTCTTTCATTGGACACTAAACTCTGCTTACGAAGACCTGTTGAGGCAAGTGAATTCGAAATCAAATTTGACGATAGCACTGCATGTATGGCACACGTGCTAGTGGAGCACTAAGATCACCAGCTGAGCATGATTGTTGCTGGTGCTGCCGACTGGCTCCAATGCCGGCGACACGTAAAAAGCACCATTCGAGCGTGATCATTACCAGTGTCACCTTACTGGTACTTGTGCCGGTGGTACGTGAAAAACATTTGAGTGAAGGTGTTGCCAGTGCCACTGGACTGGCTCTTCTGCAGGTGACACGTAAAAACACCATTTGAGCGTGGCCGTTGCCAGTACCACCTGACTGGCCCTCGTGCCAGTGGCACATAAAAGCACCCACCACTCTCGGAGTGGTTGGCATTAGAAAGGGCATCCAGCTGTAGAAATTCTGCCAGATCAGATTGGAGCCTGGTGCAACCATCTGGCTTACCAGTCCTCAGTCAAACCATCCAAACCATGCCAGCATGAAAAGCAGACGTTAAACGATGATGATGATGATGAATGATGATGTTACAGTCCTTCGGATAAAGAATCTCCAACTAGGGTCAATCTGAGAACCCCAAAACTTCTAATTCCTTTTGATTACCAAGGACAAATACACCCTTTGGACTTTAAGCCAGATGCTTAAAATATTTCCATTGTAAGGGCACATGATTCAGTGTCAGACTTATAAATGTGAGGTTGTGAGTTCGATTCCCAGACTGGGCTGTGTGTTGTGTTCTCGAGCAAGACACTTTATTTCATGTTGTTCCAGTTCACTCAGCTGTAGATATGAGTTGTGATGTCACTGGCATCAAGCTATATTGGCCTTTGTCTTTCTCTTGGATAACATCAGTGGCATGGAGAGTGGAGACTGGTATGTATGGATGATTGTTGCTCTTCCACAAAACAACCTTGCCTGGGGTTGTATCTTGAAGTGGAACTTTCTAGATGCAATCCCATGGTAATTTGTTGTCAAAGGGGGTCTTCAGTCTTTACCCTTTACTATAGTTACCTACCTTTTGAGAAATTCACTGGAAAGGTGTACTCTCCTCTCCACCTACACCTTCGTTTTCAAGTGGAGCTAAAAAAAGTTGATTAGTGTTTGGTTGAAGAAGAAAGTATCTGTCCTCAGATCTTTCAGTTTCCAATTCAATTGTGTGCACCCATCCCTGAATTTATGTAGTCTTGCCTGGCCTATAACAGTTTCATTCCCTGTCTAATGGTTTTCAACACAGCCTCCAGGCAGAGAGAAATTGTCTGCCCTGTCTTCATGATGGATTCAGCCAGAGGCAAGATCTGTCCTACATTAACGAAAATACAATAACGAAATAAAAATTGATAATAGTGATACTAATTACAATTTAATTACCTCTTGCTTTAACAGCAGCAAACTAGTGGCTTCAACACCAACAAGGTATGAAAGGAAATCACCACCTACTGTTTCACCCAATGGTATAGTTGAGAAAAAGTCTGATGAAATTGTTGTCACACCGTCTGACAATGTTTTAGAAAAACTAAGTGAAAGACCGGGGTTTGTATTTAAAGTTTCACTCTGTTTTTGTTTTATGATATTTGAGAGGATTATTTCTAGAAGTTATGGGGCTAAAGGTCAATTTTTAGACACACAGTCTTGTTTATTACTGATTTGCAGGAGAAAATGGTACACTCAATTGTGAACCATGTTATGCTTATGACAGATTGATCTATGATAACATTGGATAGTGATAAGTTGAAGATTCTGCTTGTACTTCAAAACTGCACCTGAACAATTGCCCACAATACTTAGCTACCCAGAATGCACTAACTGTTGCTTGTGTTTATATGACTGTGTTGCACAGCTTCACATTTTCTATACAGCTTTGCATACTCGTGCCCATCAAGGTGGGACCAGAGAATAGAAAAGCTACAAAGGCACTTGATTCTAACAAATGAGAAACATGAGTGTATTCTCAACAGGAAAAAGTACAGATGATAAAAACTACATGCAAGATGGTGGAAGCTTGGTTTTAGTGAATCTTCTATTCATTCCATTTACAAAGTATGTAGAGGTGATTCATTTATTACAATGTCTTTTTTTTTTTTTTTGGAACCAAACGCCTGTGATAAACAAGGATTGATGTATTTATGGATATGATCCAATAAATTGTAAAACTAACTGCATTTAGAGCGCAAAAGACAATGGTCTTGAAAGATAGTGAAAGGGAATATATTAAGAAGAGGTTGAGATTTGTTGTTCTTCAATTGTTTTGATTCTTCAGAATGCTTAAGTAATTAGAGTTCTTGTTTTGTGCATGATTTTTGACTTTTGTTAGAAATAGAGAAGGGGACAAATGTAAAATAGTGGGGTTTAGTTTGACATATGTACTGGTTCTTTATTGTTGCTTATGATTTAACACACCTGATTTAATCATGTACTTCATATTGCAGCACTCCTCCACAAAGGTCTGTTGCCTTCGAAGAATTTAAACATGACCAAGGCAGTGAGGTGAATAAAGAGTTGTCAGCAAACAAAGGTAATTTATTTTAAAGAATGGCTAGATTTTCTCTTTTGCTCAGTTCACCTGATTGTAAATAGACACTATGGAAAAGTACTGTTTGTTGCAGGTAGCAACAGCAAAATTATATTAAATGTTTTGTCAGCTTATCTATTAGGTTATCCGGAAATGTCTGAGTGTTTTTAAGCTAAATCTTTTAACACTTCATTGAACACACCTGATACGTACCACAGTTAAAACTTTGGCAGTGCTTGAAGTGGTAGTGCATCTCTTCTTATTTTTCTTACTAAAAATAGATTTGTTTCATTCCGGTTACCGTTTTTGACATTTGAAATGGATAACCAAAAATTTCATGTTTGTGTTGTAAAGCTGCAAAGACTTGCAAAAACATTTGTGAAGTTTATGGTGATGATGATGCTGTAGGTGAATCAACTGTTTGGAGATGGTTTGCAAAATTTAAAACTAGTGTAGCTTGGAAGATGGATGGTTGCAGTGGTAGACCTTCAAAATTGGATGAAGATGTTTTGAAGACAGAAATCAAAGAAAACTCAAATATCACTAGAGAACTTACAGAGGAGTTGGAAGTTTCTAAAAGTATGGCTTATGAACACCTTGTGAAGCTAGGATACATTTGTTGCTATAATGTAAGGATCCCTCACAAACTCTCAGAAAAGAATTGCTTGGGCCGGTATTCTATTTGATTTGCTTTTGTAACAGAATGAAAGCATGCCTTTTTTGAAACAACTTGTGAGTGGAGGTGAAAAATAGATTGTGTTTATGGAAACTTAGTGCAGAAAAGATCCTGGAATTTGCATAAGGAACGCCCAAAACAGCTACCAAAAATGAATATCCATGCCAAAAAAGCTATGCTTTGTGCTTGGTGAGATCATAAAGGCATTATTTATTATGAGTTTCTCTCACAAAACCATATTATTAATTATGTTGTGAACTGCTATCAGCTGGCTAATTTGAACCAAAAAGTAAAGAATTGAGGCTGGAGATTGCCAACAGGAAAGGGGTAGTGTTCCAACAAGACACTGCTCAACCACGTGTCTTTGGTTACCCAAACAAAGTCACATGAACTTGGCTGGGATCTCTTACCCCATCCACCATGTTTTCCTGATATTGCTCCATCTGGCTACCACTTGTTTTTGTCTCTATAGAACTCATTGCAAGGGAAAACATTTAACGATTTAGATGGAGTCAAAATACATCTAGATAAATTTTTTTTCTTCAAAGCCAGTCAAATTTTATGCTGATGAAATATTTAAATTGCATGATAGATGGGCAAAGGTCAATTATTTATATCCCTTTTTGTATATTAAAAAAATGCTCAGAACTTTCCGGACAACCCAATATTAATTTATGTCTTATTAATTCTATTACCATTTGTTGATTCAGTAAATACTAGGTTTTGTGATTTTCTTGTCCCAAATTTCTGGCAATAAAAAGTTCTGTTTATTCTCTGAAGGCCTTCATTCATCTGCACTTTATATAGCTTTAGCAAAAATAGCCTTCTTGTGTTTGTCAAAAAAAAGGGAAGCAGATTTTGCAATTGAGATGAGTCAGCTGCTAGATGACTACTGAATTCCAGTTGTTTTATGAGCAAGAACCATAACAAACATCTAGTTCGAAGCCAAATTTTTAACCAGGTCTAACACCACTGGTGTTATATGAATTGGTATTTGAGTCTCAGATAGGAGCATCTTTTGATGAAACTAAATGCAATTTTTTCCCTCCCTTGTTTCTGCAGAAACTCTTAACACACTAAAGAAAAATTATGTAACGCTGGCACGAGAAATCAACATGATAAAGTGTGAGATTGACAACACAAAATACAGACTCGAAGAAAGCAAAGCTGAGAGAGTAAAGCAAGGTGAGACCTGATTAGTATTAAGGCACTAAAGTTTGGATGTTATACTAACAGACTACTAACAACCTTTAATACAGATATTGGTTGCCCCAGTGTGCTTGGATGGCAATAGGTTCTACTTATACTTTATGGTTAAGTGATTTCAGTAATATCTAGGTATCTGAATTTTGAGAGGACAGCATGTCCTTCATGATGAGACCATTTTTTTTTTTTAATTTAGTCTTTAATAGGAGCTGTGCCCATGATTTTTGCAGGCCTTTCATCAGTTTATGACAGTACCAAATTAAAGGAACATTTAATGCAGTTTATGGCTGATTTTGCTCTTAATTATTTACTTACCACACTTCACAACAGTGGATGAAGTCAAACCATACCTCATAGTTGACAGCATATATTGGAGCTTGGCTAGTTTTTCAATCACAGAAATGCTGGTCTAAGAACATTCATCTATTTTTGTGTTTGGTACACTTCAAACCGTTATCCTTGTTTCACATCAATGATGATTATTATTCTTTTTATTTAACCCTATCTCTTATCTAATCCCTGGATCCAGCCTTGACTATCCATTATTTTGTATATCAGGGGTTAAATTGTGTAAGATTATCCTTTACTGAAGATAATATTGTGCAATTTGGGTGATATCTAGCTACTCTTTTTAGCCATCTCTCTTTTATATGGGCCACATGAGTCTGTTTGACATCATTATTTGTTGTCTATGAATCACGTTTTGCTCAAACATTATTGTTCTTGCTTATTT
The DNA here is from genome assembly GCF_006345805.1 of Octopus sinensis. Classification (NCBI taxonomy): domain Eukaryota; kingdom Metazoa; phylum Mollusca; class Cephalopoda; order Octopoda; family Octopodidae; genus Octopus; species Octopus sinensis. The sequence goes on along the minus strand of NC_043004.1, from coordinate 106,373,199 downwards.
ATCTTAGTTAAATATCTACCTTTGAGAAAGATGTCCAACTTTGTAAAGCTGTTTATATGTCTGTAATATATAGGGACCCTATATAGTGATGAAGGAGAAGAAGCAATTAGTGAAGAAGAATTCCAACTTGTAAAAACTCTGAAAAATCTCAAACGAGATTATCGTTCTAAATTTGACCAATTAATGGATTTGAAGACTGAAGTGTCCTACTACCAAAATTTGGTGCACCATTGTCGGCAAAAGTTAGTTCAAGGTAAGTGTATTGTCTGTTTTACTATGAAAGTACTGGAGATATATTTATTATTAGCTGTCTGTTACAGTCTATAGCATTGGTTATGACAAAGACTTGATGTCAACTACATATACATAATTTATGGCTATGTTTTTTACGAGGCTTCATGAAATACAGACAGAATCAATCTTATAGGAACATTGTGTTTTACAGGTGCTAGAAATTTTCAACAGATAGTTGATGATTGGGCTGATTTTTCTCATCACTGCAATTACATATGACCACATTGATTCTTTATACATCTCTGAGTTGGGTATAGAGCTGTGAAAACAGCTATTAGGAGAATTGCATTGGTTTGAGTATGAAGCTGTGAAAACGTCTTTGAAAGTGGCTTTCATTTACATCTATCATGCGATTCAAGACAAGGACACACTCACACACACACACATATTCAACAGGCTTCTTTCAATTTCCATCCACCAAATCCACTCCTAAGGCTTTGGTCATCCTGGAGTTATAGTGGAAGACACCTACCCAAGGTGTCACACTGTAGTCCTGTACCTGAGACCATGTGGTTTGGAAATAAGTTTCTTAACCACATAGCTCTGCATGAACCTACAGATGCAAACATGGAATTTTGGTCTAACAGCAATTTTATTTTTTATTCCCAGAGTTTGAAAACTGGTTTGTAGAATGTTTCTTACCAAACGGAGAAGATGTGACAAGTGGAAACCAACGTTTTAAGTTAAATTCATCTGTAAGTATTCTATTTATTTTCAGGATGAAATTCTTTTCCATTTGCACACATTCTGGTGTGTAGAAATATATTTCTAGATGAAATACAAACATTCTTTCATCTGTACATATGCTTTAATGTGCAAAGGAAGGGAAGCTAACAGACCGAAGACAATGTAGATAGATGTTATTCTGGTTCATATCAACCCTTCCATGTGTTGTCTCAACCTGAGAATAACTCTGGGTTTCATAAAATATAAACCAATGATAATCTGAGGAGAGACCAGACTCTTAACCTGCTTCATTTGACGTCAGAGAAACTGGAAATGGGCTAGAGTTTAGCTTTTATTTTTATGTCTTTTACTTGTTTTTTATCTTTTACTTGTTTCAGCTTTGAAGGGTTTAGTCAAACAAAGTAACTCCAGTACTTATTCTGTCAGTTCTTTTGTCGAACTGTTAAGTTACACAGATGTAAACAAAGCAACCAACACCGTAGTATTGGGGTGGATACATGTGGCTTAGTGGTTAGGATGTAAGACTCGTGATCATAAGGCTGTTGTTTTCAATTCCTGGACTGGGTGATACATTGTGCTCTTGAGCAATACACTTCATTTCACGTTGCTCTAGTCCACTCAGTTGGCAAAAATACCATAAATCCTCGAGTATAATCTGCATTTTTTCCCCAAAATTTAAAGGCCAAAATCCCTAGTGCGTACTATATACGAAGTTTGGAAATGAAAAAATATTTCCTAAGCAATGTCTTAGTCTCTATTTGCTGTCCAGCAATGTTTATTCAGACGCATTTTGTGATGTCAGGCGCGAAAATACCTTAAGCTAAGCCTGAAAGCAATGAAGTCTTAAAAGAATCATCCATAACTTGCAGTAAGCGACATTTATTAAAATGAAAGTATTCAGAACACAGAATAACATGTAACAAAAACAATTTGCAAACATATTTACATTCCACTATAACAGTTAAAAGCATCACCATTATTGTATTACGCATGTGCGGAAGTGTTTGTTGGACTAGGTGCTGCTGGCTTAATTACGTACGACTCAGGTTAGAGAAGGGGTGCGTATTATACACAAGGTTTAGGTTTTTCAGTGGTACAGCCCCCTAAAAATCCCCTGTATATTATACTCAAGGGCGGTCTATACGCGAGGATTTATGGTAAGTATTCCTGCGACAGACCAGTGTCCCATCCAGGTGGGGAATTTATATGCCATGAAACCAGGAAATTGGCCCTTATTAGTTCGGTTGACTCGGGAAAGTAACTTTACCTTTACTTTTAAGCAGTGGGGGTAACAAACACACACACACACACACATTTATATTGACATGTCTACAATGGGTTTCCACACAGTTTCTGTCTACCAAACTTACAATGGTTATGGAATGGCCTGGGGCTATAGTAGAAGCTACTTGCCCAATATACTGTATAGTGGAACTGAACCCAAAATCAAGTGGTTGCAAGGCAAGCTTCTTAACCACATAGTCATATCTGCTCCTAACCATGACCCCTACTTACAAATTTTTCATCTATTGGATTCTGAGCAAAATTTGTTGACTCCAATATTGATAGATATCCTCTTAATATGTCAGTCAAAATAGATGAGATTGCAAAATAACTAAACTAAATGCATTATTTCTGCCTTTGCATCAGTGAAGACTTGGTCTTTGGATTTACTTAATAATATAATATAATTAACTTACTGTATACAGTGCTCAGGTGCACTACAACACATCAGAAAAAGTAGCCAAAAGTGCATGAACAATACATAAAATAATGCACAGGAAGTAAACATTAATGAGTTGTTACGATATGTATGTATGTATGTATAACATGCATTCCAATGATATTTGTTAATTTCTCTTCAGGCTTTCTTTTAATTGTAGTTGGATTTTCATAAGATAAAAACACAGTTTCTAATGCCAGAAATATGAAGTAGATAATCCAATGATAAGTGTTAACTAACTGGACTAAATGAATTACAGAATTTAGTCTTATCTACTGGTGATGAGAATGGCAATGGGGAGTTGTATTTATAATGTATTAATAATATTGGTTATGCTATTGTTGCTTGTAAACTGTGATTTCAGTTGGAGGATGAATTGGAAAAGTTTGACCGGCTTCAGAATGAGCTGCTGTTGACTGAAGAGACTGCTCTTCCTTTCCACAAAGCTTACATGAACACACAACAGAGAGTAAGTAATTCATTCCTAAGTTTTATTTCTAAACTTATATTTAATTTTCACACCATGCCACTGATGAATGTTATTGGATAAGGAAAACATTGTAATATTTAGTATAGAGATCAGGTTTGAATCTTGTCTGAGGCTATATACACATCATGAAACAATATATTTGGTGGTGAAGATTGGAAATCAAATGAAACATAGTGTAGATGACATTCATCATCTTTGGTATTGTTTAACATCCACTTTCCAATGCTTGCATGGATCAGTTGGAATTTATTGGGGCTGATTTTCTACAGCTGGATGCCCCTCACCAGCCTTCACCTCCTTCCATGTTAGCTAATATTTTCCCATGACCAGACATGTTTTCAGGGCAGATTGGAAATGAAGGATTCTTCTTTTGTGATGATGACACTCGTTTCTTTTATAACTATTACATGATGTCAATTCAAAGTGACAAATACTAACAAACACATACGCACATACACACGCACACACACACACACACACACACACACATGTACACATATTATGAGCTTCTTTGAATTTCTGATGACCAAATCCACTTATAAGGCCTTGGTCAGCCTAGGGCTATAGTTGCTGGCACTCATCTCAGGTGCTAAGCAGTGGGATTGAACCTTGGGAAGCATAAAGAGGGGACTAATAGTCTGAAAATGTATTACTCTAAGTAACAATAATTCTTCTTAGTCACTTGGACATTTTTATATGACTACTATGGACACATCAATGTCATTGGTTATTTGTGGTAGAAGCTGGCTGAGTCTGCAAAAATAAAAACAAAACCAAAACTGATGGTGGTCTGTGTTGTCGTCGTCATCATCATCATCATCATCGTTTAATGTCCATCTCCCATGCTGGTATGGGTTGGGCAGTTTGGCAGGAGCTGACGAGCCAAAAGACTCTTGCTTTGGTGTGGTTTTTACAGCTGCATGCAATTCTTGCCACCAACCATTTTACTGTGTGAACCGGATGCGTTTTATGTGGCACCAGCATCACAAAGTCTACTCTGGAATGTGGCACCAGCACCGGTGAAGTCTGCTCTGGCATGGTCTTTATGGCTGGATTCCCTTCCAAATGTCAGCAAATATAGAACTCAGATAAAATTTTTTACTCTCTCCCAGGTAAAGGTTCATCCCTGTACTGTCGGTATTCTCCTCTCCCCATCATAAAATCTTCCCTAAGTGAACAATAGATCATTTGTCCATAGCAATACACCAGAAATGTATGGGAGCATTTCAGTTTATAAACATGACTAGGAAAATAATGTACTGCACATTACACCCCATTTTCTTCTTTCTCTAAGCCTATTATGTATGTTTACATATCTGGAACAGTGTAGCAATTATCCACACAAATAAACATGAAATGGAAAAAAGACCAGTGTTAAAGTTGTGGTCATACTTTCAATTCTAATGTTACAAAAGAATTTAAAAGATATTTCCTGTAAACCTTCAAGATAGTAAATTCAACAAAACAGCTTAACAAACCAATGTTTATTTTGTTTCTTTTTAACAGAAAAACTATATCAGAAATACAAACCAGACGAACCAAAGTGAAATTAAGAAAATCATTCCACTCACCAATAAAGCATAGATATTTGATAAGAAATTCCTTCACGATATACAAAGAATGGATAAGAAACAAAAAGGAAACCTTTTTGCAGTGATTGCGATAATCATTAAATTTTCAGCAACGATATTTGGTATAAAGCTTTCTTAATTTCTGCTGGTAACTGTTGCAAGGCATGAAAGTTAGTTGTTGATGAGCTGAGTCTGTGACTTCATTTAAAGTCTTTGATCAAAAGGAATCATATTTTCACTCACAATGTTTATGCTCTTGTGCATGAATGTAACAACAGTATAAAACTTAGTACTTTTTTTTTTAATTTCCTGCACTACAGCAAAAGGTAATACCCTTATTGAATAGCATTAACCACATATCCATGCCTGCGTATCGGGTAAAACCATTTCACTTGTAAACAAAACATTGTATCTTTTATGCTGCTAATGTTTGGATCGCAGAAGAACATGACATTTTATTTCTCCTTTCCTAAAAATATAGGGTATTTGTACTTAATCCAAATTAACTAATATTCTGCTATAATCTTTAGAGCAGAGCTAAGTCCTTGCCATATTAAATCTACAGTAACAACTCATAGTTCCAATTCTCTGTATGAACCTCTTCAATTTCTGTCATACAAGTTTCCATGTGGAAAGCTGAGTTGAGAGATCTGCAGTTGAAGTCCTATCACTACTTTTGAATGTGTCTGGAAACTGGCTAAATCTTCCTTGTGTCAAATGTGATTATATATATATTTATATATATATATATATGTAACCCACTGTTGAAAGAATTGATTGCAATATAAAGCTATTGATTAGACACCTTGCAGTGCTGAGTTCAATTTCTCTCTTATCTGCTTAATGTTTCAGAAACCAGGGATAAATGCCCCTCTGGATTCTTGTGATTTGGAAACAGATGAGCTTTTTTAAGAAGAATTTATTATGGCCAGATGTTTATCACAATGTAAATACATTACAAAAAGCAAATTTACTGTTGTATTTGTCTAGAGACAAAAACAGAATCTGCATCGGAGGCAGATGAAAGTCATCTGAACAGCTGACCTTTTTTTAGTCACTTGTCACGTATTAAGCAAAAATATTTCTTGGATGCTGTTGGTTTTTTTTTTGTCATTTACTGATACTTTGAAGCTCAGACTTAACCATTTAAAATATTTGGTCTGTGGAATGGACAAGGATGGTAATTAAGGAGAGTGTGTACTCTTTCAGCTTTAGTGTCGACAGCACAATATAATGCACCCAGTTCATATTGTGAAGTGGTTGTTAACAGGGTTGACATTCTTTTTGCATGGTTTTTATATCTGAATAAGAAAAATACTTAGCAATCCTATTGGAGAGTGTTCTTGTTCTTTGGTGGAAAACTTAATTAATAAAACTTAATTGAGTACCTTTAGCAGAGTCCACCTGGATGAGCCTTGGGTACCTTTAGCAGAGTCCTCTCTCTTCCAAATTTTCAGATCAGACCTTCCATCTGAGGATAGCTTCTTTTTCCTTCTTCTGACTGAGTTCTGTTTTTTTTTTTTTAATGCTGCCATAAGCTAGACAAATACATATTATTGAGACATTGTTTTACAGCTAGTTACCCTCCTGTTTGTAACTCTTACCTGATTTTTCAAGTATGGGAAATTTCCATTCCATTCAGTGATATTTGTTAATGCTTCCCTGTCAACAAATCATCCATTAGGTCTATGCTTTTCCATGCAAATCGCAGACTGTAAACATTCACATAGATGTATATCCACACATTTATATATGTATCTAGCAGCAGGCTCCCTCACAGCTTCCATCTATTGTATTCACTCATAAAGAATTGGTTAGTCAGAGTTATAAAGGAAGGTACTTGCTCAAGGTGCAGCAGAGCAGGACTGAACTTGAAGCCATTTGGTTAAAAAGCAAACTTCTCAATTATACAACTTTACCTGCATCAAGAACAATTTATAAACATGTCCCTTTAAAACGATGATGATACTTCAAACAACCAAACAGGGAATTTTCAGTAAGTGGTAGACTGATTTCATAACTTTATTTTAACAAACTTGATTATTGTTAATTTCAGGATTAAGTCAACTCGTCCATGCTTTAAATTTTCTTTATAGTTTTAAGTTATTTCAAAATATTAAAAAAAATCTAATTGGTGAACAAAAGTTTTCCTGAATATCCAGTCCTGAATTCTGTTAAGACAGTAAGCTTCAGAAATTAAATAGATGCTCACTTGTGCATTTAAATTTGTTCATATAGTTTGCTCCCACAAATTATTGTCCACATAGTTTGCAATCCTGTTGCTGTCCTTCATTGGATCAACAAAACCAAGGTACATCCTACTCGTTACACCATCAATTTTTTAGTCAATTAGAGTTATCTCCCTTCCCTTCCATGATAAACATTATCATTAACACTAACAATTTTCTTTTCCGTTATAGGTTTAAATTTTAATTAAATATTTTTCACTACATTAAATAAATTGACCTCCATTTAACATAGTGGTAGTGTCTTGTTCTATCCAAGTGGCTGCTTTTACAATTCTCACCTTAAATACACCATATATGAAAGTGCATGGCCTAGGATGTTGGGCTCATGATGGCAATATCACCGGTTCAATTCCTAGGCTGGGTAGCACATTGTCCTTGAGCAAGACACATCATTTCCCATTACTCCAGTCCATTTAGCTGGAAACATGTATCGGCCAAAGTGCTGCAGCAGCCCTTTCTCCTTCCAAACTGTCACTCAAAGTTCCTCAATGTTTCACTGGGCCAAGAGGGTGTGAAGGCATTATCTACTTGTGACTACGTAGAGCAAGTTGATATCAATGGTTTCCATTCGCTGCAGTTTTCTCTACATCAGCCATGTAATATTGGCCTCTCTCATGTTCGTTGTGGATATTCAGCACAATGTAGGTTTTGGCCTTCCTCTGCTGCCACTATTCTCCTCTCCCCATAGTATTCCATCATAAAAACTTCTTTAAGTTAACAATTGATCATTTGTCCATAGCAACATGCCAGAAATGTATGAGAACATTCAAGTTTATAAACAGGACTAGGAAAATAGTGTATTGCACATTACACCCCATTTCCACTACAAAAGCCCCCAGTGGGGCCCATGTGAAAGCTATTTTAGTATGGTATTGTTCTGGTTGTTCTACTAGTTTTAAGTTTTGTTCTGAGATGATTTTATTAAGCAGTCTTATGTTGGATCTTTTCAGAATGTCTTCGTTGGTTATGTCGTCCCTGACAATACATTCTCAGAATCCTTCTCTGGCCTCTTTGGTGGAACACATTTAGCTTTCCACCAATTTCTCATGGTATTCTTCCATGTTTCACTGTTGGTAGAACCATGCTATTACAGAGTTGGATCTTTCGGGTGCAGGCTGATGTTGCAGGACCCAGATAGTATGTATTTTCTACTATATAACAAATCTATGGTTAACATCAGTTTCAATACCACTATGGTTACTGATAATGCTATCTCTTTACTTTCTCTTTTAATTGTTTCAGTCATTTGACTGTGGCCATGCTGGAGCACCGCCTTTAATTGAGCAAATCGACCCCAGGATTTATTTTTGTAAGCCTAGTACTTATTCTATTGGTCTCTTTTGCTGAACTGCTAAGTTATGGGGGACACAAACACACCAGCATTGGTTGTCAAGCGATGTTGCGGGGGGACAAACACAAGACACAAAAAAAAATAAACACACACGTACATATATATACGATAGGCTTCTTTCAGTTTCCATCTACCAAATCCACTCACAAGGCTTTGGTTGGCCTGAGGCTATAGTAGAAGACACTTGCCCAAGGTGCCACGTAGTGGGACTGAACCCGGAACCATGTGGTTGGTAAACAAGCTACTTACCACACAGCCACTTCTACGCCTATCAACTAGAAAATGTAATCAAATTTCTAACATTGCACTGTATTAGCCTAAAAAAGTAAGCAACATGTAATCTGCAATATAGTAAACAAGATGTTCATGGTAGGAAGACCACTGATATGTTTTCTCTGCAGAATCTGTTGAAAAAAAAAAGAAACTAATCTGTAACAGGCGTAGGAGTGGCTGTGTGGTAAGTAGCTTGCTTACGAACTGCATTGTTCCGGGTTCAGTCCCAGTGCGTGGCACCTTGGGCAACTGTCTTCTACTATAGCCTCAGGCCGACCAAAGACTTGTGTGAGTGGATTTGGTAGATGGAAACTGAAAGAAGCCCATCGTATGTGTGTGTGTGTCTTGTGTTCGTTCCCCCAACATCGCTGGTGTGTTTACGTCCCCGTAACTTAGCGGTTCGGCAAAAGAGACCAATAGAATAAGTACTAGGCTTACAAAGAATAAGTCCTGGGGCCAATTTGCTCGAGTAAAGGCGGTGCTCCAGCATAGCCGCAGTCAAATGACTGAAGCATGTAAAAGAGAGTAACACCGTTTTTTTATTTATGTCTTTACAGTCCTGTAATTATATCTATTTTCAAATCTTACACAGTATTTCCTGTCTGATCTCTACATTTTCTTCTGATATATGGTAACAGCAAGCTGTTTGTGATTGTCTGTGGGTTATGCCTTTGTTAAGGACCATAGGCCACAAGGAGAAAAGAAATCAGTTTCAGATAATAAATGCAGATTTCAGAAAAAGTGTGGACATTGAACAGATTGAGGTTTCTTAGTCAATCCATTCTACTCTCTGAGAAAAATCAAAATTTTCAAGGAATCCACAAAGAAATATTAAGTAAGCTCTAACCTACAGAACAGTGAATTTATTAAACCATTCCTCTACATGCCATAGCTTGCTGATAAATAAAGCCAATAACAGGATCTTGGGGCACCATTGAAAATTATGTAGTGGTCCGAATGAGAGATTTTCCATCAGTTTTGCAAGCTTTAAAAAATGTCATTTAACCCCAAAACATTGAGATCACTCTGTAAACTGTAAAGCTAATTCATTCACACAGTTTTGAATTCTTCATGTATTATCATTGTAGTTTCAAGACTTAGATGATGTGACTGTTTATTTTTAGAATGACATTGTAGGGTAGGTGTGAGAGGTCGGATCTGGTCAGTCTGAACATAAAACATGGAAGAATATTTTGGTCAGATATGGCTGGTTTAAATGGTTAAACAATGTTGCAGCAGTTAGGTAATCCTTAGCAAACAGTACATCATCAGCACCATTTAACGTCTGCTTTCCATGCTAGCATGGGTTGGACGATTTGACTGAGGACTAGTGAACCAGATGGCTACACCAAGCTCTAATCTGATCTGGCAGAGTTTCTACAGCTGGATGCCCTTCCTAATCCCAACCACTCCGAGAGTGTAGTAGGTGTTTTTTACGTGCCATCGGCAGGGAAACCAGACAGCTGCTCCGGCAGTGATCCACTGGCACGGGTGCCAGTCGTCGAATTTGGTTCAAAGTAAGTTGGAATACAGAACAGATAATCAATACTTTGTGTAACCAGCATTTTGTAACCCTCTGTGCTTTTATCAATACTTAGTCATACACCTTGTCCTATACACTGACAGAAACACCAAATCTCACAAACAAACCTGAAAAATGAAAGAAAAAAAGAAAGACAAAAGCAGCAAATTATATAACACAATTTTTATTTATAGTCGAATATCTGCCACTTAATGTGAAAGTGATGTTGAACAGTCCCTGGTTGCAGCAAAATGGGATGGAGAGTTTGCCTCATCACTGCCACACCCCATTGGAGACAACTATTCGATCAAGTGGTAGCCATAGATTCCATGGCCATACACACACACTCACATGGAGTTTCATACATGCACACAATCATGCACACACATGCACAAGAGACCTGTTCAAGATAACTGCTTTAGTGCCAGCCAAAACATCATGGCTACACACTCATTAGGATACAATGAAAGTATAGTAGCATCTAAAAAAAAAAATACCATGGCGGGGGTTTTGCTGGGCTCTTTCTAACCAATTTGGAGCCAAACTAAACAAGGCAAAGTTCTCAACCAGGTGCAGAATTAAAAAAAAAAAAAAAAATAACCAGGATTCCACTGTATATTGCTTTGAAGATTTCTTTCTGAGCTGACGTCACTGACTTTATAATCTTGTCTTGTGGTGGCGACATGAGCTGTGGAAGCTGTGGCCCTCACGGACTTGCTTGTGAGAACGGCTCTGCGCTAGAAAGACTTCTCGGTACAAGTGTGCCATTTTATTTTAACTGCCAAACTCAACTTTTGACACAGCATAACAACGGAAAGAGGTGGGCAAGAAGGGAGAGTCTGAGGATAGAGGGCAGGGAATGGGGGAAATAAAGAGAGTTGTTAATGTTAATACAACAAACGTCAGAAGAAAATGAGGGGGGAGGGGCTATGGGTAGTCTGATTGGTGGTGGGGGTGGGGGGAAAGCATGAAATTTAAACAAACAAACAAACAATTCAGTAAAGTCTCTTGTTTTACAGACTGTATAATATGAAACGGTCAGTTGTAGGAAGGAGGGAAAGAATCAGAGCCAAGAAAAAAGAACAATAAACTTTGGGAAAAAAAAAATAAATAGTTATATTTATATGTATTTAAAATAAAAATTAAGGGCAATATTTAAAAAATATTTTCATGTTTTGTATATTTTTAAATAACTTTTCCTTCCTCACTCCCCCTGTTTCAAATGGGATAACAGATGAAAAAATAGCTAAAATATTTGGCAAGGCTCTATATACAGAAATAAACCAATAAACTATATATATATATATATAGTACCTCAACTATAAAGATATCTTGATATGAGGTACCCCAAACTAAATAAAGTGCCCCAAACTCTACAAGTATTCGCAAGACAAGTGTGAAATGTCTTGTTAAAAAAAGTAGCCAAAAAGAAAAAAAAATCATCAGGATAAAAAAGCAGATGCTGTTAGATTTTTTTTGTGGTCGGTGTCAGATTTGGAAGGGTCACAGTCTTAAAGACGTATCATCCCCAATCTTATGGATGGTATAAACTTAAAGTAATGCTAGTGTTGTTGGTATAGTAGTATTGTTTCTGTTGTTGATTATGTTGTTATGTCTGCAATGGTTTGTATAATTCCAAAAAGACGGACACTGAAGCATTTATACAAAGGTATAAATGGAAATATATATATATATATACATATATATATATTATATATAAATAAAGCACCATTTTCAAAACAAGATTTATTTTAAGTATCAGCAGGAGCTGACAGATTCCATCTCTCTTTCAGAAGTTATCTTTCATTAATGTAGATTAGATTAAACAGATCCAGTAAAAATGAAATCAATAAAACTATCAACAGTATTATTATTATTATTATTATTATTATTAATAATAATTTCTTTTAAATAAAACAATAACAGTAATAATAATTACAATAATGATGGTTTCTAAACCAGGTATGAAGCTTCACATTTATAGGGAGAGGAAATGAGGAATTGTGCTGTTCACGCCTTAGTTAAGAACATTGGTAAACAAAGAGCATTGGTAAACGGTCAAAGTGGAGTGTTCGCAACCAGCACTTGAAACTAGGTGTCTGACTCAGCTCACTAAGAAAATTACCTCTGCACTATGGTTTTTGTCACATAAAAATGATTATGATGATGACAATAATAATAATTATAACAACAACAACAAAAAAAATAATGAGCAAGAAGAGGGAGTATCATAGTTTCTATAATTATTTTTGTTACATATTTACAGGTTTGCAGGAGTCTTATTCGGGTGGATTATTTGAAATATACAACTAGCCCATAATGGTGTATAAATGCAGTCCTTGTTGAGGTCAAAGACACTGTTGAACAATATGGAATATTGACTTCTACTAGACTCTGACCCAAAGTGGTAGGGGAACTTTACGGAGCGCAACATCAATTGAACTGACTCTAAACAAGAGACCTACCGTCTGTGAATAAATCAATTGAAGAGACAACCAGCTTGTTTTTATATATGTATCTCATACATACATAGAAAGAGAGACAGATACACATACATATGTGTGTTTGTGTGTGTGTATGTATTTATAAATATATATATATATCAGCATCCAGAGTTGCAAAACATTATCATCATCTTCAAGATCTAAAGTCGATCTCAATGAAAGGATTTGAAGTAACAAAGTGGGCAAGAACAAAGAAACTGCAGTACAAGACTGACTAATATGATAAATAATAATAATAATACTATTATTAATAATAGTAATATTGATGATGATGATGATTAATTTAGGCTATACACAAGGCCAATTTTGTAGAAAGGTATATAGTTGATTGAATCATATTACTGTACCTATTGAACCCAGGGCATGAAAGGCAAATCAACCCCAGTGGGATACTGGCAGAGTCTATGTTGAAAGAGCTATGAAACAGAAAGCCCTCGAGGGCCTAGCCATACAATTTCTAGTCAATATTTTGGGATACATTTCCACAAATTTTAATTGGCTTTATTCCAGGTAGAAGATTTTTAAAAAATGACAAAAACAACATACGACCATGCAGAAAAACTTTTTCCAAACGTAAATATTAAAAAAATAAAATGGGGCAAAGATAAAAATTTGGGCTTTTGGCATTACATTGCATTGAACAATGTGGTTGGCAAATAAAAAGTATAGAAGAAAACCTTAAATCAACTATTCAGATAAAATGATCAGGGTGGAATGGGAAACGGGACATGGATGAAAATAGAATATCTACAAAGCCCTGCTGCTCTCCATCTACTAACAGTAGCAGCAGCAATAGTAGTAACTGTAATAGTTGTACTAATATGTATAGCAATATCAGTACTGGCAGCAGTAGAAATAACAGTAAGAAAATAGAAACAGGTAATGGAGGAGCTGGTAGTTTTATTAGTTTAGTCTCTGCATTGTAGGTAAGGAGTTGGGCCCCTTAAATATCACAAAGGGATGGCTGGAAAGGTTGACCTTTATTTTCAACTGTGAGGCTGGTGGTGGTGGTGGTACTGGGTAAACAAAATAGATGTTTAAACCGAGACTGCATCCCTCCTTGCACAGACATACACACATGGTACGTCAACAGGTTGACTGTCCCATGGTGAATGGTGAACGCTAGACCCACAACTCCATCTACTCTCCCCAAAACAACAAAGAAAATCCAGCTCAACAGCCACTGTTGACGCTAGTTTCTTCTAGCAGTCTCATGTAGAATAACAAATTCCACTTATTCTGGAAGATAGGGACAGATTGTTGGGCAGAAACAAATTTTCACACAAACACAAATATCTGGGTATGTATGTGTACATCTAAATACACACAGGTATTTTATTGTATTCATGTGTATCTATGTAGATAAATATATATGTATATATCTATATATATATATCAGTGTAAATACTGATATACATATATATCAATATATATATACTTTATACATACAACACATACAGATTTGAAGATACAAACACACAATGATGTTGTGATGTATATATAGATGCACACACACAGGAGATATTAGTGTTTTCAATAATTACAGGATATCAGAAGATGAAGGCTTCAGTTCTCCAGGAACCAATGTGGTTAGTAGAATAAAAAAAAAATAATTTGTTTCCACTTTTCACCTGTGAATAGTTTAATAACAATTATTGTAATTACAAATCTCCCTCTCTCTCATCCATTTACATATGTATACACTCTCATCCAAACAAATATATATATATTTATATATATATATATGTATACAAAGATATATATGTGTGCATGTATACGTATATTATACACACACACACAGATGTGTGTGTGTGTATATATATATATGTATATATATATATTCTTCATATGGTCATGTATGCATAAACACCCACACACTCTCTCTCTCCCTCACACACACACACATACACACATGTTTCTATTTCAATATGTTAGTCAAAAGAAGATTGTTGTTCACTGAATCATTTGATTTTGTTAGGTCCCACCATTACTTTGGTGACAAAGTTGACGATCGCAAAGGCAGGCTGTTCCGGGTCAAGTTCAGCAAACAAATGGCAGGCATTGTCAGAAACTCCTCCTTGTTTACGTGCAATAAAACCAAACACCCTAGAAAAAGAAGAAAAAACAAAGAACATCAATAACTGAACGTTTGATAGATTTGGAAGTCAAATATATTGCTTTCAGTCATTGTATAAGCTGAGGCCCTGTCTTTATGTAATTGGTTGAAAGTGGTGCCTCAGCTTATCAATAAGTAGCTAAAAGTTGATGTCAGTTATACTGACCTCAATTATATATTCAATATGTCTCAGCAATGGTATGGCTAAAATGTGTACTGCCTGGGGCAGCTCTTTGATGCCAACCCCACAAATCTTATAAAGGCTTACACAGCAGACCCAAAAGTGCCACCAGGGGACGGACATTCTCCCCATGTTGTCCTAGCTATGCTACAGCATCTCAAAAGAATATAAAACAAAGTTGACTCCAGTGGGAGTTTGAAGTGAGAATGCAAAGGGACTTAACTCAAATGAGCCAGTGCATTTTGCATGATGCTTTACTGATTCTGTAATAGATCAGTAACACATACAAACTATTTGTTAAAGCCCAAGATGAAAATTTGACAAGGTAAATACATATAAAATATAAAATGTGAACCATATACAAGAATGCTTGAAAGGTGATTGGATTATATCTATATTGTCAGAATATCTTCTACATATACCAGTACAAATAATATCTTACAGCAGCATAAGTGGCTGGATTTCCATAGATCGCTATGCTTCTAGTACCAGTTTCACATAAAAATAAAAGCACCCAGTACACTCTGTAAAGTGGTAGCTTCAGAAAAGGGCATCCTGCTGCAGAATCCATGCCAAAGCTGACACTGGAGCTGGTCATAGCCCTCAGGTTTTTCAGATCCTGTCAACCGTCCAAAACATGGAAGACAGATGAGGTTCAAATGTGTGTGTACATACACACATAAATATGTACATACACACACATATATATATATATATGAAGTATATATTTGGTATAAAGCAAATAGTCAAAGTCAGTTGGGTGTGAAGTTGGGGTATTTCTAGAGAAGCACTGAAACTGAATACTGGGCTATCAACAACACTGTCGGGATCCAAGCCAAGGCTGGAATACTTCTGGTGTAGAAAATCCAAGTTTCACGATGATTCTACCATCATAGGGTTTGGCAAAGAGTAAATGATACAATCAAAAGAAGACAAAGAAACTTCTTTAAATATAATTCACAGGGTGTGATCAAAGCACAATTCCAGCACTGAGAGCAATGAAGCAACAGAATTCAGTGTAAAAGGAAGATTTAAAGAAGACAATTTACTCACTTGGCTCCTCCTGTTCCAGGTACATTGACTTTGTTCCATCTAATAAAAATGAAAAAAAACAAAAAAACACATCAATTCTACATTAAGGTGTTTGTGAGTCATTTTGAAAGTTAACCCCCTTTAAACTAGTATTCCACATACTGAGAGACATTAGTCAAGGTGATGTATATCTCATTGATATCAGACTACAAATGAGAGGTATTTACCCATGGAATTCTATTCTTTCATTTGTTTCAGTCATTTGACTGCGGCCATGCTGGAGCACCGCCTTTAGTTGAGCAAATCGACACCCAGGACTTATTCTTTGTAAGCCTAGCACTTATTCTATCGGTCTCTCTTGCCGAACCGCTAAGTGACGGGGACATTAACACACCAACATCGGTTGTCAAGTGATGTTGGGGGGGGGGACAAACACAGACATATATACACACACACACACACATATATATATATATATATATATATTACGGGCTTCTTTCAAATCCCATCTACCAAATCCACTGACAAGGCTTTGTTTGGCCCGAGGCTATAGTAAAAGACACTTGCCCAAGGTGCCACACAGTGGGACTGAACCCGGAACCATGTGGTTGTTAAGCAAGCTACTTATCACACAGCCTCTCCTGTGCCCTTGAAAACAAATTTAAGATATTTAAGTTACACTAGGGATAAATTTATCAGAATCATTTTAGGGAAACTATTTCACATTTCAGCACAAGGCAAGCAAGTTTTATGGGGAGGACTAAGTTGATTGCATTGACCCCCAGCTCTTGAATGGCACTTTATTTTATAAGGATGAAAGGCAAAGTTAACCAAGGCAGAATTTGAACCCAGAACATAATAAACTGGAAGAAATGCTACTTAGCATTTTGTCTAATATGCTAGCAGATCTGTCAGCTCACTTGCCTTTCGAGCAATTTTATAATACAAGATTATTTCAGATCGGTTTTTGTGGAGAGTTATCAAATCTGCTTCAATACACAGAGTTACTGTTAGTTTGCATTCATATGACTGTTTTTTTTTTGTTCATTCATATGTTGTTGTCAAGTTTAGTTAACTTGAAGAGACAGATAATATGAAGGCATACTGTAAAACTTATCCATCTGCGACCAATACAAAGTTATGATATTTAGTGTTTAATTTGATGGAGATTGTAGTCAGTGGGCAGTTTAGCTTAATGGTAGATTACTCAGCTGGCATCAGAGGAGTTTGGGTTTGAGTCCTGTGGCTGTCTGCTGACATTTTTTTCCGTTTTATAAGGGTAAAATACCCAAGCTTACTGCTGTTTTCATGTGTATATTGTGTTCAAAATCCTACTTTATAATACATTAAGGAAGGCCTGGCTGCTACACTGAATAGGTCAATCAACTACATATACAAAGTCATTGCTTTGTCAGGTGATAACATCATTAGCCATTTGGAGTATGGCCAGGACTAACAATAAGGTAACAAAATATAAATTATCTTAAAAGTATCTATAAACAAGAATTTCTGAAGTCTTAGGAAATTTCTTCACTGAAGGATTTCCTGAGAAAAGTTTTGAAAAAAATCAATCAATCTCTTAAATTTCTTTCTACTAACCTTCGGTCTTCAGGGTCAATTCCACAATATGTCACTGCAGTAACTGGATAATGTCGCCGGAAGAAGAGTCTAGAAAAGAAAATGCAACAAAGTCAGTCTGACATACATCACTGAGATGTTGATGTACACAGACACATGCTTGCACACACACACACACACACACACATGGAGTTTACAAGGTGTGGTTAAACAACACTAAGCTTCTCAACCAACAACCTAGAGGCTCCCTTGGGAAACGAACTTCATTGAAAAATAGTAACTTTCACCAGAGTTTGGCTGTCCAAAATGGAATTTGAGTTTACCATAAGCACCTCTCTCATACTCGTTGATAATGATAGTATCTGTCTATGACATTATAGAACCCAGGCTAACTTTTTATATTGTGAATAATAGAGATTAAACCAGTGGAGTGTTCATAATAATGATGACATAGAGGGTGAACAATGAGCTGGTGCTGTAGAGTGAGCTTCTAATACAGACTTCTTTTATATTGGTTTCAGATTTAAGCACAGGGCCAGCAATTTCAGGGTAGCGGTTAAGTCGATTACATTGAACCCTCCAGTGCTCAACTTATTGTATCGATCTTAAACGGATAAAAGGCAAAGTTGACCTCAGTGGAATTTGAACTGAGAGTGTAAAGCCACATGAAATGCTGCTAAACATTCTTGTCCAGTGTGCTACTGATTCTGCCAGACTTCTTTTATCTTAATCCTTTTGTTACCAACCTGGCTGGAACCAGCTCTGGCTCTGTAGTACAAATGCCTTGGTTTCAATAGATCATGTAATACAAACTGAACCAAAATTTTCTTTACACTGTAAATGATGACAGTAGAGGTAATAATGATGCCTGTGGTGGAGACCATCATCATCATCATCCTTTAATGTCCACTTTTCCATGCTTGCATGGGTCAAACAGAATTTGTTGGGGCAGGTTGTCTACAGTCAGATGCCCTTACTATCACCAACACTTAACTGTTTCCAAGCAAGGTAATGTATTTCACCATGGCCAGGCATTTTCTTCTTTGAGAGAAGACTGTAAATGAACAACCTGTATGACTTGTATGATGATGTTGATGATGATCATTTACAACCATCATGTGATGTCCAGGTAAGAGTACATACAAACACATATGGGATTCTCTTGGTTTCCATCTACTAAACATACTCACAAGGCTTTGGTTAACCCAGAGCTATAATAAAAGACACTTGTCTAAGGTGACATGCAATGGTACTGAACCCAAGACCATGAGATAAATCCTACTTACTTTCTGTTGTTGTCTGTCAGTGTAATGCCTTGGGAAGAAACTTTGAAATGTACGACAGTTGTCTTAGGTATGGGGTCTAAACTGAAGGTCACTTTGGCTGCTTTAGCAACGGCTTGAGGCCCAGTCAGGGATTCTGTATCCACAGTATTTAGGTAGAGAACATTGCAGGCTGTAAAGAACATAAACCACATGAAATCGTTATTGGTGACTAATTATCAACAGGTCAATAAAGCAAAATGATGGCTCTCTATTAATGTCTATAGCAGTTTTAACATTTACAGTATGTGGTGACTGAGTGGGCTTAACAGGTGATCTGTAATATAAGGGGTTAAGAGTTCAACTCTTAAATGTTGAGTAATTACTAAAAGAGTACAATCACAAATATATGCAACTGAAATGGGGTTCCTCTGAAGGATTTCTAGAATAATGTTACTCAACAGGATGCATAGCTTGGAGATCAGGGAGTCTTTCCAGGTCAAGATGCTATTTCTCAGCATTGATAAGTCATAGATCTGGTACTACGAACATGTGATTAGAATGATGTAAGAAAGGATCATCAAGATAGATTCTTCTAGCTGAATCATCTGACAGGAGACCAAGGGGTAGAGCCGGAGCCACCCCACCAGCAATGCAGGCACCTGGGAAAATTATGCACTAGGTCCTAAAGTATTTATTTATTGACAGCAAGCCACAATATAGATAGGTCAGATTTAGGCCCCTAAATCTGTAAGGTCATGGGCAACTGTGCAGTGTGCCTAAGCCTTAAGACAGCCCTGAGTAAACCGAGAACAAGATGGTTGGCTAATATCCATAGTCTCAAATGGTCATGTTTGAAAATCTTTCAAGAAATTGACGGTTGCTTTTGATAGTACACTTTGTATGAGGTACTTGAGGCCTCAATTTCCATGATCCTCCTGGAACAGAGGGAGGCAAAAAGGAATGGAGAAAAGAGTTTAACTTTTTCTGCTGCCTTTTTCCTTCTCATCAGGAAAGACACATGGTGGAGGAGGGTATCAAACTTAAAAACATTAAACACATGATATGGGTGTCCATAAATTATTGTTACAATTTGAAAAAAATTAGGGGGAAAAAAAATTAAGTAAACTCAGCAGAGTTTATTGGAAAACAGAGACAAACAAATAAAGTGTATTAGAAACATGAGAACAATTGTACATGGATTCCATTGATTGCATGCAACCTGCTAAATTATCCTTATCCCTTAAGTTTTCAAAGTGTAAAGGTAATTTATGGATACCCTCTACACATGCAAATGATAAAACTGCAAAAACCAAAGTGAAAAAACCCCATCAAACTTCAAAACCTAGTTCATATCAGACTGCAGTTTATATTTAATATATACAGTTAAGAGAAGATAATATAGATTTTACTTTGTTCTGAAAGACAGTATGGATATATTGAGCTAAACCTGCTGATTACTAATTATCAGAAATATTTTTTAACAATGAGGATACCGACTCTGTGTTCTCACAAGTTCACATGTTTGGAAGAGAAATGGCTGACATTTAGATATATAACCAAACCCTGGAGTTGAAAGAAACTTAAATAGCTGCAATACATCAGCAAGCTTTGAACAGAAATAAAAATAAAAAATAAAAATATTCTACGAGCAAATATCAAACAAATTACAGGGGTTGTTTATATACCACAGCTAACAGAGTATTTAAATAGCTTATGTGGAAATAAGGACAATTATTCAAAAACGTATCTGAGTAGCTATGTTGCTGTCCAGTTACAGGTCAGCTATGATGAAGCGAGCGTAGACTAATATGCCAACTGCCCAAAGAGTCAGTCAGTCCATTTTAAGACAGGAAGTTATAACCTGAGGAAGATTTGGCTGCAGTTTCTAGCTGGTCGAGCAACTACATAGAGGTTTGAATGGCAAATTAACAATAGCTGTTCTGAAAGAAAGAAAATTTTTTAAAATCCACAAAAGCAGTCTCAAGTGAAAATATATCTTGTGTCCATCAAAGGATGCTGGTGGGAACAGAAGTGAAATTAAGACCCTTTTAGCACTTCTGTTATGGTCTAGAAGAGGACTTGAACTCAATACTGTGAAATAATGAAATATTTGACAATCTTTACAGTGAGACTGCTGCTGCTGCTGCTTATAGTAATGGACTTTTCTCCCAAGGGTTACCTACCTATATCAGGATGAACAGAACCATTCAGAGTCAAGTCAATACCTGAGACAAGGTAAAGTGCTGATGACAGATTAACATCTACTAAACTAGTAGCCTACCAATGCAGTTCTCAGTGGAAATAGATATAAAAACGATACAAACCTGCCCCTGTAGCCAGCAAAGCAGCTGCTGAACTAGGAATTTCAGAACTGTGAGGACTTTCAGGATTGCTAACATCACCTGCTGGATCTGTAACAAACGAAAGGTATGAAGATTTTTGGTTTCATAAAGGATTTCAATTAACTGAATAAGACTGAGCCTATATCAGGTATGAGATGTGCATGTGTGTAGATAATTTGGTATTAAAATAGATTAAGAGATATCTTCAAAGAAATTGGAAAGATCTCTGCTATAAGTGAATTAGTGAATGAGGATATTATCAGGTTAGTAGTTCATTTTTAACTAAGAAACATTAAGTAATATTTATAGTAAATTTGAGAATATTTTTAGACACTTTAACATTTGATAACTCTTCTAGAGAAGGCCCAAGGATATTAGAAAAGGGAGTTTATATCCTGCTGTAGGTATTATGTCATTCAACTTACCCCACAGCCAAGATACAGTCAGACGTATTTAAATATTTTCTCTTCGTTCACACAACTAAGAGGAAGATTTTAAAGTATTAAGGTGGAAGGGCATCACCATTGTGAAATCAGACAGATGATGCAACCAGTACACTCTTAGAGAGTGTAGCTCCAGAAATCATGCCAAAACTGATAGTCCTCTGGCTCCCCAGTTCTTGTCAAACCATCCGACCCATGCCAGCATGGAAAACAGATGATGATAATGATGATGACTTTTCAAGTACAACAATAAATATTTGTTTTACTGAAAGAAAACTTTACCAGAACATGATTTCTGAAATAAGTATAAGGGGTCAGATTTACAATTTTTTAATGTGATCTAAGATACTTGTGTGTGTGTGTGAAGCTGAGGCTGTGGCTCTTCACAATGAATTATAATTAGTTTCCTTCCATAATAAAAGATTATTGAAAGTCACATTTTGATAAAAATATATAATTGGAGCTTTTAAAGGGTTTTTAGACAGTGCAGACTTTAATAACTTCTTTCTTTTAGAAAAAGTTATAGATGCCAGACTAATTAACAGTAATTTTCTTTATTATAGAATAAGATGTGAGAAATGCTCCAATGTTGGGCTGATTTTAGTTTTGTAGAAGGTCGGCATCTGATAAAGCCTGGAGTAGTTTTCAATCCTAAACAAGCATTCTAGACTGTTATGAGAGGTTATGAGATTGCCATTGAATGATGTATCCATGATCTTTATTCATAGAAGCAGTCTGTGTCTAGAAAGCGATGTTACATTAAATTCATAGACTTACCTGATTCAGGGAGAACTAATTTACATGGCAGTGCCAGTGGAGTGATGGAATGCTGGTACACAAGAGCTGCCAAAGTTCCTGAAAGACAAACCAACAAACATCAGAACAATTCATTAAGCTTACGACAACATTTGCAATTGTTTTGGTTATACAGAAAAGATTTATATACTTTCATCATCATAACTCAAAACAGAAAAGATGCAGAAAATTAACCAGAAGATGAATTTACTTACTTAAGTTTAATCCTACAGAACTCAGATTATTCCGTCAAGTGTAATGCTTATTTATTCACATTGTTTTGAATCTATCACCTGTTATCTTATTACCTTCAGAAGATAAATTTCATTTATCTGTTCTTCTGGATCATCATTTGACTATTAATGATGTGGAGTGTAATTTCTACATAATGCCTACTCACTTGCTTCATTTACCTTAAGAAAGGGTTACAAACTTCATTTTATCTTGTATAAATCTCTGGTTTTAGTCAATCGTCAGTATGAAGAAGAAAGCAAACCAGAAGATGCTTATCTGGCTGGAATTTGATGCACACCAATAAACTGGTTTAAAATGAGTTTAAATCCTGGGGAAATTTGACTTGACATTATCCTCTTTCAATGACATAATACTGAGATCTGCCTGTCCAAAGCATTTCCATAAGTTTGTCTAAAACGTCCATGCTTGTATCTAGACTTCTAGTTAACTCTTGTTTCATTTATTCTGAGTAGTATAAGGCTTTCCTTTCATAAGTACTAAGTTACTTTGGTGGTTGGAAAAAAAAAAAAAGTTGGGAATACACATCATATACGATGCATGGACGTCAGGGATGTATGTCCTGTGTGTCACCTGATACACAGAATAGGAAAAGGGTTAAGTTAGACACTTGATCTGGTATATCAAATTTGTGGGTCACTTTCAAATACTTGACATTTCTACAAGTTTACTTAACCAAATCTTATTAAAAGGTACACTATAACTACGAAAGTAACAACATAAAAAAACCTCCCTATTATTTTGGAACTAAGGTTAGAAGATCAAAAGAGTGAACCCTAGCATCCCAGAAGTATTGTTTACTCTTCATGAAATATCCTTACCAAAAACAGGTTCGTTACTGCATCCTCGTAGACGAACACCTTTGGGTGTAGGTTCAATCAAAAAGTGGCGCACTAGCTCTGATGCTGGATCAGCACCTGCCAAGAAAATAAACACTCAATGAGTATTACAAAGAAATAAGATGGAAGAAGGTGGTACGTGATTTAAAGATTGATTTATGCCATTTGAAGGCCACTTTTACAACAATTGTTTTTCTCATGACAACATGTGTTAGTTGATTCTACACTGCAGGGTCTTAAAAGAGCTTTACAGCTTGCTATTCAGCTCTAACAACAACCAATAAAACGTAAATTGGAAAAAGTAATTTCTTTTTCAATGAGATTATTTATTACACAAAGCAAATAGAATATTTAAACCAATTTATAAAAGTCTTAAAAAGAGTTTGAACTCAAAATCTATCACTTGTTAGCCCAACATGTTACCCACATAACCATAGGGAAAAACTGTGATTTTCACTTTAGTGTGTGAGTGTGTGTGTTGTGATATTTGAAAGTCAACTGTAATGGTGTCTCATAAAAGAGTAACTTTCAAATTAAAATTTCAAATTGTTTTATTTTTTTTTTTGGAGGGGGTGCAGCTGACTTGAACTTTAACAACCTTATTCTCTGTAGAACTAGGTCAGATGCAATATAGGATGTGACTAATCTGGGTTTAACTCACAATAAAAACAAAGGGTGACTTGATGTGTCTATGTATATATTACACACACACACACATATATAAGTGGTATCATAAGAATGTCCTCTGAAAACCAGCAACATATTTTATGTCTATTGACTGAATATGGTTTAGATGGTTCAGCTTAACAATATCTCATTCTAAATTTCAGCTGTGTGACTATACAACACCCAACCATCTGAATCCTGCCTTTTATTAACCTATTCTACAATGTCTCAGCCTCCTTGGCACTAAGTAGAGATCTTTTTCATCTAATATGTATTTAATATAGATTGTAGATAATGTTCCTATTACAAAAACAATCAAACAACTAGTTTTTTTGTTTTTTTTGCCAATTGTTAACTATAAGATGGAAGAAGTCCCTATTTTCAAATGGATGAGTTGAGCTATATGCCTCACCGAAGGAGTGTTTGAACCAATGAGGAATCAAACTGGTGGCTCATCTCAACTTTTTTCTCTCATACATATTTACAAGGACAATTGAATTAAATTAACCTGTAAGATGTTTGCATATGATTAAAAAATCATATAACATCATATTATTCAAAGGTCAAATGAAGTGAAGACGTAATAGATCAACTAAGAGACAAACTCACTACCTTCATGAGCTGTACCCAATGAAGATTGCACTTCATTTATTTTACTATGACTAAAAGAACCCCCAAAATTAAGGAACACAATTTACTTCTTCACTTATCAGTCAAACTGGGTCACCATATAACAATTGATGAAGTGAGATTAAGAGAGGGATTATGTACACCTGAAGAAACAACTGATTACAGAAGTAAAAACAGGGTTCTGTGAAACCCCTTCATCTATCAAATAGAGATCTTTATTCAAATTTTTGTGATTTAAATGCTAGATTCCCACCCGCTCAATCTATACCCCACAAACCATGACCATATGGCACTGGTAATTATCATTTAACCTCGCCACTTATTACACTCTTGCTATCCCCCATGTTGTCTTATCTCTATCTCCTTCGGTGCTTTTGCCATCGTAAAATACACCCAGTGCACTCTGTAAAGTGGTTGATGCTATGAAGGGCATCCAGTTGTAGAAACCAAATCAAAGATGATACTTCTGTATTGTTAAAAGAGTTACAGAAAGAATCCCAAGAAAATAGTAGAAGTTAAATTTACCTGCTTTAGTCTGTACATTTGGTGGCACTTGAGCCACTTTGAGAGCAAGACCAAAAGCTCCAGGGAAGGAGTTGCTGTCACGGACAACAAAGATACCTGGGGCTTTATCTTTGAGCATCAAAATTGCTGCAAAAAAATTAGGAAGAATCTTGTTAAATCATTTCAGTTTTGTAGTAATCATGTAGGTTGTTTAAATATACACTTTTATAAAAAAAAAAAAAATGTAATCAGTAAAACATACAAGCAAACATAAGTATTATGGAAACATATCTATCTAAGGCAGCGAGCTGGCAGAAATGCTAGCAGGCCAGGTGGAGCGCTTAATGGTATTTCATCTGCCGTTACGTTCTGAGTTCAAATTCCGCTGAGGTCGACTTTGCCTTTCATCCTTTCGAGGTCGATAAATTAAGTACCAGTTACGCGCCAGGGTCGATGTAATCGACTTAATCCGTTTGTCTCCTCTATCTTTAGCCCCTTGAGGGTAATAAAGAAATAAGAAACATATCTATCTTTTATCTTTTATTTATTTTAGTCATTGGACTGTGGCCATGCTGGGGGCATTGTCTTGAAGAGTTTAATCAAATTGCCTCCCAGGACTTGTTTTTAAATTTGGTACTTATTCTATCTGTCTTTTTAACTGAACTGTTAAGTTACAGAGATGTAAACAAACCAACATCATTTGTCAAGTGGTGTGTGGTGGGGGACAAGCATAAAGGCACATATATAGAGGGCTTCTATGCAGTTTCTGTCCACCAAATTCACTAATAATGTATTGGCAGACCTGGTGCTATAGCAGAAGATACTTGCTCAAGGAGTTGTGCAATGGAAATTAATCCAAAGCCAAACAATTGCAAAGCAACCGCTTAACCACACAGCCATGCATGCATAGGTAAAAGTAAATAAATCCTCCATGGTTCCAACAATGAGTATTCCAATGGTTTAGTCCCTGGTCCACATGTTCATTGAATTGTAAGAAGTGGCTGAATATTCCACAGACACATGTACCCTTAATATACTTGTATCTGTGTACATTAATGGGTAGAACCAGCATGACAAGGTTGGCCCTTTGAATTTCACTCACAAAGCTGGGTGGGGGTTCAGCTGAATCTATATTAGGAAACACCTGCCTAATAATACCATAGTGTGGGAAACAAACCTGAGATCTGATTGTAAAGTGACCTACATGAGAAATCAGCCATATTTGTTTATACATAATGGCAATAGAAATTCAAAATAATACAGAAAAACACAATTGTTCTTGCGATCAAATACGTCAATGACTGCACTCAGCAGTACACAATGACATTAGTTGCAAGTCTACGTACTTACTGCATATATACAATGGCTACAATCACACACACAATTTTATATAAGAGTTACAATCATTGACATCACACATAACCACACATTACATACAGTAGTTACAATCAATGACATCACACATACACACACACACAAGTGATACAAATCTGTCACTGTAGACAGGAACTTACCATCTTCTCTGCTAATGTTAGGTTTATACCAGAACTTGGACGTATCTTTCACGAACTTGGGTGTACTCTGAACAAGGTCCGATTCTATAAGAATAATTAAACAATTAATAACAACAATAATTAGAGCAATAACAGTTTCTTACAAAATTTTTTTTTTTGTAAAATCATGATATAACCCCAGTATATTACTGGTGTTAATATTATAGAAGTTTGTAAGAAGTGATAAACTGTACAGCAGTATCTATAAAGAGATAATTAATTTAGCCTACCTAGAAGTACATATGTATAATGTGAGGCACAGCTCATCTCTGTAAGCAGTAGTAGGGTGGACACAATATTTCTTTGCTTAAAAGACCCTTCTCGCATAGCTTACTTGAGAATGGATGGGTACTACTAGCTATGTATGTATGTATGTATGTATGTATGTATGTGTGTGTGTGTGTGTGTGTATGTATGTATATCACTGGTATAGATTGCACAGATTACAACTAATATATAGTGAGATTAACTGGGTGCATGGCTCAGTGGTTAGAATACTGGGCTTACAACTGTGGAGTTGTGAGTTTGATTCCTGGACTGGGTTGTGCGTTGTGTTTTTGAGCAAAGACACTTTATTTCACGTTGCTCCACTTCACTCAGCTGTAGAAATGAGTTGCGATGTCACAGGTGCCAAGCTGTATCGGCCCCTTTGCCTTTCCCTTGAACCACATCAGTGGCGTAAAGAGGGGAGGTTGGTATGCATGGGTGACTGCTGGTCTTCCATAAACAACCTTGCCCAGACTTGTGCCTAAGAGGGGAAATTTTTAGGTGCAATCCCAGTCATTCGTGACTGGAGGGAGCCTTTACCCGACAGGGTGCAATTTACCCTGAAGTGTAGTCAAAAGAACATGAGCGAAATGTCCACTGGCTGCCAATGAATAAATCTATATTCGATCATAGATGAATTATGCTATCATACTTGGCTATAAACATGTATCAAAATGATATCACCCTATCTTTCCTTAGCATTTTATCCCTTCCTCAGCTTAGTTAAACACCACCTTCTTTCCCCTGGTCAAAGACGACATTATCTCTCTTTACTTTTCCTCATTCCTCCTTCATTCACAAGTTTTTCCTATTTGGTAGAGTATACACTGTTTATATTCTATGAGGCCTAACTACAGATAAAAAAGAATCTGGAGTGAATTAACAGACTAGCTAAGAATGTTCTATCAGTAAAATCTAATTGAGGCAAGCTAAGATATAAAAAAATACTTATTTGATGGACCCTGCTAGGTAGGTATAAAAGAATGAATTAATTTTTAATTTAGATTCCTGGTATGCCCACCCTGCCAAGAAAAAAGATAAAAACAGATCCAGTAAGAACAGAGGGAAATTCTTCCTGGCATTGAATAATGACAGTAGTGGTTGTTCTTTTAACAGTAAAATCAGTGAAGGTTGTTGGAATGAAGGCGGTGTACAAAACAATTTGTATCTGTGAACTTTTGGTTGCTAGAAAGGGGGAAAGGGTGTAAAAATAATTAAGTTTGAACAATGTTGTCTTTGTGTTCATAAGGCCTCAACAAAGTTTACACATTAGCACGATTGCATGAGGTAGTGTGGTGGATAGACAAAGTGGTTATCAACATAAGGAAAAATAATGTTTTTCTATGCACCTCTATCATCGGAATAGAGTGGTCTTTCACAAAAACTGATCATCTATTAAGCACGATAACAAAACCATGAAACATTCTAGTTATAATGAAGAAATTATTAACAATAAATTAGGATGTGGCTAGCATAGATGGTAAAATGCAGGACAAACTGTCTTGCAATACCAAATATTTAATGCTACAAAGTAGCGTGCTGACCAAACTATTAGCATGTTGGACAAAATGCTCAGTAGCATTTTTTCCAGTTCTTCTGAGATCTAATTCCATCAAGGCCGGCTTGGCTTTTTGTCCTTTCGAGGTTGATAAAATAAGTTCCAGTTGAACAGTGAGGGGGGGGATGTCAGTGAAATCAACTTATCCTTGCCCTGCCATAGAACTTGGTGCAGTTAGCTTCATACTTCATCTTTCCATTTCCATAACAAAAAAAAAAAAAGGGCCAGAAATACACTGAGAACATCTTTCAGCTTCTACATGAATTTCTCTCTAAATTCAGATTCTTTTCCTTATCTTCAAAGCCTAAATTCATTAATTACTAAGCTTCCTTGTTAGACTTTCCAAAGATAAACAATTTAATTAGGTAAACATCTTAGGGAAGTGGAAGAGGATTACCCGCCATTTTGATATAATTATAGCAGATGAGCTTGGCAGCATCTTCTCTGTGTATTCACAAGCGTATGATGATGTTCTAGAACAAAAAGCTGCAGTGGTCATAAATCAAACTGACAACTTATTAAGCTGGCATCAGAAAGAAGGGCCTAGGCTTATTCACACTAAACTGTAACTTCTTTCAGCTTATTTCTATGTCTTTCTTTCTGTTTGCTTATGTACCTGCTTAGCTAATATATGAGGGGGTGCTGAAAAGTCCCTGGCTTTAAGGGTAATGTGAAAGGCCTTGGTTGGAGGCCCAACCTTCTAAGTTCTTTTAGAGGGCTTAGAAAACCTCAAGGACTGCTGCAATAAGTGTGTGAATCTGAGAAGGGAATATGTTGAATAAAATCATAATTAACTGATCCTCCTATATTTTCTTTTACCCAAAGCCAGAAACTTTTCAGTACACCCTCATGTGTGTTTGTGTGTGTGTGTGTGTGAGTGAGAGAGCACCTCCTCTTTTGACATTGTGTGATAGGTGTAAACAAGTATGACTCATTTATTTCCAATTTACCATGTAAACAAGTTCGGTCATGGGAAAACATTATCTTGTCCAGAAAGAAGAGAGGGTCAGCAGCAGGAAGGGTATCCGGCCTAGAAAACCAGCCTCAGTGAATTCCATCTGACCCATGCAAGCATGGAATAATGGACATTAAAAAATAATTTTTTATCTGTCGCACGTCTCAGTCATTTGACTTTGACCATGCTGGATACTGCTTTGAAGGGTTTTTACTCAAACAAATTGATCTCAGGACTTTTAAAGCCTAGCACTTATTCTCCCAGTCAATTTTGCTGAACTGTTAGGGATGTAAATACACCAACACCAGTTGTCAAGCAGTGGTTGGGGACAAACACAGACACAAAGAAAACACACACACACACACATGTTTATATATGTAAACATAATAAATAATATTAGGGTAACAAGAATTATAAAAATTATTATTACCAGTGGCCTAGCACAAAAAAAAAAAAAAAAATAGTCAACAGACTATCTAATGTACACAATATTTTTATGTGAATAATATATAGTCAATTGACTATTTTTTTGTGCTAGGCCACTGGTAATAATAATTTTTATAATTCTTATTACCCTAATATTATTTATTATATATATGTATATATATATACACACACACAATGGGTTTCTTTCAGTTTCCATCTTCCAAATCCACTCACAGGTTTTGATTGGCCAGAGGCTATAGTAGAAGATATTTGTCTAAGTGCCACATAGTGAGACTGAACACAGAACCAAGTCATTGCAAAGCAAGCTTCTTACCATACAGCTACGCAACGGTTATTATGATTACAAATATATACAACATGCCAATAAATAAGCTTATAGACACAAAGAAACACCTGATACTGACCTGCTAGTGAAGACATGCTCCCTCTACGAGACAGTCCAAAATAGACACTAGGTGAACTCTGTCCACCCATCGACAGAGGGCCAGGACTTATAGCGCTACTGCCCATATGTTGTGCACTCAGCTGCTGTCGCAGTATGTTCAGACTGCCTGGTGAAGGGGGACTGTAATAGAAGAAGAGAAACAGAACAGTTAAGCATCATCGAGTTTGAGCATTCCAACATGAAACTCTTTACATACACTAGACTTGCTAAAAACAACAGCCAAACTTTCCTCAAAGACATTTGTGTTGGTGCCACATGGAAAGCACCTAGTACACTCTGTAAAGTGGTTGGTGTTATGAAGGACATCTAGAAGTTGAAATTATGCTGAAACAGAGAATTGAAGTGTGATGCAGCCCTCTGGCTTGCCAGCTCCTGTCAAAAAGTCCACCTCATGCCAGTATGGAAAACAGACATTAAATGATGATAGTGGACAGTTCAGCAAAATTGACTGGGAGAATACGTGCTAGGCTTATTTCATCCTACCTCTTTTTTTTTCAGCATGCTTTCATTTTTAAGACAATAAAATGTGATTGAAGGGGAGATTTGACTGTTATTTTTAGTAAGTCAAGCACCCATATCAGGGCTGGCCAACCTGAGGCTTGCGGGCTGCATGTGGCCCACAGACTATTATCTTGCAGCCTGCTTGATACTTTCTTGAAGTATTGTGTTTAATTTCAAAATAAAATTGTTTGTGTAAAAGATTTGTCTCAAAATTAATTTAAAATTTATAAATAGCAATAAAGCAAAAGACTACAATTTTATAACTTTAAACAAACGAAAAGTATGAAAAATTCTTGATTCTGTGATTTGATTATTTGACTATTATTGCATAAAGAATATAAGCGGCCCTCAAAAAGCTTTCTGTGATTAAAGTGGTCCGCAATGTAATTCAAGTTGGCCGGGCTTGATCTATATAGAAGTCCTCTCCCTAACTTGCAGTTAATTCAATGCAGATTGATGCAGACAATTCAAATGGATGAAGAAAATTAGAGAGGAAGGGAAAAAAGGATGAAAGAAAAATTTTTTGACAGAGAAACAAATAAAAAGAGACAAGATATGAGAATGGGACAAACTAATATTTTGAAATGAAAATAATAATAATAATAATAATAATAAAATTATGTAAAGGCAATTTTAAAAAAAGGGGAAAAATAATTGCTAGCTTAAAATAGAAAAAAAAAAGATAAAAACAAATGCCCAAACCCTACTGAACTAATTACATATGCAATTAATTAACGATACAGACTCAATATGCGTAACCTATAAATATAACGACCTACAGTCAAGTGCGTGTAACCTATTAATGATCCACTCTCATGTACAACTAACCTTTTAGCAAGGCAACAAGGAGTCACTACAGAGCTGCTTCCCCTGCCAGAAACAGCAACAAAATCCCCTTTAACTCATACCCTACTATCATAAAAAAGAAGAGGCACACTGTGTAATATAGTCTTATGTAATCTCATATCTATGTAGAGCAGTGTGCTGGCAAGATTGTGAGGCAACTGGAGAAAATGCTTAGTAGCATTACTTCCATCATCATGATATGAGTTCAGGCACCACTCAGGTCAACTTTGCCTTTCATCCTTTGAGGGTTGATAAAGAAGGTACCAGCTGAGCACTGGGGTTGATGTAACTGACTTTTTATTTCCACTGAAATAGCTGGCCTTGTGCCAAAATTTGAAACCAATATTTATAACTAAAAATACCAAACTGTCATAGCTGGAATTTGTCTTTTATCATTGGTCTACTGTGGCAGACTCGAATTCGGGCCAAACAACAGCAATAAACCTTTTAGTACAAATAATTTCAATAAATAAATAAATATGGTGCACAAGCAAGGCCTGCTTGAGAAGCTTGCTTTGCTATCATGTCGTTTCAGGTTCAGTCCCACTGTGCAACACTTTGAGCAAGTATTTTCTGCTATAGACCCATGCTTTATGAGTGAATCTGGTAGACAAAAACTGTGCAGAAGGCAGTAAGCTGGCAGAAACGTTAGCACACCGGGCGGAATGCTTAGCGGTATTTTGTCTACTGTTATGTTCTGAGTTCAAACTCCACCGAGGTTGACTTTGCCTTTCGTCCTTTCAGGGTCGATAAATAAAGTACCAGTTACGCACTGGGGTCAATGTAATCGACTTAATCCATTTTTCTTGCCTTTGTTTGTCCTCTCTATGTTTAGCTCCTTGAGGGCAATAAAGAAATAAAAAACTGTGTAGAAGCTCATTGTGTGTGTGTGTGTGTGTGTGTGTGTGTGTGTGTGTGACCTTCTGTTTGTCACCTCCTCACCACTTGACAACCAGTGTTAGTTTGTTTATATCTCTGTAACTTAGTAGTTTGGTGAAAAATACCGATAGAATAAGAAGCAGACTTGAAAAAAATGAACAAGTACTGGGGCGATTTGTTTAACTAAACCCCTCAAGGCAGTGCCCCAACATAGTTTGCAGTTCAATGACTGAAACAAGTAAAAGAAATCCCATTACCAACTCATATGATCACCTTATAGAAGTACTCTGCTGTTGATGGAAGATCAATTTTTATCATGTCTCCAAAGGTACGGTTTTTTGAAGCATGCACTGAATTCATCAGCTTTTGATTCTTTAGGGACAACTGACAATATTTGATGAAAATTTCCTGCAAAAGGAACTGTTACTCCTCCCATGAGCATGCTATTGTTTTTAAGTCTTGGAAGGTATGGTGAATACCTCTGGAGCTCCACAATGTGACAGTGCACTCATCCCAAACAATGAGGCAAGTTTGTTGGAGAACTGTTGCCATTGCAGAGTTTTAGGAAATGTTGCACATTTGAGATTCTTTCATTGCAAGGTTTAGAGGGAGCTTGAACATGGAATGAGCAGTTCTTCCCCATTGAGTGGGCTGGCTACATTACCAGAACATGCAACACTGGAAGAAGGTTAGATTTTATTTCCTCCCATTTAGGATTGCAGTTGAAAGTGACAAAAAGATCAGGTTTTCCATATGTCCTAACACATGCCATAGCATCTTGTGTTCGTTTGTGCCTATATTGAGGATCGACTGTGAATGACGATGGGGGGATTATAAGTTGCTCCATGTTTTTAATATCACCATCTTTAATATCAGACCATCTTGGAGATGAAGATAGTTTTTAGACCTTAACTTTTTTGGGTTGTTACAAATGTAGAGGAGATGCTCTTAACTTTAGCATACATACCAACAAGGTATTGCTAAAATAGATAATGATACATGTATAATTGATTTGATTGTTCTGGACTTAACATCAGTTGGAAAGAATATTAGTCATTTGACAACACCTTTTTTTTTTTTTTAATTGGCTCTCCTCTCCTATTGCAGGTTTAGTCTGGGGAATATTCAAATGATACCCTTCTTGTCCATTCCACAGAATAAGAGGATACTGGAGAGCATCATAAGAGGGATGGGTCTCTGAAACACATTTAAGGTTGTTATCTTGAGCACGAATGAGAATATCACAATTTTCATGGGAATCACCTACCATAAGGATGGCTACTTCATTAGATGTGGGCTCGTTAAAACAGCGTAAAATATTTTTTACTATAGTTTACTATAGATGTAACGAATGCAGAAATAGACACACAGACACTCATAGAATTGATAATATGGGAAACAGCAAAATGTACACACATGAAGTTCAAGCAAAACGAAATGTACTCAATACAGGTGAAAAACATACTTTCTGTAGCATAGGTATGCTATAAAAATTTGGGTGGGGGGATATTTCCAAAAATATTCCAGCATCAGAAAGTCACCAATTTAGCAAAAGTTACTATGTGTCACTAATGTAACACAGTACAGAAAGTCAACATTTATTTGGAATATGTACTAAATGTTATAAAATTCAGGATTGAATGTCATGGTGAAGGAAGTCAAGCTCCAAGAAAATTCAGATGACATAAATCAATTTTTCATACAAAAATAAATTATTTTACAATTTTGAAACGAACACTGAACAAAGTGTGTAAAAAGGAATATGTTGCTGTTGTGAACATTAATTGATTTAAAACATTTGCTGAAGAATTTATGTAGCAAGACAAATTAATTTGATATCACTTCCTACATATCTTAACTGTGTAAGGTTATAGGCTGTAGAATAAATACTGACTAATGCAGTAAAGTGGTTGTGTGACATTGAATACTCACACTGATAAAGCAACATAGCAGGACTACAATAAGGACGCTAAGACTATCAAAAACGCATTATCTTTAGATTGGTTATAAGAACAAGAAATTTCCCCAAGACACCTGATGAAGGCTGGAGGGTGTATCAGCTGAAACGTGTTGACTACAAACAAGATGAGGACAAATATCCGTCAAATGTAAATAATGTAAATAATGTACATATTTGCAAGTGTTGTGAGTGCTGTCAAATCAACCAAATCTTCATGTTGGTCATAAAAAGCAGAATAATATTTCAGCACAAAAGTAGTGATAATTATTAATGCTGTTTAAACTGCAAGTCACCATGATGAAAAGGAAAATCCAAACAGTGGTACTTCAAAATGAACGCTGTTGTTCGTTCAACATCCAGGCCGCAACTAAACTAAACACTTTCAAGATCGGTGCATTTCACTGCTGGGTGGTACAGTCAGATACATATACTACGACAGACACACATAGACATTCATGCACACCTCAGGCCTACCTCTGTCCCTCTGTGTGTCTGTCTGTCTTTAGATGTGTGTATGTGTGTCAGTCCTCACTAAAATGCATGTATACTGCCAGACACATACACAGTCACACACATATACTTGTCAGTCATCAGCCAAATATACGTAAAGAATGACAAACACACATACATACACTGACAGACACAGACACTCATGTGGAAAATGTGACATGGTGGTGGTGGTATAAAATTAGTTTACGATAGTTGACTTAGAGAAAGATTATAATGTTAAATTTTTGTAAAACAAATGAAAATAAAGTTTATTTGGTAACCGAAAGATTACTGAAACTTTTGATACCTCATATGTCAAAATCGGCAACTCAGTTTCCGAATCCATAAGGAACATATGTACACACACACACACACAAACTCTCTTTTAGGATAATGCAAGCAACAAGGGAGCCTCTACACTGTTATTTGATTGGCTAAAAATAACAGTTAACATTCCATCAAATTACTGCATTTTTCAGTATACGAGTTGAGGTAGTATATAGTATAAACATGTAGTGTAAACATTCCAATATCGTTATTATCTTTCCAAATCCAGTTGCATTCAGACTGAAATTTTGGTCTTCCAAAGACCAAAATTTATATTTTGGTTTATATTTTGACTGACCATTTTGGCGGTAAATTCTGACCTGAAAGTTTTGACTTATATACCAGAAAATATGATATACTTCACTATTTTTAAAAAGTGCAAGAACACAATGTTTAAAAAAAAAACATAGATGGTCACACGACTTTTTACAGGATTGAACCATGATTGAAGAGCTAACAACATGGCTTTATAATTCATTGAATACTACTACTATTGCTGAGTGAAGTTTTATAAATTATAATGATAAATAAAATAGCTATTTCTCTTTTATTTTTCTGGTCATATCAGAAATGTGATTAGGTTGGTGACTGTCAAATGGAAATTTGTATCTGATAAGAATACCACAACTTCCATTCTGGCCTGACTCTGAAAAATCTGTCAATTAAATAAATGAACAATGTATGACGAACACTGGTAGCTTGTTTGAAGGCCCAAAGGCCCATCTTTAGAAGTAAACAATCAAGAAATGTTAGTCTATATGGTACCAGCCATGTTGATTGTGCAAAGCAGCAACAGCATTTCTTAATTGTTTACTTTAAAGGATGAGCCATTGAGCTAGAATTATACAGAGATTATTAAACTTTTTGCATTTTACTTCTGAATGATGTACATTTGTATGTTATTGCAACTTAAATCCTAAAGAAATGAAAGGTGAAGTTGGGGCTGATATCATTTCAACAGTTGAGTATTGAACTTTTGGATTACTTAAAAAGCATTCAAACCAGTTTAGGTTGGTAAATATTATCCAACTCAATATTTTCTTACATAAGCATGACACTTCAGATCTTTCATGTACAGTGTAGAAAGACAAGAGGGCAATGGACAAGAATTACTAAATTATGGACAATCTTTCATTCTCAACCGTTTAGCATTCAGATTATTCTGTCAAATACAATGCTTATTCATTCACATAATTTTCACTTAGTTATGCATTATCGCAAATCTTCAAGATTACAATGACATGGTTTTATATTTTAAGAATGATGTCATAGGGTAGGTGTGAGATGCCAGATCTGGCCAGTTTGGACACAAACAGAATATTTGGGTTGGATATGACTGGTTTAAATGCTAAAGGGTTGAAAAGCATTTGTAACTGAAATGGTTTATGAAGGCAATCTGATTTGCTGCTATACACCGAGTCAATGAAGAAAGATTTATTTCATTCATAGATAACCACAGCCGACAGGACTTTCAGAATGGCAGACCAAGCAAAATATTGCTTTCAATTTTTTCAGGAGTGATAAACCATATCTCACATGGTCAATTTCTCAAAAGTGGTTGCCCGTTCCTGATCTACATAATTGTTTGATCTGCTAGAATCACATTTTAACTTTTTCTTTTTGAAAAGAGACATTGGACAGGGCATGGTCACAGCAAGAATGCCTTTGACTATAGAACTTCAATAGAGACAAGAACTTCAATAGGGACAGACTTGGGACTTAACAACCCCACCACCAAAAGACCTCGTTAACTATTCTGGTGACTCCTCAAAAATGTATCTTCTGAGAATTATTAAAGTTATTAGACAAGGCTAATATGTTCATCTAGATGAAAGAAAGTGGGGGTGGAAAATGATGACTGTGACAAATTTATTGCTTTGATGACAGTGTCCTTGATGATGATGATGATGGTAGTGGTTGCTACCCCGGCACCCATCTTGTCTACATAGCTTTTATATGCTGGTTGTTTGGGTCTCCTGTATCTTGTGCTATGTTTGGAGATAACAGATGTCAAGAGTAAAATAAACAGTCGTTAGCAGGATTAGCCAGAGACATTCATCAGAGACCAGGCTGACATACTGAACACATTCACATTGTGTGTACGTGAGAGTGTGTGTGTGTGTGTGTGTGTATGTATGTATGTATGTATGTATGTATGTGTATATATATATATGTGTGTGTGTGTGTGTGTGTGTTGTGTGTGTGTGTGTGTGTGTGTATGTATGTATATATATATATATATATATATATATGTATGTATGTATATATATGTGTGTTGTGTGTGTGTGTATGTATATATATATATGTATGTATGTGTGTTTATATATATATGTATGTATGTGTGTATATATATATGTATGTATATGTATGTGTATGTATATATATGAATACACAAATATATATATATATCTATTACATTCCAGCCCTGGATTCTGAATTTTACCCTATATATATCTTATATATATATATGCAGGCATAAAAAACGTCTGTATGTCAACATATGTACACACATCTGTTGTCATTTACAGAAAATCACAACTACATGCACATGCACATACTAAGACACATATATTAATGCGCATATATATATATACACCACACACACACACAAGCGCATACATAACATAATTCAGAGTTCTGTTCAGACACTAAACGTAACCCTTTATACAGTTATACACATCACAACATGGCATAGTAAACTTCAGAGTGAAAAGATGCTGGGGAAGAGAAAGAGAGAGAGAGAGAGGAAGGCAGTAGCAAGAATACAGAGAAAGAGAGGGAGAAAAAGAAAGCTTGTGTGTGTGTGTGTGTGTGTGTGTGTGTGTTAGAAATAAATCAAGTTAAATGTCAGTGAGCCATAAATAGACTTCTGAGGATGAAAAAAAAAAAAAAATAAGGAGAACAGTGGACAATGTAGTGGCCTTAATTTGGTTTTCCTCAGGACATATTTCTCATTCTTTCTTGTAGAATGAACAGGGGATGGGGGGATGGGGGGGGGGGGTGATAAGGAAATGACAAAGTTTTTAAAGAGTTCAGTCTTCTGCTTCTATCATCATTAATCAAATTACAGATTTGATGTAACGGAAGATGGAGTGGAAGAAAACTGTTGCACAATTCACCCAAATTATTTCAACTGTCATTCTATTACAACAACAACAACAATAATCCTTTCTACTATAGGTACAAAGCCTGGATTTTATGGGAAGAGGACAATTGATCACATGGACCCCAGTGTTTTACTGGTATTTAATTCATTGATCCTGAAAGGAAGAAAGGCAAAGTCAACCTTGGTGGAATTTGAACTCAGAACATAAAGACAGACAAAATATCACTAAGCATTTTGCCTGGCATGCTTGCTGCCTTAATAATAATAATATAATAATAATAATCTTTCTACTATAGGCACAGAGCCTGGAATTTGTGGGGAAGGGGATAATCGATTAGCAAAGTCAACCTTGGCAGAATTTGAACTCAGAATGTTAAGACGAATGAAAAGCTGCTAAGCATTGTCTGATGTGCTAATGGTTCAGCCACCTCAATTTGCAATCATATGGTTTTGGGTTCAGTCCCATTGCATAGTATCTAAGGCAAGTGTCCTCCATTACAGCTTCAGGACTGACCAGTGGCTTGTGAGTGAATTTGATAAACAGAAACTGTGTGGAAGCTCATCATGTGTGTATGTACATAATTATATCACATACCATTTATATATGTGTGTGTGTATCCATCTTTGAGTTTGTGATCGAATCTCACCACCACTTGACAACCCATGTTGGTTTGTTTGTGTCCTCATAATATAGTGGTTCAGCAAATAGCAGTCTTAAAAAGAAGTACTGAAGTTGATTTATTTGTCTAAGGCTTACCTAACTGACTGCATCAGTAATTCAAAGAGCACCACCTTTGCACCACCTCCCACTCTCATGTTAATCCTCCTGGAGGTTACATGAACTCTTTTTAACATTTTATCCAGCTCAAATATTCTCTCTGGTCAGATTCATCTTCTCACACTTACCCTACAATGTCAGTCTAAAAATAAGCAATCACATCATCAAAATCTCAAAGCTACAAGTCAATGCAGGGTTAATTAAAAAGAATTGTCAGTTTCTGGCCAACTAAAATTTTCCCTATGCAAGAAATAATTTATATAAAGGCTTTGTAGGTTCTGGGTTTAAATGCACAAGGTGTGAAATTCAGGAAGGAGGGGCTAGTCAATTACATCAACTGCAGTACTTGACTGGTACTTGCTTAATTTATTGACCACAAAAGGATGAAGGGCAAAGTCACACTTGGTGGAATTTCAACCCAAAATAATATGAATGAACAAGGTAATCTAAATGCTAAAGGGTTAATGATACAAGTATGTCTGGTATACTCAACCACTTTTATTCTGAAACAATGAATAGGCAATTCATTTGATGAAATAAAAGAAACCCTCATCATTGAAATTAATCTGATAATCCATTCATTTTTTATTTCATAATAGTTTGGGTATGCTGTGTAGACTATAGAATAGGTATATTGTATAAGATAGTTTAGCAGTTTGGGTATATTGTATAGTAGTCCAGCTATACTGTGTACAGTAAAATAGTCTAGGTATGCCCTGTATGGTACAGAATAGGGATATTGTATAGGTAGGTTGGATGAGGTATAGTATAGCAGTTCAACTATGTTGTATAGGGTACAGTACAATAGACAGTGTATGCTGTGGGTGTTGTGGTATGGTAGAGTCAGTATTGTCAAGATGTTTGAATAGTAGTAGTAGTAGTAGCAGCAGCAGTAGCTGAAGTAGTAGCAGCAGCAGTAGTAGTAGTAGTAAGGTAGTCTGATTGTGTTTGAAGTACAGCATGGGTTATGTTATGGTGCAATGCATTGAGAAGTTTCATGGGAGGTTGGGTTTCAAACTCCAGCAAACACCTTTACATTGTCAACATATTTCAGATGAAAGATGGAAATCAGCAAAATGAAACAAGTCACGGGTGATAGACCAGTGGGAGTGTAAAAAGCCAAATATTCAGAAAAAGGATGGGATGACAAGAGAATATCACATAATGACCTTCTTAATAAATAGTTACGGGGGGGGGGGGGGGGGTTTACCTTCTTTTTGAGACTGAGGGTTTATCTGATGGCTTTAGGCTGGTTTGGTGCTTCCCATTTAAGTTTGCTTTATGAGAATATGTGAAAGCATACAGTGTAAATGTGTGTGTGTGTTTGTGTGTAGTTATAGATCAACAGTTTGCATTCACTGGGATTGTATTTGGACTGAGTGGAAATAGTATAGAGAAAGATGTAGAGTGTTAAGATCAGATAAATGATGGGAGAAGGATGTTTGGATGTGTGTGAGTGTGTATGTATGTACAAATGCACATAAGTATGTATGTACATGTGTGTGTGTGTATGGATGTATATATAGGCAACTATAAAAGTAATACAAAAAAAAGTCTAGACTAAGAATGACATGCATACATCAACCACACTGGCATGACCACCACTAAGAGCTTCGTTGTTGAACAAGTTACTTGTAACACAATGACACTGGTTCATACCTGACACACACCCCTTCATTCAGCTCCAGGCAAGAGTAACAAAGAATAGGTGCAAAAAAATAAACACGAAATCTCAGCAAATTTCCATTGTCAAACAGATTATAGTAACAAAAAAATTGTCAAATTGTATTTTGAAATAAATAAAAAATCTGTTTTTTTTTTGTTTTTTTTTTTTTTACTAGAATAGAAAAAAAAAAGTTTTCTTTTGACAAGTTAGTCATCGGATTATTTTTCTAGTGTATAAGAGGTTGTATAGCAGAGATATAATCTAACAAATGTTGATATATAGCAACTAAGGAAAGTAAAAAGGTAAGGACTATACCTCAGGGTATGATTTGGACTAGAACCATGCTGAAGCACTAAACTTGATATGGTAAAGATACACCGTTATTTAACATCTGCAATAATAATATTTTGCTTAGTTGTGTGATGTACCATTGGTAGGTACTGAAACAGTATGTGCTGAAGATTATAAGGTAAATGTGAGCACCACCCCATAAAATAAATACCATATGTTTAACTATGACAATTTGGTGTGTTTCTACATATGTACACATGTGTGTGTGTATGTGTGCGCATATCTATCTATCTGTCTGTCTATCTTTCTATGTGTATATATAAATGAGAAATGTGAAATAGAGAGAAATAGTAGCAGCAGACTAAACATACTTCTGAAGAAAAAAGGGTACTAGTTGTTGGTCATGGTTCCCCTCTCAGGAGGAAAGATTTAGGCCGTGTGTGTTTCTGGAAGAGTCAATTAATTTTAATCCACCCAAAAAAATCAATCATGGTTATCTACAAGTTCATTATAAAATTTTGTTTGGGCCAAAGTGCTTGAAAACTAGAGCAACATTATATTATATTACATTATATTATATTACAATATATTATAATATATTATATTATAATATATTATATTACAGTCATCCAGGGTAGAGTGGAACTAAGAATACAGACAGTGCTCAGGCAATCCAGTGGGAATACCCTTATCAGTTGTTCCCTCACCAAAATAATAACTTCAAATTTATAAGGAGGCAGGGGTATTTTTTGTTTGCTTAACACTTAAACCCTGCTAGAGTAGGGTAAGAGACGAAGTGCCTATAACCCATCTCCATGGCTGCTGGAAAGAGAACGGAAGGTGGGAGGGTGAAAAAATGACACAGTAGACAATTTTAGCGACCAACAGGGCTGCTATTTTTAGGAAGGACTTCATGACACACAAAACATGGTATCACATGAAAGTAGTTTAACTTCCTTGTTTGCATGTGTGCACACATATAAACACTGAGATAGACAGATAACTATACTCACATTTGCTCACGAACACATAGGCTTTTGTATAGACACATAGCCTTTTGCATACCAACACAAGCTTTGCATAGAATCAAACATGAGGATATGTATGTATAAAAGGAACAAAGCGAAATAAATATATGTACAAATAAATACATTAAAATCCAAGAAATATTTGTATAGATGGACAAGCACATGCATAGAGTTCTAGGTTTATATATATGTATATAAATCTAAGTGAAATATCTAGAGTATAAGCAACATGAACCTTCAGTTACTAACACAAATATTTATATCTATACATACGTAAACATACAGTCATACATACACACATACTTATACATATATAAACACAGACACATAAGCATAGATATATCCACACACATATATCCATATTCACATATACAGAGATGTACATATAGGTATATATTTATCAATAATACACGTACAAACACAAATATATACACAAACAGTCACACGAAATACATGCCATCGTCCATAAAGTAATAAAAGTTTTTTCTTACTAATGAGATTAGCCATCCAGAATATATATAAAGCTGTGTGTTTAGGGCAGCAAATATTACAGCAAATGCAAAACCGTTTCACCATCACCTGCCGAAGGAGCAGTGAGGGTAGGAGGAGGAGGAGGCAGGCTCTTGGTTTCTCACAGTCTAAGCGACCTGAAGGGTGTGAGTGCAGGTGCGTGTCTGTGCAAGCGAATGAATCACAGCAGACGACTATCACCTGTGCTGCAATTGTTGCTTAACTCCATGTCAACCCTGATCAAGAAGGCCCTATGCCCAAAGGCATGTCAGCCGTAGCTATTTCGCTCCCCCTACCCATCGTTCAAATAGTAAATCCCAAACCGCATTATTCAATGTGTATTGGCATTTTCTTTTCTTTTCTTTTTTTTTTTGTTATAAGTATACAATAGCAAAGTGCTGTAGCTGCTATGCGACTGCAGAGAGGCTTTCACAGACAGCATGTGTTCGTCACAGCAGACGAAGTATTATGTGTATATATATATAAGTTAATCCTCCTTCTCATCATCGTAATCGTCATCACTATCACCACTACCAACGATCTCTTAATGTCCAATTTTCAATGCTGACAACGTATCCGTTGTGGCAGATTAAACGCATGCTTGTGTGTATATGTGTGTGTGTTGTATACGCGCATTCATACTTAAGAAAAGGCGTCAGGATTATTACGAGGGTATATCTAACTAAAAACACTGAAATTTGGTCAGAGCAAAGTCGATTGTGGTGTATAGAAATGTAAACAAAATATTTAGCGCTAAGAGGATGGGCAAACGGTTGGGGATATTATATATATATCACCGTGACCGACCAGGCTATCAGATGTTGCTACACATCGTTGGTCACAATGCGCTTCGTATTGTTTTAGCTTTCAAATGACGCCACCCTGCTGGCTAAGCGGGCAGGCCAATATATATATATATAAATTGATGGGTGGAGAAAGAGATAAACGGGTGAAGAAAACGATATAGATGAAAACGAAAAGTAATTAATCAGTCGGGTATATGGGTATGTATGTGGGGAGAGAGAGAGATGGGGAGGTAGAGAACGTAGCTGTTGTTGACGGAACGGTCAGACCCAATCTATGGCACCAGGTTTGAACAAATCCCCTGCGACGGCGAGAGAGAGAGAGAGAGGTCTCAGTGCTTGGGACCACACCGCACACGAAACTCTTGGTGCGGTTGTTCGACCTGCTAGAACCCGCATGCGAATTCAACCTCAAACTGCATCACCAACGTTAAAAAAAAACCCGAGAGGGGTGCTTCGTCAGAACATAAAACCAAAGTTTGCAGAGAAATTCAATATAGATCTTAGTCAGCGAGGTAGAGGTTGGGAATAGGTAAATAGTTAAATAGACACACACACACACATATGTATGTATATATATATATATATATATATATATATATATATATATATTATATATATATATATATATATGGTCACACACGTTTTAATAAATAATCGGTAGAAGTTACAGAGTGACTTTGGCCCAAGAGTTTCGTGCGTTAAAACTTATCAAGTGCACACTCGTCCTGTAAGTTCTGCAGATTAATATAAAAAACGTGTGTGTGTAAATATATATATATGTGTGTGTATGCATGTATGTATATACTCATGTTTTGAGTTCTATTTCTGTTTGCATCGCCAAACCTATATATATATATATTCGTAGATAAATAAGTCATGTAAACGGATAGATAAATAGAGAGAGGATTATAAATGTGAATGTTTCTCACTGTGTACAACAACCGGTCGCCATCGGCCGATGAAGGTTGTTGCGATGAAGAGAAGAAGAAACGTCCAAAGTTAGCAAAAGTTCGATCTGGCATTCTACTCTTGTCGCTCTACTCCTCCCACTCCCTCACAGCAATGCGACTACCACTTCGTTGAAGCTTCCTTCTAACACTCCTTCATTCATTCACAAGACACACACACACACACACACA
Source organism: Octopus sinensis (assembly GCF_006345805.1). Lineage (NCBI taxonomy): Eukaryota > Metazoa > Mollusca > Cephalopoda > Octopoda > Octopodidae > Octopus > Octopus sinensis. The sequence goes on along the minus strand of NC_043004.1, from coordinate 106,328,341 downwards.
TGAGAGAATGCCAAATATTTTCAACAAGTTCCTCGAATTCCGACCATCATCACCTTAACATCACCCATCATCATCACAATCAGCATCATCAGGCAAGAAACCCAAAACATTAAAAGAAAAAGAAAAATATATAAAGAAAAGAAGGGGAAATACTTATTTTGTCCTTTTTTTCCCCCTCTTTCAGTCTTTTTGTTTTACCTGAAATATTAGCGAGGTCCCTGCTGGATGACGGTAGCTACAACATGAACTTTAAGGAAGTCATAACAGAGATAGATAGATAGATAGATAGATAGATAGAGAGAGAGATAGAGAGAGAGAGAGAGAGAGAGAGAGATAGGGAGGGAGAGAGAGAGGCTGTAGAGTCCGAGTTAGATGACTGGGTGGGGAGAGCAGAGTATAAATGATGGGAAGGAGATAGAAAGGGAAAAGGAAAGAGTGGTAGGCAAAGAGAAAGAGATACCAAGTGAGGAAAGAGGGAAACGGAGAGAGAGAGAGAAAGGTAGAAGTGAAGAAGGAAGTAAGGAGAAGTAGGAAACAAGAGACGAAAAAGTGAGAAATGAGAAGCGAAAGGGAAAAGAGAGAAAAGAAAAGAGGCTGAAGGAAGGAAGGGAGGGAGGGAAAGGGAAAAGAGAGAGAGAGAGAGAGAGAGGGGAAGAGAGAAGGAGTATGGCAGAGAGAAACGAGAATGAGGGGAAAAAAAAAAAAAAAGCAGGGCTGTGTTGGGTCGTTTGTAAAAACAACCTGAAACACTTGCTGCTTTTACTATCATCATGTAGGCGTGTGTGTGTGTGTGGAGACGAAATAATGGGAGGAAAGTTGTGGAAGAGGAGGGAAATGAAGAGAAGGAAGAAGAAGAAGAAGAAAAACTAAGTTCGCAGGATATCTACATTTATGGGAAGTTTATATCAAGAAAGTAAAAAAGAATGAATATATATATATATATATATATATATATATATATATATATGAAAGAAAACTTTGGATGGCAGGAAAGAGAAAGAGAGGAAGCGGAGGGAAAATGAAAGGAAAGAGGAAAAGATGAGATAAAACGAAGGGGAGGAAGGACGTAATTAAACGTGGAAAACTAGATCCATGTGAGCAGACCTGGAGAAAGTTGGTAATCGTTACATGCAAAATATAGACCCCTCTTTCACATACCTCATCGACTATTTTATTAACTAGCGCCAGATATTTACGATTTATGTGTGGGTTACGAGTATGTTACATATATATATATAAAACATATATAGCGTATATGATGAACTTATAATTAAAAATAAAGATTTGTAAATAAGATAATTCTTTCCTAAATAATTGCTCTACCTTTGCTTCTTATAGGGTATCCCTCAAAACCGTAGGCCCGTGTCTACTACCCATCCCTGTTTTGGCCTGTATATGGGGTAGATACAAAAAGTGCAGTAGCACTTGTTAAGACACCGAACCCACTCCATCGTTGGCCAACCGGCGGCGGTTCGAGCTATCTTTCTCTTTCTGGCTACTCCTGTGCATCCGTAACTTCTAATCCTAATCTCTATTACCATCACTCAACAGAACTACCCGCCCACCGAATAAGTTAAATGAGCCACCGCTGGTAAAGCATCCTGTTGTGATTATACCTGGCATCACAACGGCCAGTCCCAGCCGCAACACCGCCGCCAATAGTAAATTGAATTCCATTACACTTCCACCACCATCACCACTGCCGATGCCCCTACCATCAAAACAACAAATCTTTCAGTGAAGTGCCTTAGCTCTTTTGCGATGATGGGGATGAGGCAGAGTCTCAATCCTGGAGATTAATAATTGTGTATGTAAATTTTTACAAAGATCATTATTTGCACTGTGTAAGTGTTATTTTTATAATTTAGTCACGAAAGGAGAGGCAGCATACCTTCAAATAGAGATAAATATAAAGGCGGAGGAGTGGCTGTGTGGTAAGTAGCTTGCTTACCAACCACATGGTTCTGGGTTCAGTCCCACTGCGTGGCACCTTGGGCAAGTGTCTTCTACTATAGCCCCGGGTTGACCAAAGACTTGTGAGTGGATTTGGTAGACGGAAACTGAAAGAAGCCTGTCGTATATATGTATATATGTGTGCGTGTATGTTTGTGTGTCTGTGTTTGTCCCCCTAGCATTGTTTGACAACCGATGCTGGTGTGTTTATGTCCCCGTAACTTAGTGGTTCAGCAAAAGAGACTGATAGAATAAGTACTAGGCTTATAAAGAATAAGTCCAGGGGTCAGTTTCTTCAACTAAAGGCGGTGCTCCAGCATGGCCACAGTCAAATGACTGAAACAAGTAAAAGAGTATGTAACTGCATAAAGACACGGGGGGGGGGGAAGCGAACGCACAACACACGTGAGGATCTCTCTCTCTCTCTGACACACACAAATATAGACTTTAACTGGTTTCAGTGATTAAAAGGCATCACCGTCAGTCACATCGATCGCAGTATTTATTTCAGTCCGATACTTATTTTGTCGGAACTCAGGTTCTCTGTTTATCGGGACACCGTTTAATTGGTCTTGTTCGATTGAACTTGTCAAGATTTACACTAGCAAACATGAAACACGGTACACACATAAGAGAGTAAATTCTTCACACAGCCATGTCTAGTACAGAACAGGGCCGTGCCAGAGCACCGCCCTTAGTGTGTGTGGGCAAATTACTAGGTATATTATGTACTGAAATACAAGGTATAAGATATGTACGTTTATCTGTGTACTTTTTTTCTCTTTAAGGTAATCATAACAGCCTGGTACCTGACTCAACTCTAGTTACAATTTTTGGGTGGTGCTGTGGTGTTGCTAGTGGTGTAAGTTACTGAGTAAGTGCACAAAGGGAGAGGAGGGTCTTGAATTGCCACCTAAACAAACCTTCCAAACTGAGAGGAACCTGTAACAGTAGTAAACTAGGTCAGTATTTATTCTAGTGACAGTCATCCCCCACCATTCACCCCTTTAGTGTAAAGAACATAAGATCAAAGAGAAATCTGGTGTGGGGGTATGTGTGCGAGAGAGGATCCATAGAAATGGTTTGGGTGGAATGTAAATGTTTCTGTTCCCCAATTAAAATTTATCAGAGCAATGATCTCATCATTATCAACATTGTCCATTATTCTCAACCGATAATATGGATTCATAGCCACTGTCCTGTGGTACCATTAACACTACTTTTGATCATGGGTCAGCTCTTTTAAGGCTGACCTACTGGATTAAGCAACAACCCCAACAATAATCATCTATTTATCTCTTGGGTCTCCATTATTTCAAGTGTTTATGTCTATTCAATACATCATAATTCATTGACCATCTTACACACAATCAAACGCCTCTGGGACCATAGATATGTAACAACCATTCACTTGCTGCAATAGCATATTCAGCCTCTTCACAAACGTTTGCACATGTTAACAACATACAAACAATTTAATGGTCTACCAACAGATTGGTACCCAAGATTCACAGACAACCAGTGGACCTGCAGTTGTCAAGTCGTATCGAAGGGATCAGAAGAGACCTCTATGATGGGAAGATGATATAATGAAAAAATTCTAGCCCAAATAGAAGAGAAGGGCTGAGTCAAGGGAAGAAGAAACAGGCTTTGTGATCAGTGATGTATCAAATCATAATGAGAATTTAATTGATGGAGTAACTGATTGGCAAGGGAACCTCTACACAATCACTTGTCCTCCTAGAAATAGTAGCCAAATTCCCTCAAATCACATCTTACTTTTTTAAAAAAAAAAGGACCCATTGGATAATGTAACATAGTCCTAGATATACAAAAAGACAGATTGATCATAACAGGAATGCTTTTGACCACAGGCCTGCTCAATCAAGGCTGACCTGAGGCTTCATAACAACAACACACCAAAACACAACATTCTAATGGCATTTCATCAAGTCAATCTTATATAACAAAATAACTTCAGTTTTCATTTCTTTTTCTTCAGACTTAAACTTTGTGCTGCAACGATTTACCTCACAAACCAAGGTTTCCCCTACTGGCACAAGGTCATACAATGTGGAAGGAGGAGGATAGCCAATTAGATTGACTCCTCTCCCCAGGATTTGACAGACACTTTAAGAAAGCATCATCATCACCATCATTTAACATCCACTTTTCCATGCTTGCATGGGTCAGATGGAATTTGTTGAGACAGATTGTCTACAACTGGATGCCCTTCCTGTCACCAACCCTCACATTTCCTAAAAAGGTAAGGTTCTCCAAGGCTGGATATGTTTTCCATTGGAGACAGGAAATCAACAACCTTGCTTATATGACTAATGTTCATCTACAACCATCAAATGATGTCTAAACAAGAGGTACACACACACACATATAACTGGCTTCTTTCAGTCTCCGTCCACCAAATCCACTCACAAGACTTTTGGTCAGCCTGGGGATATAATAAAATGCCCAAAATGCTATTCAGTGGGACTGAACCCAAGACCACATGGTTGGGAACGAAGCTTCTGTACCATAGAGACAACCCTATGCTTATTTCCAGAAGAGAAAAAGTCAAGTTAACCCGGGTGATATTTGAACTCAGAATACAAGAGACATTAACAAATATCACAAGGTATTTTGTTAGGTGCTGTACCGAGTAATCTTCTGCAACTGAATCAATGCCAAATGTCTGAATGATTACTGACACTTAACAACAACCATCTCAAGAGAGTTCTGTACAGTCTCAACAAAAGTCTTGCATGGAATCCTGTATAACTACTACTATATCATTCTTCTTGTTCTGTATGGAGTTCATGAAGTAGGCTTACCTTTGTTTACAAATCAACACATTGGACTTTGTTGTGTATTCATACAATGATCATGAAGTAAGTACAGCACTGCTAAGTATTAATACTTGTTACTGTACAGTGACTATGAATCCCTCTACTTAGCTTGAACCACCAGTTTAACTGTTAACACTATTATGCATATCTACATGAAATAAGTCAGTGAAGTTACTTAAATTTGCCCTTAATTAAACAGAGATCAAACTGAGGGTACTTTTGCACATGTATACTTTAAGTGTAAAAGTATATCCAGTGCTTTTGTAGTCAACTACTGAACTTGCATCTCCCTACAGCATACTTCATATTTGCAAGCCTTTTTCTAAAATCTCTCTGTTTTAATCATTGGATTGCAGCCGTACTTTGGGCACCACTTTGAAGGGGATTTTGTTGAACAAATTGACTCCAGAGCTTATTTTTAAAATCTGGTATTCATTCTATCAGACCCAATTGTTGAAACTGCTAAGTTACAGGGTACAAACAAACTAACACTAGTTGTCAAGTAGTGGAAGGGGAACAAACAGAGATAAAAGCACACATGCACACAACAGGCTTCGATAAAGTTTCCACCCAACAAATTTACTCAGCATTGCTTGGCCAGGAGATATTTGAAGACACTTGCGTAAGGTGCTGTGCAGTGGTACTGAACCTGAAATCACATGGCTGCAAACAAAATGAGCTTAACCACACAATCATGAATGTACCATACTCTTTACTCTTTTACTTGTTTCAGTCATTTGACTGCGGCCATGCTGGGGCACCGCCTTTAGTCGAGCAACTCGACCCCGGGACTTATTCTTTTGTAAGCCCAGTACTTATTCTATCAGTCTCTTTTGCCGAACCGCTAAGTAACGGGGACATAAACACACCAGCATCGGTTGTCAAGCAATGCAAGGGGGACAAACACAGACACACATACATACATATATATGACGGGCTTCTTTCAGTTTCCATCTACCAAATCCACTCACAAGGCTTTGGTCGGCCCGAGGCTATAGTAGAAGACACTTGCCCAAGGTGCCACGCAGTGGGAGTGAACCCGGAACCATGTGGTTGGTAAGCAAGCTACTTACCACACAACCACTCCTGCGCCTATGCGTCTAAATGATTTTTATAAACCAGAGTTTCTTCAAACTTTGGATTTAAAATTTTGATTTTGAAACTTGTGCTTCACTTAGGCACAGGTTTGATCAGAAGCTATAAGAACAACAGACTGGATAAGGAACAGAGAAGGTCCAAGAAGAAGAAGAAGAAGATGCTTACCTTCCAGCAGATGAAGGACTGCGCGGTAAAGTGGCAGACATGGATCTGGAGCTTGTGTCAACATGGAGGGAACTTCCTGGAGGTAGAGTGGCACTACCGTCAATTGTAGATGAGTATTGTTGATAATGCTGCTGTTGTTGCATATGTTGTTGATACTGTTGCTGCTGCTGCAACTGTTGTTGTTGTTGTTGTTGCTGCTGCAGCTGTTGTTGATACTGTAACTGCTGCTGTTGTTGTTGTTGTTGTTGTTGCAGCTGCTGTTGTTTTTGCTGCTGCTGAAGCAAGAGAAGTTGATCAGGTTGGGGAGGAGCCATCTGGCCGGGATGGTGCTGCTGCTGCTGATGATGGTGATGACTGCTGGAGGTTTGATAATTTTGCTGCTGCTGTACGTAGGTGTTATACTGACTACTCTGACCGCCGGTCAATGTACCAGTTGGACTGGACAGTTGACTGCCCGCTGCAGAAACAACAACAGCATGTCACAAGAGAAAATTTAAAGCAAATATCTTAAATGGCAGGCATTTGAAACCTTAAAAAAAAAAATGATTCTAAGACATATTTTCAAAAGCCATTATTATTGTTATTAAACAAATTAGTTTAAATTCTAAGAAAACTTTTAGCAAATAATTTCATTAAAATAGAACATTGCTGTTTACTAAATAATGTAGTTTATTTAAGGCAAACAAAATAATGGGAAAAAACACAAAGCCATAAAAACAAAGTCAAAAATACTAAGAAAAATTTTAATATCTTTCAGTTGTTAGAAAATATTAAAATTAACAAAAAAAACACACATATATATATATATATATATAAGTATATATGTATGTACATACATATATATAGAATAAGATGTATTTAGATATTTCTCAAGAGAGTTGAAGCAAATACCAGACAAGGTTTTAAAACTTTGAGCTTTGTTGCCAAGCCAAGTTGCCAGACATTAGAAATTACGAGAATATCAAATGATATCAGAAGAGTGGATTTTGGAAACTCCTTGGTATAAGTTAATGTCAATAGGTGGTGACTGGCTCAATATTGGCCATACTTTGTTTGTTTTAGCCATGGACACTTAATATGTATAATTAATTGCTTAACACTGAGTGGGAGAGAAGGCATTTTGGTCATATCAACATCACTTCCACAAAAGATATCTAAATTTACCCACTTGAAAAATAACCTTCAGAATAATATGACCTAATTCTAGCCATTGTTACACTACAGTAAAGCACTTATTAATGTAGTGCAATGCTATGTTGTTTATTATACAATATATTGAATATTCTATTATACTGCAAAAACAGAATAACTCAGTATGAAAAATACTGTTTCGTGGAATATTAGTGCAATATAAATGATAACTCTATCAGCCATGAAGTAGTGAGAATATCAAAGTCAGACCTTAAAACCAAGCTCTGTAGCATTTACAGACAGGATATAAAGACCTCCATGACTAGGCTAACAGTCTATTGCAATACCATTTCAATATGTTTTCCCTCACAAGTTAAATTAACCAAGGTACGTTCAATCAGACACTCTACCCAAGGAGAAACATTAAAAGACCTCCAGCACATATGAACCCATAAACCTATGATCTGAATACCCAGCACCTCATCCGTTAGGTTATTTCCCAAAAACCATCCTTCGGCCTTTAACTTTTAATCTTATTTGTTATTCTGAAGTTGTTTAGCCCCAGATTTACCTTAACTAAGCAGACCTGTGGCAAAAAAACAAGACAAAACAAAACTAACCCTTAAAAGATGAAAACAGAAATCATCATCATCGTTTAACGTACGTTTTCTGCGCTAGCACAGGTTGGACGGTTCAACCAGGGTCCGGGAAGCCAGGGCTGCACCAGGCTCCAGTCTGATCTGGCAGTGTTTCTACAGCTGGATGCCCTTCCTAACGCCAACCACTCCGCGAGTGTAGTGGGTGCTTTTTACGTGCCACCGGCACAGCTGCCAGGGGAGGCTGGCATCGGCCACGATCGGTTGGTGCTTTTAACGTGCCACCAGCACGGAAGCCAGCCGAGAAATGGTTAGAATGTTCTAACCATAACCAAACCACATTTTCTTTTTTAATTCTCTCAGAATGTATTAGTGACTACATTATCTAAATATGTCCCCCTTTATTTTTAAGATGGTGAATGATCTAAGGGAGATTTGGCTTCCCTTTCTAGATGAGCAATCATATATTGGCTTCTTTGTGATTTTGTATGTACAATTTCATGATGCAACTCAACCATATACATATAGTCCAGTTATTGAAGCCCTTAAAATTAAGCAAAATACTGTGAAATAACAAAAATTATTTCATCAGAATCTGAGGGTAACAAAAATCATTTCAAAGTTAAACACAAAACTAAATTCAAAGAGACAAGCTGAGCCTGTGTTGTGAAAATCATTAAAACAGTTGGTTCATGCACCCCATTTATTTTTTGAAAAAGTAACTTTATTAAAATGTATTCTGTATTTTTATAAAACAGATATCGAAATATCGTTGATGTCTGGCAACATCATAACTGAACTGAATGCCATCTCATTACAACCATCATTGTGAAACAATTGCAGACTTGCCTTCTGTTAGTTGTTTGTCGTCTTCTTTTTATTTGAGGAGTTATCACAGAACGAAAGCTAAGTTTCAACTTAAGTGAATCTTCTAAAACTCCAGTGTTTCATAGTAGAGTCAGATAAAATCAAGAATGTTCTTTTCCATTCTTAATAAACTGATTAGGCAAAGACCCACACATTGTCTGGCTCCATTCCCAGATGTATAACCTGAATACTCCTGAACCTATTGCTTCAAAACCTTTTTCATAATGATAAGACTATATTAAATCTATAGAAAGGTTAGATTCTTTTTTATGATGTTAAAAGATAGGGTCTTTTAATAGTTTTGTTGATTTAAAACCTACGTTTGACCATTATGAGGCCCTACTTACTTAAAAAAAAGGGCTCTATAATATAAATATTCTTTATAATTTTGGCACAAAGCCAATGATTTTGAGGAGAGGGGGCAAGTTGATTACATCAATCTGAGAACTTGACTGGTATTTTATTTTATTGACCCTAAAAGACAAAAGGCAAAGCTGATTTCAGCAGGATTTGAACTCAGTCTCAGAAGAAATTCAACTATGCTTTTTGTCCGATACACTAACAATTCAGCCAGCCAGTCATAGACTCTTGAACGAACTAACACATAAAAGATTTTACCCAAATGATAATAAAAGGTGTAAAAGCCTATGTAACTAAACTATAAATATTGCCCAATGATTATTTCAAGATGGAAGATGTTCTTGATATTGTTACCTCAGTTCATTACATTATCATGGTAATTATTTTGCTAGTGGTCTTCTCAGTTTAAAAGTTGCCACAGTGGGTAGCAAGAGCTGTTTAGGCTGTAGTCAAGAGTTCAGGCCTTAAGTGGTTACTACAATGGGTGACATTTTTTCTGGCTGTCGTTTTAATAAATTGCAATAAATCATTAATAATGTTAAAGAAAACAACTCTTGTTAAAGAAACAACATGCAGGAACCCAATGTGCCAGTCCAGAAAATACTGCAGTTTAGTAAGATTTCACTCAGAGAATACTCATGCAGAATATACTTGACCATTTAAAGAAAGTTATCAGGAACCAAAACTAAACAAGATAAATTAGTTTACGTTGGTGAGTAGTCATGAACATGACTAAATTGTATTTTTCGAAAGTTTAAGCCAAACATCAGCTTGCAACAAGAAGTTCCAAAAGGTAAATAAAAATTTTTTTTAAATAAAACAAAAAGAAAAGAAACCCATTTAGTTTAGCAGCATAACAGCATCTTGCTTCAGTTTTAATAAACTTTTGGTAAGCTTTATGTAAAAATAGAATCTTTACAATGTTTATATATTACTGGAAAGTGCTGGCCTTCAAAGCAGGTCGTCATCTGCAGCTGTTTCAGAGAGTTATGGCAATCAGAAGCTTTGTTGACAGGATAAAGCAAACCAGAATTGGTTCTGATGGCGAATTGGAATATTAAGAAAGAACCTTGTCTGTTACTCGGTGAATGACAAGAATTACAGCAATAGAAAGCATATATGAGTCTACCTGGCAGGTGAGGCTCCGCAACCTCTGGAATGGAAGCATAGAGAGGGTCAGAGTAACGGGCTGACTGTCGATAGTATTTGCCTTGTGTTGGTGCCGGTGGCGGTGGCTGTTGTTGTTGTGATCTGTCTTCTAATGTGGTGGCAGTTGTGAAATGAGCGGAAGAAGATGGGGTGATGGCAGATTGGAGCAGAACTGTGCCACTGGGGGTGATCATCGTGGTAGCATAGCCCGAGTGTAGACCTGGAGTCAAAACTAAGGATGCAGGCAAGACACAAGAGATAGACAGGAAGTTACAGAGAGAGAGAAAGAGAGAAGGAGAGAGAGAGATGAAACGAAGCATTAGTACAAGGCATGCAGTTTAATATGAGAACCCCGTCTCAACAGAAACATCACAAGGCTAGATAAACGTTAGATTAAGTCATGAAATTTTACACGCCCCCCCCCCTCTCATCAACAACCACTAAATATGTTTTTCTGCCTCTCTTTCAGATGTTCTAAGAAAACAAAATATAACAGGCATCAGATTCATAATAAAAAACATAAAATATAAATCTGCCACATATCAAACAATGGAGCTTTTTTTCTCCCCCTAAACAAAACTGTTATCTGCTAAGCAACATGAAATCAGTTTGTTAAACTCAATGTCTTAATTGTTCACTTAATGCAGAAGCAAGATGACTAGTTCTATTTAGATATTACTCTGGTATTTTCACACAGTGGAGGCTAAAATTTCAATCAAACTTATCACCTACATTTTCACACACACACACACACACACACACACACACACAAGTGCACATGTGGGCACCCATGTTATTTGTCTTTTCAATTTTATTCTTTAATATCTAATATATAATTTATGTCTGCAGTCAATGGCACAGAAAATACAAGTTTACATTCACAATCTAAAGCACATATGAAACTATATGTAGCTTTAAAAACCACATTTTTCAATTGACACATGGTTTTTGTTTATTAAAGTGGTCTGTCTGTCTGTCTATCTATCTCTCTCTGTATATATAAATATATGCTTATCATGGCTGTTCACATATACATAGCGTATATTGTACAGCCCCATTTAAGGACATTTGTAGTATAGAAGAAGGGCTATTTCTTGTGAAGATATCAAAACTTTCACAAACAAGTATGACCTACTGTAACCCCTATTCCCAATAAACTGGAATAATCCTTGTGAAGATCTGAAAAGACATCACACCATGACAGAATAATACATGATAAAAACAGAAAACCACAAATTGTCAAATAGGAAAACGGTAATTGGTTGATGTTAAATGTTAGTTTGGAACATTCAAGATGAAATTGAACATCATGAGGATGATGATGATGATGTTGTGATTAATAAACAAGATAAATTCACATCAGGTGCATTTAGTTTCTCTAATTATTTACAAGTGTTCACATATCTGGGCATTGACTACACAGGTTTACCAGAGAGGTAAATCAAGGGAGAAAATGCAAAAAAATGTTAAGCATTTACCTATTGAGTTTTCATTTTTTTCTTTTTTTTTGTACATGTGTGGGCAATGCAAGTGGGAAGGAGGGATTGGTTATAAAATTAGAGATGGGAATGAATTAACGACATACAAGTGAAAAGTTGTGAGACAGGGGAGGGTAGATGAGTTTTAAATAGATATTAATTAAGATCGCATTGCTGATGTGTGGTATCAACTCTAGATTATTCAAAGCCTGTATTATTGGCATTAATATTAATTACTAATATATTGATTTTTTTAAAGTTAGAGACAAAGCTAGTTCAGTTACCTATGAATATATAATACTTTGCTTGTACCTATGTAAAGCATCTAGCTAATCCTAACAGATAAATCATAACATTGTTATTGTTGGTTTTATTAT